>NC_140997.1:0-211365 GCF_052327205.1 Somniosus microcephalus
AGTGTGGAAGGTGAGAGTGTGGAAGATGAGAGTGTGGAAGGTGAGCGTGTGGAAGGTGAGAGTTTGGAACATGAGAGTGTGGAAGGTGACAGTGTGGAAGATAAGCATCTGGATGGTGAGAGTGTGGAAGGTGAGAGTGTGGAAGATGAGAGTGTGGATGGTGAGAGTGTGGAAGATAAGCGTCTGGAAGGTGAGAGTGTGGAAGGTGAGAGTATGGAAGGTGAGAGTGTGGAAGGTGAGAGTGTGGAAGATGAGAGTGTGGAAGGTGAGAGTGTGGAAGGTGAGAGTGTGGAAGATGAGAGTGTGGGAGGTGAGAGTGTGGAAGGTGAGAGTGGAAGGTGAGAGTGTCGAAGAAGAGAGTGTGGAAGGTGAGAGTGTGGAAGGTGAGAGTGTGGAAGATGAGCATGTGGAAGATGAGAGTGTGGAAGGTAAGAGAGTGGAAGGTGAGAGTGTGGAAGATGAGAGTGTGGAACGTGAGAGTGTGGAAGGTGAGGGTGTGGAAGATGAGAGTGTGGAAGATGAGAGTGGAAGGTGAGAGTGTGGAAGGTGAGAGTGTGGAAGGTGATTGTGTGGAAGGTGAGAGTGTGGAAGGTGAGATTGTGGAAGGTGAGAGTGTGGAAGGTGAGAGTGTGGAAGATGAGAGTGTGGAAGATGAGAGTGTGGAAGATGAGAGTGTGGAAGATGAGCGTGTGGAAGATGAGAGTGTGGAAGGTGAGAGTGTGGAAGGTGAGGGTGTGGAAGGTGAGAGTGCGGATGATGAGAGTGTGGAAGGTGAGAATGCGGAAGATGAGAGTGTGGAAGGTGAGAGTGTGGAAGGTGAGAGTGTGGAAGATGAGCGTGTGGAAGGTGAGCGTGTGGAAGGTGAGAGTGTGGAAGATGAGAGTGTGGAAGGTGAGAGTGTGGAAGATGAGAGTGTGGAAGGTGAGAGTGTGGAAGATGAGACTGTGGAAGGTGAGAGTGTGGAAGATGAGAGTGTGGAAGGTGAGAGTGTGGAAGGTGAGAGTGTGGAAGATGAGAGTGTGGAAGATGAGAGTGTGGAAGATGAGAGTGTGGAAGGTGAGAGTGTGGAAGGTGAGAGTGTGTAAGGTGAGAGTGTGGAAGGTGAGAGTGTGGAAGGTGAGAGTGTGGAAGGTGAGAGTGTGGAAGGTGAGAGTGTGGAAGGTGAGAGTGTGGAAGGTGAGATTGTGGAAGGTGAGAGTTTGGAAGATGAGAGTGTGGAAGGTGAGAGTGTGGAAGGTGAGAGTTTGGAAGATGAGAGTGTGGAAGGTGAGAGTGTGGAAGGTGAGAGTGTGGAAGGTGAGAGTGTGGAAGGTGAGAGTGTGGAAGGTGAGAGTGCGGAAGATGAGAGTGTGGAAGGTGAGAGTGTGGAAGGTGAGAGTGTGGAAGATCAGAGTGTGGAAGGTGAGAGTGTGGAAGGTGAGAGTGTGGAAGATGAGAATGTGGAAGGTGAGAGTGTGGAAGACGAGAGTGTGGAAGGTGAGAGTGTGGAAGGTGAGAGTGTGGAAGGTGAGAGTGTGGAAGGTGAGAGTGTGGAAGGTGAGAGTGTGGAAGGTGAGAGTGTGGAAGGTGAGAGTGTGGAAGATGAGAGTGTGGAAAGTGAGAGTGTGGAAGATGAGAGTGTGGAAGGTGAGAGTGTGGAAGGTGAGAGTGTGGAAGGTGAGATTGTGGAAGATGAGAGTGTGGAAGGTGAGAGTGTGGAAGGTGAGAGTTTGGAAGATGAGAATGTGGAAGCTGAGAGCGTGGAAGGTGAGAGTGTGGAAGATGAGAGTGTGGAAGATGAGAGTGTGGAAGATGAGATTGTGGAAGATGAGCGTGTGGAAGATGAGAGTTTGGATGATGAGAGTGTGGAAGGTGAGAGTGTGGAAGGTGAGAGTGTGGAAGGTGAGAGTGTGGAAGGTGAGAGTGTGGAAGGTGAGAGTGTGGAAGGTAGGAGTGTGGAAGGTGAGATTGTGGAAGGTGAGAGTGTGGAAGATGAGAGTGTGGAAGCTGAGAGTGTGGAAGTTGAGAGTGTGGGAGGTGAGCGTGTGGAAGATGAGGGTGTGGAAGGTGAGAGTGTGGAAGATGAGAGTGTGGAAGGTGAGAGTGTGAATGATGAGAGTGTGGAAGGTGAGAATGTGAAAGATGAGAGTGTGGAAGGTGAGAGTGTGGAAGGTGAGAGTGTGGAAGATGAGAGTGTGGAAGATGAGCGTGTGGAAGGTGAGAGTGTGGAACATGAGAGTGTGGAAGGTGAGAGTGTGGAAGATAAGCGTCTGGAAGGTGAGAGTGTGGAAGGTGAGAGTGTGGAAGATGAGAGTGTGGAAGGTGAGAGTGTGGAAGATAAGCGTCTGGAAGGTGAGAGTGTGTAAGGTGAGAGTGTGGAAGATGAGAGTGTGGAAGGTGAGAGTATGGAAGATAAGCGTCTGGAAGGTGAGAGTGTGGAAGGTGAGAGTGTGGAAGGTGAGAGTGTGTAAGGTGAGAGGGTGGAAGATGAGAGTGTGGAAGGTGAGAGTGTGGAAGGTGAGAGTGTGGAAGATGAGAGTGGAAGGTGAGAGTGTGGAAGGTGAGAGTGTGGAAGGTGAGAGTGTGGAAGGTGAGAGTGTGGAAGGTGAGAGTGTGGAAGATGAGAGTGTGGAAGATGAGAGTGTGGAAGATGAGAGTGGAAGGTGAGAGTGTGGAAGGTGAGAGTGTGGAAGGTGTGTGTGGAAGATGAGAGTGTGGAAGGTGAGAGTGTGGAAGATGAGCATGCGGAAGATGAGAGTGTGGAAGGTGAGGGTGTGGAAGGTGAGGGTGTGGAAGGTGAGGGTGTGGAAGGTGAGAGTGTGGAAGATGAGAGTGTGGAAGGTGAGAGTGTGGAAGGTGAGAGTGTGGAAGGTGAGAGTGTGGAAGATGAGACTGTGGAAGGTGAGAGTGTGGAAGGTGAGAGTGTGGAAGGTGAGAGTGTGGAAGGTGAGAGTGTGGAAGATGAGAGTGTGGAAGATGAGAGTGTGGAAGGTGAGAGTGTGGAAGATGAGAGTGTGGAAGGTGAGCGTGTGGAAGGTGAGAGTTTGGAACATGAGAGTGTGGAAGGTGAGAGTGTGGAAGATAAGCATCTGGAAGGTGAGAGTGTGGAAGGTGAGAGTGTGGAAGATGAGAGTGTGGATGGTGAGAGTGTGGAAGATAAGCGTCTGGAAGGTGAGAGTGTGGAAGGTGAGAGTATGGAAGGTGAGAGTGTGGAAGGTGAGAGTGTGGAAGATGAGAGTGTGGAAGGTGAGAGTGTGGAAGGTGAGAGTGTGGAAGATGAGAGTGTGGGAGGTGAGAGTGTGGAAGGTGAGAGTGGAAGGTGAGAGTGTCGAAGAAGAGAGTGTGGAAGGTGAGAGTGTGGAAGGTGAGAGTGTGGAAGATGAGCATGTGGAAGATGAGAGTGTGGAAGGTAAGAGAGTGGAAGGTGAGAGTGTGGAAGATGAGAGTGTGGAACGTGAGAGTGTGGAAGGTGAGGGTGTGGAAGATGAGAGTGTGGAAGATGAGAGTGGAAGGTGAGAGTGTGGAAGGTGAGAGTGTGGAAGGTGAGAGTGTGGAAGGTGAGAGTGTGGAAGGTGAGATTGTGGAAGGTGAGAGTGTGGAAGGTGAGAGTGTGGAAGATGAGAGTGTGGAAGATGAGAGTGTGGAAGATGAGAGTGTGGAAGATGAGCGTGTGGAAGATGAGAGTGTGGAAGGTGAGAGTGTGGAAGGTGAGGGTGTGGAAGGTGAGAGTGCGGATGATGAGAGTGTGGAAGGTGAGAATGCGGAAGATGAGAGTGCGGAAGGTGAGAGTGTGGAAGGTGAGAGTGTGGAAGATGAGCGTGTGGAAGGTGAGCGTGTGGAAGGTGAGAGTGTGGAAGATGAGAGTGTGGAAGGTGAGAGTGTGGAAGATGAGAGTGTGGAAGGTGAGAGTGTGGAAGATGAGACTGTGGAAGGTGAGAGTGTGGAAGATGAGAGTGTGGAAGGTGAGAGTGTGGAAGGTGAGAGTGTGGAAGATGAGAGTGTGGAAGATGAGAGTGTGGAAGATGAGAGTGTGGAAGGTGAGAGTGTGGAAGGTGAGAGTGTGGAAGGTGAGAGTGTGTAAGGTGAGAGTGTGGAAGGTGAGAGTGTGGAAGGTGAGAGTGTGGAAGATGAGAGTGTGGAAGGTGAGAGTGTGGAAGGTGAGAGTGTGGAAGGTGAGATTGTGGAAGGTGAGAGTTTGGAAGATGAGAGTGTGGAAGGTGAGAGTGTGGAAGGTGAGAGTTTGGAAGATGAGAGTGTGGAAGGTGAGAGTGTGGAAGGTGAGAGTGTGGAAGGTGAGAGTGTGGAAGGTGAGAGTGTGGAAGGTGAGAGTGCGGAAGATGAGAGTGTGGAAGGTGAGAGTGTGGAAGGTGAGAGTGTGGAAGATCAGAGTGTGGAAGGTGAGAGTGTGGAAGGTGAGAGTGTGGAAGATGAGAATGTGGAAGGTGAGAGTGTGGAAGACGAGAGTGTGGAAGGTGAGAGTGTGGAAGGTGAGAGTGTGGAAGGTGAGAGTGTGGAAGGTGAGAGTGTGGAAGGTGAGAGTGTGGAAGGTGAGAGTGTGGAAGGTGAGAGTGTGGAAGGTGAGAGTGTGGAAGATGCGAGTGTGGAAAGTGAGAGTGTGGAAGATGAGAGTGTGGAAGGTGAGAGTGTGGAAGGTGAGAGTGTGGAAGGTGAGATTGTGGAAGATGAGAGTGTGGAAGGTGAGAGTGTGGAAGGTGAGAGTTTGGAAGATGAGAATGTGGAAGCTGAGAGTGTGGAAGGTGAGAGCGTGGAAGATGAGAGTGTGGAAGATGAGAGTGTGGAAGATGAGAGTGTGGAAGATGAGCGTGTGGAAGATGAGAGTTTGGATGATGAGAGTGTGGAAGGTGAGAGTGTGGAAGGTGAGAGTGTGGAAGGTGAGAGTGTGGAAGGTGAGAGTGTGGAAGGTGAGAGTGTGGAAGGTAAGAGTGTGGAAGGTGAGAGTGTGGAAGGTGAGAGTGTGGAAGATGAGAGTGTGGAAGCTGAGAGTGTGGAAGTTGAGAGTGTGGAAGGTGAGCGTGTGGAAGATGAGGGTGTGGAAGGTGAGAGTGTGGAAGATGAGAGTGTGGAAGGTGAGAGTGTGAATGATGAGAGTGTGGAAGGTGAGAATGTGAAAGATGAGAGTGTGGAAGGTGAGAGTGTGGAAGGTGAGAGTGTGGAAGATGAGAGTGTGGAAGATGAGCGTGTGGAAGGTGAGAGTGTGGAACATGAGAGTGTGGAAGGTGAGAGTGTGGAAGATAAGCGTCTGGAAGGTGAGAGTGTGGAAGGTGAGAGTGTGGAAGATGAGAGTGTGGAAGGTGTGAGTGTGGAAGATAAGCGTCTGGAAGGTGAGAGTGTGGAAGGTGAGAGTGTGGAAGGTGAGAGTGTGGAAGGTGAGAGGGTGGAAGATGAGAGTGTGGAAGGTGAGAGTGTGGAAGGTGAGAGTGTGGAAGGTGAGAGTGTGGAAGATGAGAGTGTGGAAGGTGAGAGTGTGGAAGATGAGAGTGTGGAAGATGAGAGTGTGGAAGATGAGAGTGGAAGGTGAGAGTGTGGAAGGTGAGAGTGTGGAAGGTGAGAGTGTGGAAGATGAGAGTGTGGAAGGTGAGAGTGTGGAAGATGAGAGTGGAAGGTGAGAGTGTGGAAGGTGAGAGTGTGGAAGGTGAGAGTGTGGAAGATGAGAGTGTGGAAGATGAGAGTGTGGAAGATGAGAGTGGAAGGTGAGAGTGTGGAAGGTGAGAGTGTGGAAGGTGTGTGTGGAAGATGAGAGTGTGGAAGGTGAGAGTGTGGAAGATGAGCATGCGGAAGATGAGAGTGTGGAAGGTGAGGGTGTGGAAGGTGAGGGTGTGGAAGGTGAGGGTGTGGAAGGTGAGAGTGTGGAAGATGAGAGTGTGGAAGGTGAGAGTGTGGAAGGTGAGAGTGTGGAAGGTGAGAGTGTGGAAGATGAGACTGTGGAAGGTGAGAGTGTGGAAGGTGAGAGTGTGGAAGGTGAGAGTGTGGAAGGTGAGAGTGTGGAAGATGAGAGTGTGGAAGATGAGAGTGTGGAAGGTGAGAGTGTGGAAGGTGAGAGTGTGGAAGGTGAGATTGTGGAAGGTGAGAGTGTGGAAGGTGAGAGTGTGGAAGGTGAGATAGTGGAAGGTGAGAGTGTGGAAGGTGAGAGTGTGGAAGGTGAGAGTGTGGAAGGTGAGAGTTTGGAAGATGAGAGTGTGGAACGTGAGAGTGTGGAAGATGAGAGTGTGGGAGGTGAGAGTGTGGAAGGTGAGAGTGTGGAAGATGAGAGTGTGGAAGGTGAGAGTGTGGAAGATGAGAGTGTGGAAGGTGAGCGTGTGGAAGGTGAGAGTTTGGAACATGAGAGTGTGGAAGGTGAGAGTGTGGAAGATAAGCATCTGGAAGGTGAGAGTGTGGAAGGTGAGAGTGTGGAAGATGAGAGTGTGGATGGTGAGAGTGTGGAAGATAAGCGTCTGGAAGGTGAGAGTGTGGAAGGTGAGAGTATGGAAGGTGAGAGTGTGGAAGGTGAGAGTGTGGAAGATGAGAGTGTGGAAGGTGAGAGTGTGGAAGGTGAGAGTGTGGGAGGTGAGAGTGTGGAAGGTGAGAGTGGAAGGTGAGAGTGTCGAAGAAGAGAGTGTGGAAGGTGAGAGTGTGGAAGGTGAGAGTGTGGAAGATGAGCATGTGGAAGATGAGAGTGTGGAAGGTAAGAGAGTGGAAGGTGAGAGTGTGGAAGATGAGAGTGTGGAACGTGAGAGTGTGGAAGGTGAGGGTGTGGAAGATGAGAATGTGGAAGATGAGAGTGGAAGGTGAGAGTGTGGAAGGTGAGAGTGTGGAAGGTGATTGTTTGGAAGGTGAGAGTGTGGAAGGTGAGATTGTGAAAGGTGAGAGTGTGGAAGGTGAGAGTGTGGAAGATGAGAGTGTGGAAGATGAGAGTGTGGAAGATGAGAGTGTGGAAGATGAGCGAGTGGAAGATGAGAGTGTGGAAGGTGAGAGTGTGGAAGGTGAGGGTGTGGAAGGTGAGAGTGCGGATGATGAGAGTGTGGAAGGTGAGAATGCGGAAGATGAGAGTGTGGAAGGTGAGAGTGTGGAAGGTGAGAGTGTGGAAGATGAGCGTGTGGAAGGTGAGCGTGTGGAAGGTGAGAGTGTGGAAGATGAGAGTGTGGAAGGTGAGAGTGTGGAAGATGAGAGTGTGGAAGGTGAGAGTGTGGAAGATGAGACTGTGGAAGGTGAGAGTATGGAAGATGAGAGTGTGGAAGGTGAGAGTGTGGAAGGTGAGAGTGTGGAAGATGAGAGTGTGGAAGATGAGAGTGTGGAAGATGAGAGTGTGGAAGGTGAGAGTGTGGAAGGTGAGAGTGTGTAAGGTGAGAGTGTGGAAGGTGAGAGTGTGGAAGGTGAGAGTGTGGAAGGTGAGAGTGTGGAAGGTGAGAGTGTGGAAGGTGAGAGTGTGGAAGGTGAGATTGTGGAAGGTGAGAGTTTGGAAGATGAGAGTGTGGAAGGTGAGAGTGTGGAAGGTGAGAGTTTGGAAGATGAGAGTGTGGAAGGTGAGAGTGTGGAAGGTGAGAGTGTGGAAGGTGAGAGTGTGGAAGGTGAGAGTGTGGAAGGTGAGAGTGCGGAAGATGAGAGTGTGGAAGGTGAGAGTGTGGAAGGTGAGAGTGTGGAAGATCAGAGTGTGGAAGGTGAGAGTGTGGAAGGTGAGAGTGTGGAAGATGAGAATGTGGAAGGTGAGAGTGTGGAAGACGAGAGTGTGGAAGGTGAGAGTGTGGAAGGTGAGAGTGTGGAAGGTGAGAGTGTGGAAGGTGAGAGTGTGGAAGGTGAGAGTGTGGAAGGTGAGAGTGTGGAAGGTGAGAGTGTGGAAGATGAGAGTGTGGAAAGTGAGAGTGTGGAAGATGAGAGTGTGGAAGGTGAGAGTGTGGAAGGTGAGAGTGTGGAAGGTGAGATTGTGGAAGATGAGAGTGTGGAAGGTGAGAGTGTGGAAGGTGAGAGTTTGGAAGATGAGAATGTGGAAGCTGAGAGCGTGGAAGGTGAGAGTGTGGAAGATGAGAGTGTGGAAGATGAGCGTGTGGAAGATGAGAGTTTGGATGATGAGAGTGTGGAAGGTGAGAGTGTGGAAGGTGAGAGTGTGGAAGGTGAGAGTGTGGAAGGTGAGAGTGTGGAAGGTGAGAGTGTGGAAGGTAGGAGTGTGGAAGGTGAGAGTGTGGAAGGTGAGAGTGTGGAAGATGAGAGTGTGGAAGCTGAGAGTGTGGAAGTTGAGAGTGTGGGAGGTGAGCGTGTGGAAGATGAGGGTGTGGAAGGTGAGAGTGTGGAAGATGAGAGTGTGGAAGGTGAGAGTGTGAATGATGAGAGTGTGGAAGGTGAGAATGTGAAAGATGAGAGTGTGGAAGGTGAGAGTGTGGAAGGTGAGAGTGTGGAAGATGAGAGTGTGGAAGATGAGCGTGTGGAAGGTGAGAGTGTGGAACATGAGAGTGTGGAAGGTGAGAGTGTGGAAGATAAGCGTCTGGAAGGTGAGAGTGTGGAAGGTGAGAGTGTGGAAGATGAGAGTGTGGAAGGTGAGAGTGTGGAAGATAAGCGTCTGGAAGGTGAGAGTGTGTAAGGTGAGAGTGTGGAAGATGAGAGTGTGGAAGGTGAGAGTGTGGAAGATAAGCGTCTGGAAGGTGAGAGTGTGGAAGGTGAGAGTGTGGAAGGTGAGAGTGTGGAAAGTGAGAGGGTGGAAGATGAGAGTGTGGAAGGTGAGAGTGTGGAAGGTGAGAGTGTGGAAGATGAGAGTGGAAGGTGAGAGTGTGGAAGGTGAGAGTGTGGAAGGTGAGAGTGTGGAAGGTGAGAGTGTGGAAGGTGAGAGTGTGGAAGATGAGAGTGTGGAAGATGAGAGTGTGGAAGATGAGAGTGGAAGGTGAGAGTGTGGAAGGTGAGAGTGTGGAAGGTGTGTGTGGAAGATGAGAGTGTGGAAGGTGAGAGTGTGGAAGATGAGCATGCGGAAGATGAGAGTGTGGAAGGTGAGGGTGTGGAAGGTGAGGGTGTGGAAGGTGAGGGTGTGGAAGGTGAGAGTGTGGAAGATGAGAGTGTGGAAGGTGAGAGTGTGGAAGGTGAGAGTGTGGAAGGTGAGAGTGTGGAAGATGAGACTGTGGAAGGTGAGAGTGTGGAAGGTGAGAGTGTGGAAGGTGAGAGTGTGGAAGGTGAGAGTGTGGAAGATGAGAGTGTGGAAGATGAGAGTGTGGAAGGTGCGAGTGTGGAAGATGAGAGTGTGGAAGATAAGCATCTGGAAGGTGAGAGTGTGGAAGGTGAGAGTGTGGAAGGTGAGAGTGTGGAAGATGAGAGTGTGGAAGGTGAGCGTGTGGAAGATGAGGGTGTGGAAGGTGAGAGTGTGGAAGATGAGAGTGTGGAAGGTGAGAGTGTGAATGATGAGAGTGTGGAAGGTGAGAATGTGAAAGATGAGAGTGTGGAAGGTGAGAGTGTGGAAGGTGAGAGTGTGGAAGATGAGAGTGTGGAAGATGAGCGTGTGGAAGGTGAGAGTGTGGAACATGAGAGTGTGGAAGGTGAGAGTGTGGAAGATAAGCGTCTGGAAGGTGAGAGTGTGGAAGGTGAGAGTGTGGAAGATGAGAGTGTGGAAGGTGTGAGTGTGGAAGATAAGCGTCTGGAAGGTGAGAGTGTGGAAGGTGAGAGTGTGGAAGGTGAGAGTGTGGAAGGTGAGAGGGTGGAAGATGAGAGTGTGGAAGGTGAGAGTGTGGAAGGTGAGAGTGTGGAAGGTGAGAGTGTGGAAGATGAGAGTGTGGAAGGTGAGAGTGTGGAAGATGAGAGTGTGGAAGATGAGAGTGTGGAAGATGAGAGTGGAAGGTGAGAGTGTGGAAGGTGAGAGTGTGGAAGGTGAGAGTGTGGAAGATGAGAGTGTGGAAGGTGAGAGTGTGGAAGATGAGAGTGGAAGGTGAGAGTGTGGAAGGTGAGAGTGTGGAAGGTGAGAGTGTGGAAGATGAGAGTGTGGAAGATGAGAGTGTGGAAGATGAGAGTGGAAGGTGAGAGTGTGGAAGGTGAGAGTGTGGAAGGTGTGTGTGGAAGATGAGAGTGTGGAAGGTGAGAGTGTGGAAGATGAGCATGCGGAAGATGAGAGTGTGGAAGGTGAGGGTGTGGAAGGTGAGGGTGTGGAAGGTGAGGGTGTGGAAGGTGAGAGTGTGGAAGATGAGAGTGTGGAAGGTGAGAGTGTGGAAGGTGAGAGTGTGGAAGGTGAGAGTGTGGAAGATGAGACTGTGGAAGGTGAGAGTGTGGAAGGTGAGAGTGTGGAAGGTGAGAGTGTGGAAGGTGAGAGTGTGGAAGATGAGAGTGTGGAAGATGAGAGTGTGGAAGGTGAGAGTGTGGAAGGTGAGAGTGTGGAAGGTGAGATTGTGGAAGGTGAGAGTGTGGAAGGTGAGAGTGTGGAAGGTGAGATAGTGGAAGGTGAGAGTGTGGAAGGTGAGAGTGTGGAAGGTGAGAGTGTGGAAGGTGAGAGTTTGGAAGATGAGAGTGTGGAACGTGAGAGTGTGGAAGATGAGAGTGTGGGAGGTGAGAGTGTGGAAGGTGAGAGTGTGGAAGATGAGAGTGTGGAAGGTGAGAGTGTGGAAGATGAGAGTGTGGAAGGTGAGCGTGTGGAAGGTGAGAGTTTGGAACATGAGAGTGTGGAAGGTGAGAGTGTGGAAGATAAGCATCTGGAAGGTGAGAGTGTGGAAGGTGAGAGTGTGGAAGATGAGAGTGTGGATGGTGAGAGTGTGGAAGATAAGCGTCTGGAAGGTGAGAGTGTGGAAGGTGAGAGTATGGAAGGTGAGAGTGTGGAAGGTGAGAGTGTGGAAGATGAGAGTGTGGAAGGTGAGAGTGTGGAAGGTGAGAGTGTGGAAGATGAGAGTGTGGGAGGTGAGAGTGTGGAAGGTGAGAGTGGAAGGTGAGAGTGTCGAAGAAGAGAGTGTGGAAGGTGAGAGTGTGGAAGGTGAGAGTGTGGAAGATGAGCATGTGGAAGATGAGAGTGTGGAAGGTAAGAGAGTGGAAGGTGAGAGTGTGGAAGATGAGAGTGTGGAACGTGAGAGTGTGGAAGGTGAGGGTGTGGAAGATGAGAATGTGGAAGATGAGAGTGGAAGGTGAGAGTGTGGAAGGTGAGAGTGTGGAAGGTGATTGTTTGGAAGGTGAGAGTGTGGAAGGTGAGATTGTGAAAGGTGAGAGTGTGGAAGGTGAGAGTGTGGAAGATGAGAGTGTGGAAGATGAGAGTGTGGAAGATGAGAGTGTGGAAGATGAGCGAGTGGAAGATGAGAGTGTGGAAGGTGAGAGTGTGGAAGGTGAGGGTGTGGAAGGTGAGAGTGCGGATGATGAGAGTGTGGAAGGTGAGAATGCGGAAGATGAGAGTGTGGAAGGTGAGAGTGTGGAAGGTGAGAGTGTGGAAGATGAGCGTGTGGAAGGTGAGCGTGTGGAAGGTGAGAGTGTGGAAGATGAGAGTGTGGAAGGTGAGAGTGTGGAAGATGAGAGTGTGGAAGGTGAGAGTGTGGAAGATGAGACTGTGGAAGGTGAGAGTATGGAAGATGAGAGTGTGGAAGGTGAGAGTGTGGAAGGTGAGAGTGTGGAAGATGAGAGTGTGGAAGATGAGAGTGTGGAAGATGAGAGTGTGGAAGGTGAGAGTGTGGAAGGTGAGAGTGTGTAAGGTGAGAGTGTGGAAGGTGAGAGTGTGGAAGGTGAGAGTGTGGAAGGTGAGAGTGTGGAAGGTGAGAGTGTGGAAGGTGAGAGTGTGGAAGGTGAGATTGTGGAAGGTGAGAGTTTGGAAGATGAGAGTGTGGAAGGTGAGAGTGTGGAAGGTGAGAGTTTGGAAGATGAGAGTGTGGAAGGTGAGAGTGTGGAAGGTGAGAGTGTGGAAGGTGAGAGTGTGGAAGGTGAGAGTGTGGAAGGTGAGAGTGCGGAAGATGAGAGTGTGGAAGGTGAGAGTGTGGAAGGTGAGAGTGTGGAAGATCAGAGTGTGGAAGGTGAGAGTGTGGAAGGTGAGAGTGTGGAAGATGAGAATGTGGAAGGTGAGAGTGTGGAAGACGAGAGTGTGGAAGGTGAGAGTGTGGAAGGTGAGAGTGTGGAAGGTGAGAGTGTGGAAGGTGAGAGTGTGGAAGGTGAGAGTGTGGAAGGTGAGAGTGTGGAAGGTGAGAGTGTGGAAGATGAGAGTGTGGAAAGTGAGAGTGTGGAAGATGAGAGTGTGGAAGGTGAGAGTGTGGAAGGTGAGAGTGTGGAAGGTGAGATTGTGGAAGATGAGAGTGTGGAAGGTGAGAGTGTGGAAGGTGAGAGTTTGGAAGATGAGAATGTGGAAGCTGAGAGCGTGGAAGGTGAGAGTGTGGAAGATGAGAGTGTGGAAGATGAGAGTGTGGAAGATGAGATTGTGGAAGATGAGCGTGTGGAAGATGAGAGTTTGGATGATGAGAGTGTGGAAGGTGAGAGTGTGGAAGGTGAGAGTGTGGAAGGTGAGAGTGTGGAAGGTGAGAGTGTGGAAGGTGAGAGTGTGGAAGGTAGGAGTGTGGAAGGTGAGAGTGTGGAAGGTGAGAGTGTGGAAGATGAGAGTGTGGAAGCTGAGAGTGTGGAAGTTGAGAGTGTGGGAGGTGAGCGTGTGGAAGATGAGGGTGTGGAAGGTGAGAGTGTGGAAGATGAGAGTGTGGAAGGTGAGAGTGTGAATGATGAGAGTGTGGAAGGTGAGAATGTGAAAGATGAGAGTGTGGAAGGTGAGAGTGTGGAAGGTGAGAGTGTGGAAGATGAGAGTGTGGAAGATGAGCGTGTGGAAGGTGAGAGTGTGGAACATGAGAGTGTGGAAGGTGAGAGTGTGGAAGATAAGCGTCTGGAAGGTGAGAGTGTGGAAGGTGAGAGTGTGGAAGATGAGAGTGTGGAAGGTGAGAGTGTGGAAGATAAGCGTCTGGAAGGTGAGAGTGTGTAAGGTGAGAGTGTGGAAGATGAGAGTGTGGAAGGTGAGAGTGTGGAAGATAAGCGTCTGGAAGGTGAGAGTGTGGAAGGTGAGAGTGTGGAAGGTGAGAGTGTGGAAAGTGAGAGGGTGGAAGATGAGAGTGTGGAAGGTGAGAGTGTGGAAGGTGAGAGTGTGGAAGATGAGAGTGGAAGGTGAGAGTGTGGAAGGTGAGAGTGTGGAAGGTGAGAGTGTGGAAGGTGAGAGTGTGGAAGGTGAGAGTGTGGAAGATGAGAGTGTGGAAGATGAGAGTGTGGAAGATGAGAGTGGAAGGTGAGAGTGTGGAAGGTGAGAGTGTGGAAGGTGTGTGTGGAAGATGAGAGTGTGGAAGGTGAGAGTGTGGAAGATGAGCATGCGGAAGATGAGAGTGTGGAAGGTGAGGGTGTGGAAGGTGAGGGTGTGGAAGGTGAGGGTGTGGAAGGTGAGAGTGTGGAAGATGAGAGTGTGGAAGGTGAGAGTGTGGAAGGTGAGAGTGTGGAAGGTGAGAGTGTGGAAGATGAGACTGTGGAAGGTGAGAGTGTGGAAGGTGAGAGTGTGGAAGGTGAGAGTGTGGAAGGTGAGAGTGTGGAAGATGAGAGTGTGGAAGATGAGAGTGTGGAAGGTGCGAGTGTGGAAGATGAGAGTGTGGAAGATAAGCATCTGGAAGGTGAGAGTGTGGAAGGTGAGAGTGTGGAAGATGAGAGTGTGGATGGTGAGAGTGTGGAAGATAAGCGTCTGGAAGGTGAGAGTGTGGAAGGTGAGAGTATGGAAGGTGAGAGTGTGGAAGGTGAGAGTGTGGAAGATGAGAGTGTGGAAGGTGAGAGTGTGGAAGGTGAGAGTGTGGAAGATGAGAGTGTGGGAGGTGAGAGTGTGGAAGGTGAGAGTGGAAGGTGAGAGTGTCGAAGAAGAGAGTGTGGAAGGTGAGAGTGTGGAAGGTGAGAGTGTGGAAGATGAGCATGTGGAAGATGAGAGTGTGGAAGGTAAGAGAGTGGAAGGTGAGAGTGTGGAAGATGAGAGTGTGGAACGTGAGAGTGTGGAAGGTGAGGGTGTGGAAGATGAGAGTGTGGAAGATGAGAGTGGAAGGTGAGAGTGTGGAAGGTGAGAGTGTGGAAGGTGAGAGTGTGGAAGGTGAGAGTGTGGAAGGTGAGATTGTGGAAGGTGAGAGTGTGGAAGGTGAGAGTGTGGAAGATGAGAGTGTGGAAGATGAGAGTGTGGAAGATGAGAGTGTGGAAGATGAGCGTGTGGAAGATGAGAGTGTGGAAGGTGAGAGTGTGGAAGGTGAGGGTGTGGAAGGTGAGAGTGCGGATGATGAGAGTGTGGAAGGTGAGAATGCGGAAGATGAGAGTGCGGAAGGTGAGAGTGTGGAAGGTGAGAGTGTGGAAGATGAGCGTGTGGAAGGTGAGCGTGTGGAAGGTGAGAGTGTGGAAGATGAGAGTGTGGAAGGTGAGAGTGTGGAAGATGAGAGTGTGGAAGGTGAGAGTGTGGAAGATGAGACTGTGGAAGGTGAGAGTGTGGAAGATGAGAGTGTGGAAGGTGAGAGTGTGGAAGGTGAGAGTGTGGAAGATGAGAGTGTGGAAGATGAGAGTGTGGAAGATGAGAGTGTGGAAGGTGAGAGTGTGGAAGGTGAGAGTGTGGAAGGTGAGAGTGTGTAAGGTGA
Source organism: Somniosus microcephalus (assembly GCF_052327205.1). NCBI lineage: Eukaryota > Metazoa > Chordata > Chondrichthyes > Squaliformes > Somniosidae > Somniosus > Somniosus microcephalus. The sequence goes on from NC_140997.1 coordinate 14,526, forward strand.
GAGTGTGGAAGGTGAGAGTGTGGAAGGTGAGAGTGTGGAAGATGAGAGTGTGGAAGGTGAGAGTGTGGAAGGTGAGAGTGTGGAAGGTGAGATTGTGGAAGGTGAGAGTTTGGAAGATGAGAGTGTGGAAGGTGAGAGTGTGGAAGGTGAGAGTTTGGAAGATGAGAGTGTGGAAGGTGAGAGTGTGGAAGGTGAGAGTGTGGAAGGTGAGAGTGTGGAAGGTGAGAGTGTGGAAGGTGAGAGTGCGGAAGATGAGAGTGTGGAAGGTGAGAGTGTGGAAGGTGAGAGTGTGGAAGATCAGAGTGTGGAAGGTGAGAGTGTGGAAGGTGAGAGTGTGGAAGATGAGAATGTGGAAGGTGAGAGTGTGGAAGACGAGAGTGTGGAAGGTGAGAGTGTGGAAGGTGAGAGTGTGGAAGGTGAGAGTGTGGAAGGTGAGAGTGTGGAAGGTGAGAGTGTGGAAGGTGAGAGTGTGGAAGGTGAGAGTGTGGAAGGTGAGAGTGTGGAAGATGCGAGTGTGGAAAGTGAGAGTGTGGAAGATGAGAGTGTGGAAGGTGAGAGTGTGGAAGGTGAGAGTGTGGAAGGTGAGATTGTGGAAGATGAGAGTGTGGAAGGTGAGAGTGTGGAAGGTGAGAGTTTGGAAGATGAGAATGTGGAAGCTGAGAGTGTGGAAGGTGAGAGCGTGGAAGATGAGAGTGTGGAAGATGAGAGTGTGGAAGATGAGAGTGTGGAAGATGAGCGTGTGGAAGATGAGAGTTTGGATGATGAGAGTGTGGAAGGTGAGAGTGTGGAAGGTGAGAGTGTGGAAGGTGAGAGTGTGGAAGGTGAGAGTGTGGAAGGTGAGAGTGTGGAAGGTAAGAGTGTGGAAGGTGAGAGTGTGGAAGGTGAGAGTGTGGAAGATGAGAGTGTGGAAGCTGAGAGTGTGGAAGTTGAGAGTGTGGAAGGTGAGCGTGTGGAAGATGAGGGTGTGGAAGGTGAGAGTGTGGAAGATGAGAGTGTGGAAGGTGAGAGTGTGAATGATGAGAGTGTGGAAGGTGAGAATGTGAAAGATGAGAGTGTGGAAGGTGAGAGTGTGGAAGGTGAGAGTGTGGAAGATGAGAGTGTGGAAGATGAGCGTGTGGAAGGTGAGAGTGTGGAACATGAGAGTGTGGAAGGTGAGAGTGTGGAAGATAAGCGTCTGGAATGTGAGAGTGTGGAAGGTGAGAGTGTGGAAGATGAGAGTGTGGAAGGTGAGAGTGTGGAAGATAAGCGTCTGGAAGGTGAGAGTGTGGAAGGTGAGAGTGTGGAAGGTGAGAGTGTGGAAGGTGAGAGGGTGGAAGATGAGAGTGTGGAAGGTGAGAGTGTGGAAGGTGAGAGTGTGGAAGGTGAGAGTGTGGAAGATGAGAGTGTGGAAGGTGAGAGTGTGGAAGATGAGAGTGTGGAAGATGAGAGTGTGGAAGATGAGAGTGGAAGGTGAGAGTGTGGAAGGTGAGAGTGTGGAAGGTGAGAGTGTGGAAGATGAGAGTGTGGAAGGTGAGAGTGTGGAAGATGAGAGTGGAAGGTGAGAGTGTGGAAGGTGAGAGTGTGGAAGGTGAGAGTGTGGAAGATGAGAGTGTGGAAGATGAGAGTGTGGAAGATGAGAGTGGAAGGTGAGAGTGTGGAAGGTGAGAGTGTGGAAGGTGTGTGTGGAAGATGAGAGTGTGGAAGGTGAGAGTGTGGAAGATGAGCATGCGGAAGATGAGAGTGTGGAAGGTGAGGGTGTGGAAGGTGGGGGTGTGGAAGGTGAGGGTGTGGAAGGTGAGAGTGTGGAAGATGAGAGTGTGGAAGGTGAGAGTGTGGAAGGTGAGAGTGTGGAAGTTGAGAGTGTGGAAGATGAGACTGTGGAAGGTGAGAGTGTGGAAGGTGAGAGTGTGGAAGGTGAGAGTGTGGAAGGTGAGAGTGTGGAAGATGAGAGTGTGGAAGATGAGAGTGTGGAAGGTGAGAGTGTGGAAGGTGAGAGTGTGGAAGGTGAGATTGTGGAAGGTGAGAGTGTGGAAGGTGAGAGTGTGGAAGGTGAGATAGTGGAAGGTGAGAGTGTGGAAGGTGAGAGTGTGGAAGGTGAGAGTGTGGAAGGTGAGAGTTTGGAAGATGAGGGTGTGGAAGGTGAGAGTGTGGAAGATGAGAGTGTGGAAGATGAGACTGTGGAAGGTGAGAGTGTGGAAGTTGAGAGTGTGGAAGGTGAGAGTGTGGAAGATGAGAGTGTGGAAGATGAGCGCGTGGAAGATGAGCGTGTGGAAGGTGAGAGTGTGGAAGGTGAGAGTGTGGAAGGTAGGAGTGTGGAAGGTGAGAGTGTGGAAGGTGAGAGTGTGGAAGGTGAGAGTGCGGAAGGTGAGAGTTTGGAAGGTGAGAGTGCGGAAGAAGAGAGTGTGGAAGGTGAGAGTGTGGAAGGTGAGAGTGTGGAAGGTGAGAGTGTGGAAGATGAGAGTGTGGAAGTAGAGATTGTGGAAGGTGAGAGTGTGGAAAATCAGAGTGTGGAAGGTGAGAGTGTGGAAGGTGAGAGTGTGGAAGATGAGAAGGTGGAAGGTGAGAGTGTGGAAGACGAGAGTGTGGAAGGCGAGAGTGTGGAAGGCGAGAGTGTGGAAGGTGAGAGTGTGGAAGGTGAGAGTGTGGAAGGTGAGAGTGCGGAAGATGAGAGTGTGGAAGATGAGAGTGTGGAAGGTGAGAGTGTGGAAGGTGAGAGTGTGGAAGGTGCGAGTGTGGAAGGTGAGAGTGTGGAAGCTGAGAGTGTGGAAGGTAAGAGTGTGGAAGGTGAGAGTGTGGAAGGTGAGAGTGTGGAAGATGAGAGTGTGGAAGATGAGAGTGTGGAAGATGAGAGTGTGGAAGATGAGAGTGTGGAAGGTGAGAGTGTGGAAGGTGAGAGTGTGGAAGGTGAGATTGCGGATGATGAGAGTGTGGAAGGTGAGAATGCGGAAGATGAGAGTGTGGAAGGTGAGAGTGTGGAAGGAGAGAGTGTGGAAGATGAGAGTGTGGAAGATGAGAGTGTGGAAGGTGAGAGTGTGGAAGATGAGAATGTGGAAGGTGAGAGTGTGGAAGATGAGACTGTGGAAGGTGAGAGTGTGGAAGATGAGAGTGTGGAAGGTGAGAGTGTGGAAGGTGAGAGTGTGGAAGATGAGAGTGTGGAAGATGAGAGTGTGGAAGGTGAGAGTGTGGAAGGTGAGAGTGTGGAAGGTGAGAGTGTGGAAGGTGAGAGTGTGGAAGGTGAGAGTTTGGAAGTTGAGAGTGTGGAAGGTGAGAGTGTGGAAGGTGAGAGTTTGGAAGATGAGAGTGTGGAAGGTGAGAGTGTGGAAGGTGAGAGTGTGGAAGGTGAGAGTGTGGAAGGTGAGAGTGTGGAAGGTGAGAGTGTGGAAGGTGAGAGTGTGGAAGCTGAGAGTGTGGAAGCTGAGAGTGTGGAAGCTGAGAGTGTGGAAGGTAAGAGTGTGGAAGGTAAGAGTGTGCAAGGTGAGAGTGTGGAAGGTGAGAGGGTGGAAGATGAGAGTGTGGAAGATGAGAGTGTGGAAGATGAGAGTGTGGAAGGTGAGAGTGTGGAAGGTGAGAGTGTGGAAGGTGAGAGTGCGGATGATGAGAGTGTGGAAGGTGAGAATGCGGAAGATGAGAGTGCGGAAGGTGAGAGTGTGGAAGGTGAGAGTGTGGAAGATGAGAGTGTGGAAGGTGAGCGTGTGGAAGGTGAGAGTGTGGAAGATGAGAGTGTGGAAGGTGAGAGTGTGGAAGATGAGAGTGTGGAAGGTCAGAGTGTGGAAGATGAGACTGTGGAAGGTGAGAGTGTGGAAGATGAGAGTGTGGAAGGTGAGAGTGTGGAAGGTGAGAGTGTGGAAGATGAGAGTGTGGAAGACGAGAGTGTGGAAGGTGAGAGTGTGGAAGGTGAGAGTGTGGAAGGTGAGAGTGTGTAAGGTGAGAGTGTGTAAGGTGAGAGTGTGGAAGGTGAGAGTGTGGAAGGTGAGAGTGTGGAAGGTGAGAGTTTGGAAGGTGAGAGTTTGGAAGATGAGAGTGTGGAAGGTGAGAGTGTGGAAGGTGAGAGTTCGGAAGATGAGAGTGTGGAAGGTGAGAGTGTGGAAGGTGAGAGTGTGGAAGGTGAGAGTGTGGAAGGTGAGAGTGTGGAAGGTGAGAGTGCGGAAGATGAGAGTGTGGAAGATAAGCGTCTGGAAGGTGAGAGTATGGAAGGTGAGAGAGTGGAAGGTGAGAGTGTGGAAGATGAGAGTGTGGAAGGTGAGAGTGTGGAAGGTGAGAGTGTGGAAGATGAGAGTGTGGGAGGTGAGAGTGTGGAAGGTGAGAGTGGAAGGTGAGAGTGTGGAAGGTGAGAGTGTCGAAGAAGAGAGTGTGGAAGGTGAGAGTGTGGAAGGTGAGAGTGTGGAAGATGAGCATGTGGAAGATGAGAGTGTGGAAGGTAAGAGAGTGGAAGGTGAGAGTGTGGAAGATGAGAGTGTGCAACGTGAGAGTGTGGAAGGTGAGGGTGTGGAAGATGAGAGTGTGGAAGATGAGAGTGGAAGGTGAGAGTGTGGAAGGTGAGAGTGTGGAAGGTGAGAGTGTGGAAGGTGAGAGTGTGGAAGGTGAGATTGTGGAACGTGAGAGTGTGGAAGATGAGAGTGTGGAAGGTAAGAGTGTGGAAGATGAGAGTGTGGAAGATGAGCGTGTGGAAGATGAGAGTGTGGAAAGTGAGAGTGTGGAAGGTAAGAGTGTGGAAGGTGAGAGTGTGGAAGGTGAGAGTGTGGAAGATGAGAGTGTGGAAGATGAGAGTGTGGAAGATGAGAGTGTGGAAGATGAGCGTGTGGAAGATGAGAGTGTGGAAGGTGAGAGTGTGGAAGGTGAGAGTGTGGAAGGTGAGAGTGTGGAAGGTGAGAGTGTGGAAGGTGAGAGTGTGGAAGATGAGAGTGTGGAAGATGAGAGTCTGGAAGGTGAGAGTCTGGAAGGTGAGAGTGTGGAAGGTGAGAGTGTGGAAGGTGAGAGTTTGGAAGGTGAGAGTGTGGAAGGTGAGAGTCTGGAAGGTGAGAGTGTGGAAGGTGAGAGTGTGGAAGGTGAGAGTGTGGAAGGTGAGAGTTTGGAAGATGAGAGTGTGGAAGGTGAGAGTGTGGAAGGTGAGAGTTTGGAAGATGAGAGTGTGGAAGGTGAGAGTGTGGAAGGTGAGAGTGTGGAAGGTAGGAGTGTGGAAGGTGAGAGTGTGGAAGGTGAGAGTGTGGAAGGTGAGAGTGCGGAAGGTGAGAGTGAGGAAGGTGAGAGTGCGGAAGAAGAGAGTGTGGAAGGTGAGAGTGTGGAAGGTGAGAGTGTGGAAGGTGAGAGTGTGGAAGATGAGAGTGTGGAAGTAGAGATTGTGGAAGGTGAGAGTGTGGAAAATCAGAGTGTGGAAGGTGAGAGTGTGGAAGGTGAGAGTGTGGAAGATGAGAAGGTGGAAGGTGAGAGTGTGGAAGATGAGAATGTGGAAGGTGAGAGTGTGGAAGACGAGAGTGTGGAAGGTGAGAGTGTGGAAGGTGAGAGTGTGGAAGGTGAGAGTGTGGAAGGTGAGAGTGTGGAAGGTGAGAGTGTGGAAGACGAGAGTGTGGAAGGTGAGAGTGTGGAAGATGAGAGTGTGGAAGGTGAGAGTGTGGAAGTTGAGAGTATGGAAGGTGAGACTGTGGAAGATGAGAGTGTGGAAGATGAGCGCGTGGAAGATGAGCGTGTGGAAGATGAGAGTGTGGAAGATGAGAATGTGGAAGCTGAGAGTGTGGAAGGTGAGAGTGTGGAAGATGAGAGTGTGGAAGATGAGAGTGTGGAAGATGAGAGTGTGGAAGATGAGCGTCTGGAAGATGAGAGTGTGGATGATGAGAGTGCGGAAGGTGAGAGTGTGGAAGGTGAGAGTGTGGAAGGTGAGAGTGTGGAAGGTGAGAGTGTGGAAGGTGAGAGTGTGGAAGGTGAGATTGTGGAAGGTGAGAGTGTGGAAGATGAGAGTGTGGAAGCTGAGAGTGTGGAAGATGAGAGTGTGGAAGGTGAGCGTGTGGAAGATGAGGGTTTGGAAGGTGAGAGTGTGGAAGATGAGAGTGTGGAAGGTGAGAGTGTGAATGATGAGAGTGTGGAAGGTGAGAATGTGAAAGATGAGAGTGTGGAAGGTGAGAGTGTGGAAGGTGAGAGTGTGGAAGCTGAGATTGTGGAAGGTAAGAGTGTGGAAGGTAAGAGTGTGCAAGGTGAGAGTGTGGAAGGTGAGAGGGTGGAAGATGAGAGTGTGGAAGATGAGAGTGTGGAAGATGAGAGTGTGGAAGGTGAGAGTGTGGAAGGTGAGAGTGTGGAAGGTGAGAGTGCGGATGATGAGAGTGTGGAAGGTGAGAATGCGGAAGATGAGAGTGCGGAAGGTGAGAGTGTGGAAGGTGAGAGTGTGGAAGATGAGAGTGTGGAAGGTGAGCGTGTGGAAGGTGAGAGTGTGGAAGATGAGAGTGTGGAAGGTGAGAGTGTGGAAGATGAGAGTGTGGAAGGTGAGAGTGTGGAAGATGAGACTGTGGAAGGTGAGAGTGTGGAAGATGAGAGTGTGGAAGGTGAGAGTGTGGAAGGTGAGAGTGTGGAAGATGAGAGTGTGGAAGATGAGAGTGTGGAAGATGAGAGTGTGGAAGGTGAGAGTGTGGAAGGTGAGAGTGTGGAAGGTGAGAGTGTGTAAGGTGAGAGTGTGTAAGGTGAGAGTGTGGAAGGTGAGAGTGTGGAAGGTGAGAGTGTGGAAGGTGAGAGTTTGGAAGGTGAGAGTTTGGAAGATGAGAGTGTGGAAGGTGAGAGTGTGGAAGGTGAGAGTTCGGAAGATGAGAGTGTGGAAGGTGAGAGTGTGGAAGGTGAGAGTGTGGAAGGTGAGAGTGTGGAAGGTGAGAGTGTGGAAGGTGAGAGTGCGGAAGATGAGAGTGTGGAAGATAAGCGTCTGGAAGGTGAGAGTATGGAAGGTGAGAGAGTGGAAGGTGAGAGTGTGGAAGATGAGAGTGTGGAAGGTGAGAGTGTGGAAGGTGAGAGTGTGGAAGATGAGAGTGTGGGAGGTGAGAGTGTGGAAGGTGTGAGTGGAAGGTGAGAGTGTGGAAGGTGAGAGTGTCGAAGAAGAGAGTGTGGAAGGTGAGAGTGTGGAAGGTGAGAGTGTGGAAGATGAGCATGTGGAAGATGAGAGTGTGGAAGGTAAGAGAGTGGAAGGTGAGAGTGTGGAAGATGAGAGTGTGGAACGTGAGAGTGTGGAAGGTGAGGGTGTGGAAGATGAGAGTGTGGAAGATGAGAGTGGAAGGTGAGAGTGTGGAAGGTGAGAGTGTGGAAGGTGAGAGTGTGGAAGGTGAGAGTGTGGAAGGTGAGATTGTGGAACGTGAGAGTGTGGAAGATGAGAGTGTGGAAGGTAAGAGTGTGGAAGATGAGAGTGTGGAAGATGAGCGTGTGGAAGATGAGAGTGTGGAAAGTGAGAGTGTGGAAGGTAAGAGTGTGGAAGGTGAGAGTGTGGAAGGTGAGAGTGTGGAAGATGAGAGTGTGGAAGATGAGAGTGTGGAAGATGAGAGTGTGGAAGATGAGCGTGTGGAAGATGAGAGTGTGGAAGGTGAGAGTGTGGAAGGTGAGAGTGTGGAAGGTGAGAGTGTGGAAGGTGAGAGTGTGGAAGGTGAGAGTGTGGAAGATGAGAGTGTGGAAGATGAGAGTGTGGAAGGTGAGAGTCTGGAAGATGAGAGTGTGGAAGATGAGCGTGTGGAAGATGAGAGTGTGGAAAGTGAGAGTGTGGAAGGTAAGAGTGTGGAAGGTGAGAGTGTGGAAGGTGAGAGTGTGGAAGATGAGAGTGTGGAAGATGAGAGTGTGGAAGATGAGAGTGTGGAAGATGAGCGTGTGGAAGATGAGAGTGTGGAAGGTGAGAGTGTGGAAGGTGAGAGTGTGGAAGGTGAGAGTGTGGAAGGTGAGAGTGTGGAAGGTGAGAGTGTGGAAGATGAGAGTGTGGAAGATGAGAGTCTGGAAGGTGAGAGTCTGGAAGGTGAGAGTGTGGAAGGTGAGAGTGTGGAAGGTGAGAGTGTGGAAGGTGAGAGTGTGGAAGGTGAGAGTCTGGAAGGTGAGAGTGTGGAAGGTGAGAGTGTGGAAGGTGAGAGTGTGGAAGGTGAGAGTTTGGAAGATGAGAGTGTGGAAGGTGAGAGTGTGGAAGGTGAGAGTTTGGAAGATGAGAGTGTGGAAGGTGAGAGTGTGGAAGGTGAGAGTGTGGAAGGTAGGAGTGTGGAAGGTGAGAGTGTGGAAGGTGAGAGTGTGGAAGGTGAGAGTGCGGAAGGTGAGAGTGAGGAAGGTGAGAGTGCGGAAGAAGAGAGTGTGGAAGGTGAGAGTGTGGAAGGTGAGAGTGTGGAAGGTGAGAGTGTGGAAGATGAGAGTGTGGAAGTAGAGATTGTGGAAGGTGAGAGTGTGGAAAATCAGAGTGTGGAAGGTGAGAGTGTGGAAGGTGAGAGTGTGGAAGATGAGAAGGTGGAAGGTGAGAGTGTGGAAGATGAGAATGTGGAAGGTGAGAGTGTGGAAGACGAGAGTGTGGAAGGTGAGAGTGTGGAAGGTGAGAGTGTGGAAGGTGAGAGTGTGGAAGGTGAGAGTGTGGAAGGTGAGAGTGTGGAAGACGAGAGTGTGGAAGGTGAGAGTGTGGAAGATGAGAGTGTGGAAGGTGAGAGTGTGGAAGTTGAGAGTATGGAAGGTGAGACTGTGGAAGATGAGAGTGTGGAAGATGAGCGCGTGGAAGATGAGCGTGTGGAAGATGAGAGTGTGGAAGATGAGAATGTGGAAGCTGAGAGTGTGGAAGGTGAGAGTGTGGAAGATGAGAGTGTGGAAGATGAGAGTGTGGAAGATGAGAGTGTGGAAGATGAGCGTCTGGAAGATGAGAGTGTGGATGATGAGAGTGCGGAAGGTGAGAGTGTGGAAGGTGAGAGTGTGGAAGGTGAGAGTGTGGAAGGTGAGAGTGTGGAAGGTGAGAGTGTGGAAGGTGAGATTGTGGAAGGTGAGAGTGTGGAAGATGAGAGTGTGGAAGCTGAGAGTGTGGAAGATGAGAGTGTGGAAGGTGAGCGTGTGGAAGATGAGGGTTTGGAAGGTGAGAGTGTGGAAGATGAGAGTGTGGAAGGTGAGAGTGTGAATGATGAGAGTGTGGAAGGTGAGAATGTGAAAGATGAGAGTGTGGAAGGTGAGAGTGTGGAAGGTGAGAGTGTGGAAGCTGAGATTGTGGAAGGTAAGAGTGTGGAAGGTAAGAGTGTGCAAGGTGAGAGTGTGGAAGGTGAGAGGGTGGAAGATGAGAGTGTGGAAGATGAGAGTGTGGAAGATGAGAGTGTGGAAGGTGAGAGTGTGGAAGGTGAGAGTGTGGAAGGTGAGAGTGCGGATGATGAGAGTGTGGAAGGTGAGAATGCGGAAGATGAGAGTGCGGAAGGTGAGAGTGTGGAAGGTGAGAGTGTGGAAGATGAGAGTGTGGAAGGTGAGCGTGTGGAAGGTGAGAGTGTGGAAGATGAGAGTGTGGAAGGTGAGAGTGTGGAAGATGAGAGTGTGGAAGGTGAGAGTGTGGAAGATGAGACTGTGGAAGGTGAGAGTGTGGAAGATGAGAGTGTGGAAGGTGAGAGTGTGGAAGGTGAGAGTGTGGAAGATGAGAGTGTGGAAGATGAGAGTGTGGAAGATGAGAGTGTGGAAGGTGAGAGTGTGGAAGGTGAGAGTGTGGAAGGTGAGAGTGTGTAAGGTGAGAGTGTGTAAGGTGAGAGTGTGGAAGGTGAGAGTGTGGAAGGTGAGAGTGTGGAAGGTGAGAGTTTGGAAGGTGAGAGTTTGGAAGATGAGAGTGTGGAAGGTGAGAGTGTGGAAGGTGAGAGTTCGGAAGATGAGAGTGTGGAAGGTGAGAGTGTGGAAGGTGAGAGTGTGGAAGGTGAGAGTGTGGAAGGTGAGAGTGTGGAAGGTGAGAGTGCGGAAGATGAGAGTGTGGAAGATAAGCGTCTGGAAGGTGAGAGTATGGAAGGTGAGAGAGTGGAAGGTGAGAGTGTGGAAGATGAGAGTGTGGAAGGTGAGAGTGTGGAAGGTGAGAGTGTGGAAGATGAGAGTGTGGGAGGTGAGAGTGTGGAAGGTGTGAGTGGAAGGTGAGAGTGTGGAAGGTGAGAGTGTCGAAGAAGAGAGTGTGGAAGGTGAGAGTGTGGAAGGTGAGAGTGTGGAAGATGAGCATGTGGAAGATGAGAGTGTGGAAGGTAAGAGAGTGGAAGGTGAGAGTGTGGAAGATGAGAGTGTGGAACGTGAGAGTGTGGAAGGTGAGGGTGTGGAAGATGAGAGTGTGGAAGATGAGAGTGGAAGGTGAGAGTGTGGAAGGTGAGAGTGTGGAAGGTGAGAGTGTGGAAGGTGAGAGTGTGGAAGGTGAGATTGTGGAACGTGAGAGTGTGGAAGATGAGAGTGTGGAAGGTAAGAGTGTGGAAGATGAGAGTGTGGAAGATGAGCGTGTGGAAGATGAGAGTGTGGAAAGTGAGAGTGTGGAAGGTAAGAGTGTGGAAGGTGAGAGTGTGGAAGGTGAGAGTGTGGAAGATGAGAGTGTGGAAGATGAGAGTGTGGAAGATGAGAGTGTGGAAGATGAGCGTGTGGAAGATGAGAGTGTGGAAGGTGAGAGTGTGGAAGGTGAGAGTGTGGAAGGTGAGAGTGTGGAAGGTGAGAGTGTGGAAGGTGAGAGTGTGGAAGATGAGAGTGTGGAAGATGAGAGTCTGGAAGGTGAGAGTCTGGAAGGTGAGAGTGTGGAAGGTGAGAGTGTGGAAGGTGAGAGTGTGGAAGGTGAGAGTCTGGAAGGTGAGAGTGTGGAAGGTGAGAGTGTGGAAGGTGAGAGTGTGGAAGGTGAGAGTTTGGAAGATGAGAGTGTGGAAGGTGAGAGTGTGGAAGGTGAGAGTTTGGAAGATGAGAGTGTGGAAGGTGAGAGTGTGGAAGGTGAGAGTGTGGAAGGTAGGAGTGTGGAAGGTGAGAGTGTGGAAGGTGAGAGTGTGGAAGGTGAGAGTGCGGAAGGTGAGAGTGAGGAAGGTGAGAGTGCGGAAGAAGAGAGTGTGGAAGGTGAGAGTGTGGAAGGTGAGAGTGTGGAAGGTGAGAGTGTGGAAGATGAGAGTGTGGAAGTAGAGATTGTGGAAGGTGAGAGTGTGGAAAATCAGAGTGTGGAAGGTGAGAGTGTGGAAGGTGAGAGTGTGGAAGATGAGAAGGTGGAAGGTGAGAGTGTGGAAGATGAGAATGTGGAAGGTGAGAGTGTGGAAGACGAGAGTGTGGAAGGTGAGAGTGTGGAAGGTGAGAGTGTGGAAGGTGAGAGTGTGGAAGGTGAGAGTGTGGAAGGTGAGAGTGTGGAAGGTGAGAGTGTGGAAGGTGAGAGTGTGGAATACGAGAGTGTGGAAGGTGAGAGTGTGGAAGATGAGAGTGTGGAAGGTGAGAGTGTGGAAGTTGAGAGTATGGAAGGTGAGACTGTGGAAGATGAGAGTGTGGAAGATGAGCGCGTGGAAGATGAGCGTGTGGAAGATGAGAGTGTGGAAGATGAGAATGTGGAAGCTGAGAGTGTGGAAGGTGAGAGTGTGGAAGATGAGAGTGTGGAAGATAAGAGTGTGGAAGATGAGAGTGTGGAAGATGAGCGTCTGGAAGATGAGAGTGTGGATGATGAGAGTGCGGAAGGTGAGAGTGTGGAAGGTGAGAGTGTGGAAGGTGAGAGTGTGGAAGGTGAGAGTGTGGAAGGTGAGATTGTGGAAGGTGAGAGTGTGGAAGATGAGAGTGTGGAAGCTGAGAGTGTGGAAGATGAGAGTGTGGAAGGTGAGCGTGTGGAAGATGAGGGTGTGGAAGGTGAGAGTGTGGAAGATGAGAGTGTGGAAGGTGAGAGTGTGAATGATGAGAGTGTGGAAGGTGAGAATGTGAAAGATGAGAGTGTGGAAGGTGAGAGTGTGGAAGGTGAGAGTGTGGAAGATGAGAGTGTGGACGGTGAGCGTGTGGAAGGTGAGAGTGTGGAACATGAGAGTGTGGAAGGTGAGAGTGTGGAAGATAAGCGTCTGGAAGGTGAGAGTGTGGAAGGTGAGAGTGTGGAAGATGAGAGTGTGGAAGGTGAGAGTGTGGAAGATAAGCGTCTGGAAGGTGAGAGTGTGGAAGGTGAGAGGGTGGAAGATGAGAGTGTGGAAGGTGAGAGTGTGGAAGGTGAGAGTGTGGAAGGTGAGAGTGTGGAAGGTGAGAGTGTGGAAGATGAGAGTGTGGAAGTAGAGATTGTGGAAGGTGAGAGTGTGGAAGATCAGAGTGTGGAAGGTGAGAGTGTGGAAGGTGAGAGTGTGGAAGATGAGAATGTGGAAGGTGAGAGTGTGGAAGACGAGAGTGTGGAAGGTGAGAGTGTGGAAGGTGAGAGTGTGGAAGGTGAGAGTGTGGAAGGTGAGAGTGTGGAAGGTGAGAGTGTGGAAGATGAGAGTGTGGAAGGTGAGATTGTGGAAGATGAGAGTGTGGAAGGTGAGAGTGTGGAAGGTGAGAGTGTGGAAGGTGAGAGTGTGGAAGCTGAGAGTGTGGAAGATGAGCGTGTGGAAGATGAGCGTGTGGAAGATGAGAGTGTGGAAGGTGAGAGTGTGGAAGGTGAGAGTGTGGAAGATGAGAGTGTGGAAGATGAGAGTGTGGAAGATGAGAGTGTGGAAGATGAGCGTGTGGAAGATGAGAGTGTGGATGATGAGAGTGTGGAAGGTGAGAGTGTGGAAGGTGAGAGTGTGGAAGGTGAGAGTGTGGAAGGTGAGAGTGTGGAAGGTGAGAGTGTGGAAGGTGAGAGTGTGGAAGATGAGAGTGTGGAAGATGAGCGCGTGGAAGATGAGCGCGTGGAAGATGAGAGTGTGGAAGATGAGAGTGTGGAAGCTGAGTGTGTGGAAGGTGAGAGTGTGGAAGATGAGAGTGTGGAAGATGAGAGTGTGGAAGATGAGAGTGTGGAAGATGAGCGTGTGGAAGATGAGAGTTTGGATGATGAGAGTGTGGAAGGTGAGAGTGTGGAAGGTGAGAGTGTGGAAGGTGAGAGTGTGGAAGGTGAGAGTGTGGAAGGTGAGAGTGTGGAAGGTGAGAGTGTGGAAGATGAGAGTGTGGAAGCTGAGAGTGAGGAAGTTGAGAGTGTGGAAGGTGAGCGTGTGGAAGATGAGGGTGTGGAAGGTGAGAGTGTGGAAGATGAGAGTGTGGAAGGTGAGAGTGTGAATGATGAGAGTGTGGAAGGTGAGAATGTGAAAGATGAGAGTGTGGAAGGTGAGAGTGTGGAAGGTGAGAATGTGGAAGATGAGAGTGTGGAAGGTGAGCGTGTGGAAGGTGAGAGTGTGGAACATGAGAGTGTGGAAGGTGAGAGTATGGAAGATAAGCGTCTGGAAGGTGAGAGTGTGGAAGGTGAGAGTGTGGAAGATGAGAGTGTGGAAGGTGAGAGTGTGGAAGATAAGCGTCTGGAAGGTGAGAGTGTGGAAGGTGAGAGTGTGGAAGGTGAGAGTGTGGAATGTGAGAGGGTGGAAGATGAGAGAGTGGAAGGTGAGAGTGTTGAAGATGAGAGTGTGGAAGATGAGAGTGTGGAAGATGAGAGTGGAAGGTGAGAGTGTGGAAGGTGAGAGTGTGGAAGGTGAGAGTGTGGAAGATGAGAGTGTGGAAGGTGAGAGTGTGGAAGATGAGAGTGGAAGGTGAGAGTGTGGAAGGTGAGAGTGTGGAAGATGAGAGTGTGGAAGATGAGAGTGTGGAAGGTGAGAGTGTGGAAGATGAGAGTGTGGAAGGTGAGCGTGTGGAAGGTGAGAGTGTGGAACATGAGAGTGTGGAAGGTGAGAGTGTGGAAGATAAGCGTCTGGAAGGTGAGAGTGTGGAAGGTGAGAGTATGGAAGATGAGAGTGTGGAAGGTGAGAGTGTGGAAGATAAGCGTCTGGAAGGTGAGAGTGTGGAAGGTGAGAGTGTGGAAGGTGAGAGTGTGGAAGGTGAGAGGGTGGAAGATGAGAGTGTGGAAGGTGAGAGTGTGGAAGGTGAGAGTGTGGAAGATGAGAGTGTGGGAGGTGAGAGTGTGGAAGGTGAGAGTGTGGAAGATGAGAGTGTGGAAGTAGAGATTGTGGAAGGTGAGAGTGTGGAAGATCAGAGTGTGGAAGGTGAGAGTGTGGAAGGTGAGAGTGTGGAAGATGAGAATGTGGAAGGTGAGAGTGTGGAAGACGAGAGTGTGGAAGGTGAGAGTGTGGAAGGTGAGAGTGTGGAAGGTGAGAGTGTGGAAGGTGAGAGTGTGGAAGGTGAGAGTGTGGAAGATGAGAGTGTGGAAGGTGAGATTGTGGAAGATGAGAGTGTGGAAGGTGAGAGTGTGGAAGGTGAGAGTGTGGAAGGTGAGAGTGTGGAAGATGAGAGTGTGGAAGATGAGCGTGTGGAAGATGAGCGTGTGGAAGATGAGAGTGTGGAAGATGAGAGTGTGGAAGGTGAGAGTGTGGAAGGTGAGAGTGTGGAAGATGAGAGTGTGGAATATGAGAGTGTGGAAGATGAGAGTGTGGAAGATGAGCGTGTGGAAGATGAGAGTGTGGATGATGAGAGTGTGGAAGGTGAGAGTGTGGAAGGTGAGAGTGTGGAAGGTGAGAGTGTGGAAGATGAGAGTGTGGAAGGTGAGAGTGTGGAAGATGAGATTGTGGAAGGTGAGAGTGTGGAAGGTGAGAGTGTGGAAGGTGTGAGTGTGGAAGATGAGAGAGTGGAAGATGAGCGCGTGGAAGATGAGCGCGTGGAAGATGAGAGTGTGGAAGATGAGAGTGTGGAAGCTGAGTGTGTGGAAGGTGAGAGTGTGGAAGATGAGAGTGTGGAAGATGAGAGTGTGGAAGATGAGAGTGTGGAAGATGAGCGTGTGGAAGATGAGAGTTTGGATGATGAGAGTGTGGAAGGTGAGAGTGTGGAAGGTGAGAGTGTGGAAGGTGAGAGTGTGGAAGGTGAGAGTGTGGAAGGTAAGAGTGTGGAAGGTGAGAGTGTGGAAGGTGAGAGTGTGGAAGATGAGAGTGTGGAAGCTGAGAGTGTGGAAGTTGAGAGTGTGGAAGGTGAGCGTGTGGAAGATGAGGGTGTGGAAGGTGAGAGTGTGGAAGATGAGAGTGTGGAAGGTGAGAGTGTGAATGATGAGAGTGTGGAAGGTGAGAATGTGAAAGATGAGAGTGTGGAAGGTGAGAGTGTGGAAGGTGAGAGTGTGGAAGATGAGAGTGTGGAAGGTGAGCGTGTGGAAGGTGAGAGTGTGGAACATGAGAGTGTGGAAGGTGAGAGTATGGAAGATAAGCGTCTGGAAGGTGAGAGTGTGGAAGGTGAGAGTGTGGAAGATGAGAGTGTGGAAGGTGAGAGTGTGGAAGATAAGCGTCTGGAAGGTGAGAGTGTGGAAGGTGAGAGTGTGGAAGGTGAGAGTGTGGAATGTGAGAGGGTGGAAGATGAGAGTGTGGAAGGTGAGAGTGTGGAAGATGAGAGTGTGGAAGATGAGAGTGTGGAAGATGAGAGTGGAAGGTGAGAGTGTGGAAGGTGAGAGTGTGGAAGGTGAGAGTGTGGAAGATGAGAGTGTGGAAGATGAGAGTGGAAGGTGAGAGTGTGGAAGGTGAGAGTGTGGAAGATGAGAGTGTGGAAGATGAGAGTGTGGAAGATGAGAGTGGAAGGTGAGAGTGTGGAAGGTGAGAGTGTGGAAGGTGAGAGTGTGGAAGATGAGAGTGTGGAAGGTGAGAGTGTGGAAGGTGAGAGTGTGGAAGATGAGCATGCGGAAGATGAGAGTGTGGAAGGTGAGGGTGTGGAAGGTGAGGGTGTGGAAGGTGAGGGTGTGGAAGGTGAGAGTGTGGAAGGTGAGAGTGTGGAAGGTGAGAGTGTGGAAGATGAGAGTGTGGAAGGTGAGAGTTTGGAAGATGAGACTGTGGAAGGTGAGAGTGTGGAAGGTGAGAGTGTGGAAGGTGAGAGTGTGGAAGGTGAAAGTGTGGAAGGTGAGAGTGTGGAAGATGAGCATGCGGAAGATGAGAGTGTGGAAGGTGAGGGTGTGGAAGGTGAGGGTGTGGAAGGTGAGGGTGTGGAAGGTGAGAGTGTGGAAGATGAGAGTGTGGAAGGTGAGAGTGTGGAAGATGAGAGTGTGGAAGGTGAGAGTTTGGAAGATGAGACTGTGGAAGGTGAGAGTGTGGAAGGTGAGAGTGTGGAAGGTGAAAGTGTGGAAGGTGAGAGTGTGGAAGGAGAGAGTGTGGAAGGTGAGAGTGTGGAAGGTGAGAGTGTGGAAGGTGAGAGTGTGGAAGATGAGAGTGTGGAAGGTGAGAGTGTGGAAGGTGAGAGTGTGGAAGGTGAGAGTGTGGAAGATGAGAGTGTGGAAGGTGCGAGTGTGGAAGATGAGAGTGTGGAAGGTGAGAGTGTGGGAGGTGAGAGTGTGGAAGGTGAGAGTGTGGAAGATGAGAGTGTGGAAGATGAGAGTGTGGAAGATGAGCGTGTGGAAGATGAGAGTGTGGATGATGAGAGTGTGGAAGGTGAGAGTGTGGAAGGTGAGAGTGTGGAAGGTGAGAGTGTGGAAGGTGAGAGTGTGGAAGGTAAGAGTGTGGAAGGTGAGAGTGTGGAAGGTGAGAGTGTGGAAGATGAGAGTGTGGAAGGTGAGAGTGTGGAAGATGAGAGTGTGGAAGATGAGCGTGTGGAAGATGAGAGTGTGGAAGGTGAGAGTGTGGAAG
Organism: Somniosus microcephalus; assembly: GCF_052327205.1. Lineage (NCBI taxonomy): Eukaryota > Metazoa > Chordata > Chondrichthyes > Squaliformes > Somniosidae > Somniosus > Somniosus microcephalus. The sequence continues at coordinate 31,097 of NC_140997.1, forward strand.
ATGAGAGTGTGGAAGGTGAGAGTGTGAATGATGAGAGTGTGGAAGGTGAGAATGTGGAAGATGGGAGTGTGGAAGGTGAGAGTGTGGAAGGTGAGAGTGTGGAAGATGAGAGTGTGGAAGGTGAGCGTGTGGAAGGTGAGTGTGTGGAACATGAGAGTCTGGAAGGTGAGAGTGTGGAAGATAAGCATCTGGAAGGTGAGAGTGTGGAAGGTGAGAGTGTGGAAGATGAGAGTGTGGAAGGTGAGAGTGTGGAAGATAAGCGTCTGGAAGGTGAGAGTGTGGAAGGAGTGTGTCAGACACTAACACAATACAGAAACACACTCAGAACCAAAAAAGAGCAATATATTAAGAATACACTCAGCTCCATGGAGGAATCCATTGATTCCAATTGTTTCTGGGAAAACTTGAAAACACTACACAAAAAACAACACGACGATTTGGCCATTCAAAATGGGGACACATGGGTAAACCACTTCGAAAAATTATACCAGAAAAACACACTAAGACCAGAGCAACACCAAATATGCAAAAAACTGGAAAAGCTAGAAATGGCCATAAAAGATAACCAAAACCCGCTGGACGCCATAATAACAGAAAAAGAACTTCTTGAAAAACTCAAGGTCCTGCGACCAGGAAAAGCCTGCGGGACAGACGGCATACTAAACGAGATGATTAAACACACAGACAACAAAATGAAACTGGCTATCCTAAAACTCTTCAACTTGGTTCTGAGTGTCGGTTATTTCCCTGATATCTGGAACAAAGGACTCATAACGCCCATATACAAAAGTGGGGACAAAATTGACCCAAACAACTATCGAGGCATCTGTGTAAACAGTAACCTGGGGAAGGTATTCTGTAGCATCATAAACAAAAGACTTATAAACTTCCTTGAGGAGCACAATGTCTTGAGTAAAAGCCAAATTGGATTCCTGCCAAACTATAGAACATCCGATCATATCTTCACCCTACAGACCCTAATTGACAAACACGTTCACCATAACAAAAGCAAAATCTACGCATGCTTTGTAGATTTCCAGAAGGCTTTCGACTCCATCTGGCATGACGGTTTATTCCTGAAACTTATCGAAAGTGGGGTAGGAGGGAAAACATATGATGTAATTAAATCAATGTATACAAACAACAAATGTGCAGTTAAAATTGGAGACAAACAAACAAAATACTTCCCACAGGGGCGGGGGGTGACGCAGGGCTCGCCAATCTCACCGACACTCTTTAATATTTACATAAATGGATTGGCAAAACTACTTGAACAATCTACAGCACCCGGCCTCACCCTATATGAATCCAAGGTTAAATTCCTCCTCTATGCAGACGACCTGGTTCTGCTGTCACCTACTAAAGAGGGGCTACAGCAAAACCTGGACCTGCTGGAGTCGTACTGCCAGACTTGGGCCCTGACAATAAATCCCCAAAAAACCAAAGTCCTTGTGTTCCAGCAAAGATCCAAACATCAGGGACCCAAAATAAATTTCACAGTAGGAACAACCAAAATTGAACAAACCACTAACTACACATACTTGGGCTTAAAAATCAGTTCTACGGGAAACTTCAAACTGGCTGTGAATGAACTGAAAGAGAAAGCAAGAAGGGCTTTCTATGCCATCAAAAAATCAATCCAAATAGAAATCCCAATTAGCATTTGGCTCAAAATTTTCAAATCAGTAATTGAACCAATTGCACTCTATGGCAGTGAAGTATGGGGACCGCTAACTCAACAAGAATTTGCAAAATGGGACAAACACCCAATTGAGATCCTACATGCAGAATTCTGTAAAAGTATCCTCCGGACTCAAAGGAAAACAGTAAACAATGCATGCAGGGCGGAACTAGGCCAATATCCATTAATAATCACTATCCAAAAAAGAGCCACCAAATTTTGGAATCACCTACAAATGAGCAATCCCCAATGCTATCACTACGACGCCCTGAAATGCCAAGAGCTGACCATAAAGAAGAATACCCTCAGTCAACTAGTCCTGGGACTCAGTGAAGTAACTACTAACAATACTAACAATAACCAGCCCCAGGACAGTGACAGGGTAACACAAAGAATTCGACCCAACACAATCGTCGCTAAGCAAAAGGAAAAATATCTGACATATTGGGCAGAAACAACAAAAACCCAAAGCAAACTCAATTGCTACTTGGCCCTAAACAGACAATACAACATAGCTGATTACCTGACCATGGTAAAGGATAACAAACTGAGAAGAACCTTGACAAGGTACAGACTTAGCGAACATAGCCTAGCGATCGAAAAAGGCAGACACAGGCAGACCAGGCTGCCAAGAGAGGACAGGATATGCTCTCACTGCAGTCAGGGAGTGGTGGAGACAGAGATGCACTTCCTCACAGCTTGTGGAAAATATCAGGGCATCAGGGAGAATTTCTACCAAAAATTCTCACAAATATGCCCTGATTTCAGAAATCTGAGTGACAACCAAAAACTCCCATTCCTACTGGGAGAGGAGAGAAACTATATAACACTGGCAGCACACTATGTTACAGCTTGCCATGAACAGAGGGACAACCAGTAAACTAAGAAAAGAATATATATAAACAATGCGAATGTATATTTATACACTCAGGGATATACCTGTTTATACACTGTATGAATAGAACTGCGTTTATGTGCTAAACCATAAATGTATTTTGATGCTTTGGCAACATAAGATGTAACTTATCATGCCAATAAAGCGATTTGAATTGTGAATTGTGAATTGTGGAAGGTGAGAATATGGAAGGTGAGAGTGTGGAAGGTGAGAGTGTGGAAGATGAGAGTGTGGAAGGTGAGAGTGTGGAAGGTGAGAGTGTGGAAGATGAGAGTGTGGGAGGTGAGAGTGTGGAAGGTGAGAGTGGAAGGTGAGAGTGTGGAATGTGAGAGTGTCGAAGAAGAGAGTGTGGAAGGTGAGAGTGTGGAAGGTGAGAGTGTGGAAGATGAGCATGTGGAAGATGAGAGTGTGGAAGGTAAGAGAGTGGAAGGTGAGGGTGTGGAAGATGAGAGTGTGGAACGTGAGAGTGTGGAAGGTGAGGGTGTGGAAGATGAGAGTGTGGAAGATGAGAGTGGAAGGTGAGAGTGTGGAAGGTGAGAGTGTGGAAGGTGAGAGTGTGGAAGGTGAGAGTGTGGAAGTTGAGAGTGTGGAAGGTGAGAGTGTGGAAGGTGAGAGTGTGGAAGATGAGAGTGTGGAAGGTAAGAGTGTGGAAGATGAGAGTGTGGAAGATGAGAGTGTGGAAGATGAGAGTGTGGAAAGTGAGAGTGTGGAAGGTAAGAGTGTGGAAGGTGAGAGTGTGGAAGGTGAGAGTGTGGAAGATGAGAGTGTGGAAGATGAGAGTGTGGAAGATGAGAGTGTGGAAGATGAGCGTGTGGAAGATGAGAGAGTGGATGGTGAGAGTGTGGAAGGTGAGAGTGTGGAAGGTGAGAGTGCGGATGATGAGCGTGTGGAAGGTGAGAATGCGGAAGATGAGAGTGTGGAAGGTGAGAGTGTGGAAGGTGAGAGTGTGGAAGATGAGCGTGTGGAAGGTGAGCGTGTGGAAGGTGAGAGTGTGGAAGATGAGAGTGTGGAAGGTGAGAGTGTGGAAGATGAGAGTGTGGAAGGTGAGAGTGTGGAAGATGAGACTGTGGAAGGTGAGAGTGTGGAAGATGAGAGTGTGGAAGGTGAGAGTGTGGAAGGTGAGAGTGTGGAAGATGAGAATGTGGAAGATGAGAGTGTGGAAGATGAGAGTGTGGAAGGTGAGAGTGTGGAAGGTGAGAGTGTGGAAGGTGAGAGTGTGTAAGGTGAGAGTGTGTAAGGTGAGAGTGTGGAAGGTGAGAGTGTGGAAGGTGAGAGTGTGGAAGGTGAGAGTGTGGAAGGTGAGATTGTGGAAGGTGAGAGTTTGGAAGATGAGAGTGTGGAAGGTGAGAGTGTGGAAGGTGAGAGTGTGGAAGGTGAGAGTGTGGAAGGTGAGAGTGTGGAAGGTGAGAGTGTGGAAGGTGAGTGTGTGGAAGGTGAGAGTGTGGAAGGTGAGAGTGCGGAAGATGAGAGTGTGGAAGGTGAGAGTGTGGAAGGTGAGAGTGTGGAAGGTGAGAGTGTGGAAGATCAGAGTGTGGAAGGTGAGAGTGTGGAAGGTGAGAGTGTGGAAGATGAGAATGTGGAAGGTGAGAGTGTGGAAGACGAGAGTGTGGAAGGTGAGAGTGTGGAAGGTGAGAGTGTGGAAGGTGAGAGTGTGGAAGGTGAGAGTGTGGAAGGTGAGAGTGTGGAAGGTGAGAGTGTGGAAGATGAGAATGTGGAAAGTGAGAGTGTGGAAGATGAGAGTGTGGAAGGTGAGAGTGTGGAAGGTGAGAGTGTGGAAGGTGAGAGTGTGGAAGATGAGAGTGTGGAAGATGAGCGCGTGGAAGATGAGCGTGTGGAAGATGAGAGTGTGGAAGATGAGAATGTGGAAGCTGAGAGTGTGGAAGGTGAGAGTGTGGAAGATGAGAGTGTGGAAGATGAGAGTGTGGAAGATGAGAGTGTGGAAGATGAGCGTGTGGAAGATGAGAGTTTGGATGATGAGAGTGTGGAAGGTGAGAGTGTGGAAGGTGAGAGTGTGGAAGGTGAGAGTGTGGAAGGTGAGAGTGTGGAAGGTGAGAGTGTGGAAGGTAAGAGTGTGGAAGGTGAGAGTGTGGAAGGTGAGAGTGTGGAAGATGAGAATGTGGAAGGTGAGAGTGTGGAAGACGAGAGTGTGGAAGGTGAGAGTGTGGAAGGTGAGAGTGTGGAAGGTGAGAGTGTGGAAGGTGAGAGTGTGGAAGGTGAGAGTGTGGAAGGTGAGAGTGTGGAAGGTGAGAGTGTGGAAGGTGAGAGTGTGGAAGGTGAGAGTGTGGAAGGTGAGAGTGTGGAAGATGAGAGTGTGGAAGGTGAGAGTGTGGAAGTTGAGAGTGTGGAAGGTGAGACTGTGGAAGATGAGAGTGTGGAAGATGAGCGCGTGGAAGATGAGCGTGTGGAAGATGAGAGTGTGGAAGATGAGAATGTGGAAGCTGAGAGTGTGGAAGGTGAGAGTGTGGAAGATGAGAGTGTGGAAGATGAGAGTGTGGAAGATGAGAGTTTGGAAGATGAGCGTCTGGAAGATGAGAGTGTGGATGATGAGAGTGCGGAAGGTGAGAGTGTGGAAGGTGAGAGTGTGGAAGGTGAGAGTGTGGAAGGTGAGAGTGTGGAAGGTGAGAGTGTGGAAGGTAAGAGTGTGGAAGGTGAGATTGTGGAAGGTGAGAGTGTGGAAGATGAGAGTGTGGAAGCTGAGAGTGTGGAAGATGAGAGTGTGGAAGGTGAGCGTGTGGAAGATGAGGGTGTGGAAGGTGAGAGTGTGGAAGGTGAGAGTGTGGAAGGTGAGATTGTGGAAGGTGAGAATGTGAAAGATGAGAGTGTGGAAGGTGAGAGTGTGGAAGGTGAGAGTGTGGAAGATGAGAGTGTGGAAGGTGAGCGTGTGGAAGGTGAGAGTGTGGAACATGAGAGTGTGGAAGGTGAGAGCGTGGAAGGTGAGAGTGTGGAAGATCAGAGTGTGGAAGGTGAGAGTGTGGAAGGTGAGAGTGTGGAAGATGAGAATGTGGAAGGTGAGAGTGTGGAAGACGAGAGTGTGGAAGGTGAGAGTGTGGAAGGTGAGAGTGTGGAAGGTGAGAGTGTGGAAGGTGAGAGTGTGGAAGGTGAGAGTGTGGAAGGTGAGAGTGTGGAAGACGAGAGTGTGGAAGGTGAGAGTGTGGAAGATGAGAGTGTGGAAGGTGAGAGTGTGGAAGTTGAGAGTGTGGAAGTTGAGAGTGTGGAAGGTGAGACTGTGGAAGATGAGAGTGTGGAAGATGAGCGCGTGGAAGATGAGCGCGTGGAAGATGAGAGTGTGGAAGATGAGAACGTGGAAGCTGAGAGTGTGGAAGGTGAGAGTGTGGAAGATGAGAGTGTGGAAGATGAGAGTGTGGAAGATGAGAGTGTGGAAGATGAGCGTCTGGAAGATGAGAGTGTGGATGATGAGAGTGCGGAAGGTGAGAGTGTGGAAGGTGAGAGTGTGGAAGGTGAGAGTGTGGAAGGTGAGAGTGTGGAAGGTGAGAGTGTGGAAGGTAAGAGTGTGGAAGGTGAGATTGTGGAAGGTGAGAGTGTGGAAGATGAGAGTGTGGAAGCTGAGAGTGTGGATGATGAGAGTGTGGAAGGTGAGCGTGTGGAAGATGAGGGTGTGGAAGGTGAGAGTGTGGAAGATGAGAGTGTGGAAGGTGAGAGTGTGAATGATGAGAGTGTGGAAGGTGAGAATGTGAAAGATGAGAGTGTGGAAGGTGAGAGTGTGGAAGGTGAGAGTGTGGAAGATGAGAGTGTGGAAGGTGAGCGTGTGGAAGGTGAGAGTGTGGAAGATGAGAGTGTGGAAGGTGAGAGTGTGGAAGATAAGCGTCTGGAAGGTGAGAGTGTGGAAGGTGAGAGTGTGGAAGGTGAGAGTGTGGAAGGTGAGAGGGTGGAAGATGAGAGTGTGGAAGGTGAGAGTGTGGAAGGTGAGAGTGTGGAAGATGAGAGTGTGGGAGGTGAGAGTGTGGAAGGTGAGAGTGTGGAAGATGAGAGTGTGGAAGTAGAGATTGTGGAAGGTGAGAGTGTGGAAGATCAGAGTGTGGAAGGTGAGAGTGTGGAAGGTGAGAGTGTGGAAGATGAGAATGTGGAAGGTGAGAGTGTGGAAGACGAGAGTGTGGAAGGTGAGAGTGTGGAAGGTGAGAGTGTGGAAGGTGAGAGTGTGGAAGGTGAGAGTGTGGAAGGTGAGAGTGTGGAAGGTGAGAGTGTGGAAGATGAGAGTGTGGAAGGTGAGATTGTGGAAGATGAGAGTGTGGAAGGTGAGAGTGTGGAAGGTGAGAGTGTGGAAGGTGAGAGTGTGGAAGATGAGAGTGTGGAAGATGAGCGTGTGGAAGATGAGCGTGTGGAAGATGAGAGTGTGGAAGGTGAGAGTGTGGAAGGTGAGAGTGTGGAAGATGAGAGTGTGGAAGATGAGAGTGTGGAAGATGAGAGTGTGGAAGATGAGCGTGTGGAAGATGAGAGTGTGGATGATGAGAGTGTGGAAGGTGAGAGTGTGGAAGGTGAGAGTGTGGAAGGTGAGAGTGTGGAAGATGAGAGTGTGGAAGGTGAGAGTGTGGAAGATGAGAGTGTGGAAGGTGAGAGTGTGGAAGGTGAGAGTGTGGAAGGTGAGAGTGTGGAAGATGAGAGTGTGGAAGATGAGCGCGTGGAAGATGAGCGCGTGGAAGATGAGAGTGTGGAAGATGAGAGTGTGGAAGCTGAGTGTTTGGAAGGTGAGAGTGTGGAAGATGAGAGTGTGGAAGATGAGAGTGTGGAAGATGAGAGTGTGGAAGATGAGCGTGTGGAAGATGAGCGTGTGGAAGATGAGAGTTTGGATGATGAGAGTGTGGAAGGTGAGAGTGTGGAAGGTGAGAGTGTGGAAGGTGAGAGTGTGGAAGGTGAGAGTGTGGAAGGTAAGAGTGTGGAAGGTGAGAGTGTGGAAGGTGAGAGTGTGGAAGATGAGAGTGTGGAAGCTGAGAGTGTGGAAGTTGAGAGTGTGGAAGGTGAGCGTGTGGAAGATGAGGGTGTGGAAGGTGAGAGTGTGGAAGATGAGAGTGTGGAAGGTGAGAGTGTGAATGATGGGAGTGTGGAAGGTGAGAATGTGAAAGATGAGAGTGTGGAAGGTGAGAGTGTGGAAGGTGAGAGTGTGGAAGATGAGAGTGTGGAAGGTGAGCGTGTGGAAGGTGAGAGTGTGGAACATGAGAGTGTGGAAGGTGAGAGTGTGGAAGAAAAGCGTCTGGAAGGTGAGAGTGTGGAAGGTGAGAGTGTGGAAGATGAGAGTGTGGAAGGTGAGAGTGTGGAAGATAAGCATCTGGAAGGTGAGAGTGTGGAAGGTGAGAGTGTGGAAGGTGAGAGTGTGGAATGTGAGAGGGTGGAAGATGAGAGTGTGGAAGGTGAGAGTGTGGAAGATGAGAGTGTGGAAGATGAGAGTGGAAGGTGAGAGTGTGGAAGGTGAGAGTGTGGAAGGTGAGAGTGTGGAAGATGAGAGTGTGGAAGATGAGAGTGTGGAAGGTGAGAGCGTGGAAGATGAGAGTGGAAGGTGAGAGTGTGGAAGGTGAGAGTGTGGAAGATGAGAGTGTGGAAGATGAGAGTGTGGAAGATGAGAGTGGAAGGTGAGAGTGTGGAAGGTGAGAGTGTGGAAGGTGAGAGTGTGGAAGGTGAGAGTGTGGAAGATGAGAGTGTGGAAGGTGAGAGTGTGGAAGATGAGAGTGTGGAAGGTGAGAGTGTGGAAGGTGAGAGTGTGGAAGGTGAGAGTGTGGAAGATGAGAGTGTGGAAGATGAGCGCGTGGAAGATGAGCGCGTGGAAGATGAGAGTGTGGAAGATGAGAGTGTGGAAGCTGAGTGTTTGGAAGGTGAGAGTGTGGAAGATGAGAGTGTGGAAGATGAGAGTGTGGAAGATGAGAGTGTGGAAGATGAGCGTGTGGAAGATGAGCGTGTGGAAGATGAGAGTTTGGATGATGAGAGTGTGGAAGGTGAGAGTGTGGAAGATGAGAGTGTGGAAAGTGAGAGTGTGGAAGGTAAGAGTGTGGAAGGTGAGAGTGTGGAAGGTGAGAGTGTGGAAGATGAGAGTGTGGAAGATGAGAGTGTGGAAGATGAGAGTGTGGAAGATGAGCGTGTGGAAGATGAGAGTGTGGATGGTGAGAGTGTGGAAGGTGAGAGTGTGGAAGGTGAGAGTGCGGATGATGAGCGTGTGGAAGGTGAGAATGCGGAAGATGAGAGTGTGGAAGGTGAGAGTGTGGAAGGTGAGAGTGTGGAAGATGAGCGTGTGGAAGGTGAGCGTGTGGAAGGTGAGAGTGTGGAAGATGAGAGTGTGGAAGGTGAGAGTGTGGAAGATGAGAGTGTGGAAGGTGAGAGTGTGGAAGATGAGACTGTGGAAGGTGAGAGTGTGGAAGATGAGAGTGTGGAAGGTGAGAGTGTGGAAGGTGAGAGTGTGGAAGATGAGAGTGTGGAAGATGAGAGTGTGGAAGATGAGAGTGTGGAAGGTGAGAGTGTGGAAGGTGAGAGTGTGGAAGGTGAGAGTGTGTAAGGTGAGAGTGTGTAAGGTGAGAGTGTGGAAGGTGAGAGTGTGGAAGGTGAGAGTGTGGAAGGTGAGAGTGTGGAAGGTGAGATTGTGGAAGGTGAGAGTTTGGAAGATGAGAGTGTGGAAGGTGAGAGTGTGGAAGGTGAGAGTGTGGAAGGTGAGAGTGTGGAAGGTGAGAGTGTGGAAGGTGAGAGTGTGGAAGGTGAGTGTGTGGAAGGTGAGAGTGTGGAAGGTGAGAGTGCGGAAGATGAGAGTGTGGAAGGTGAGAGTGTGGAAGGTGAGAGTGTGGAAGGTGAGAGTGTGGAAGATCAGAGTGTGGAAGGTGAGAGTGTGGAAGGTGAGAGTGTGGAAGATGAGAATGTGGAAGGTGAGAGTGTGGAAGACGAGAGTGTGGAAGGTGAGAGTGTGGAAGGTGAGAGTGTGGAAGGTGAGAGTGTGGAAGGTGAGAGTGTGGAAGGTGAGAGTGTGGAAGGTGAGAGTGTGGAAGATGAGAATGTGGAAAGTGAGAGTGTGGAAGATGAGAGTGTGGAAGGTGAGAGTGTGGAAGGTGAGAGTGTGGAAGGTGAGAGTGTGGAAGATGAGAGTGTGGAAGATGAGCGCGTGGAAGATGAGCGTGTGGAAGATGAGAGTGTGGAAGATGAGAATGTGGAAGCTGAGAGTGTGGAAGGTGAGAGTGTGGAAGATGAGAGTGTGGAAGATGAGAGTGTGGAAGATGAGAGTGTGGAAGATGAGCGTGTGGAAGATGAGAGTTTGGATGATGAGAGTGTGGAAGGTGAGAGTGTGGAAGGTGAGAGTGTGGAAGGTGAGAGTGTGGAAGGTGAGAGTGTGGAAGGTGAGAGTGTGGAAGGTAAGAGTGTGGAAGGTGAGAGTGTGGAAGGTGAGAGTGTGGAAGATGAGAATGTGGAAGGTGAGAGTGTGGAAGACGAGAGTGTGGAAGGTGAGAGTGTGGAAGGTGAGAGTGTGGAAGGTGAGAGTGTGGAAGGTGAGAGTGTGGAAGGTGAGAGTGTGGAAGGTGAGAGTGTGGAAGGTGAGAGTGTGGAAGGTGAGAGTGTGGAAGATGAGAGTGTGGAAGGTGAGAGTGTGGAAGATGAGAGTGTGGAAGGTGAGAGTGTGGAAGTTGAGAGTGTGGAAGGTGAGACTGTGGAAGATGAGAGTGTGGAAGATGAGCGCGTGGAAGATGAGCGTGTGGAAGATGAGAGTGTGGAAGATGAGAATGTGGAAGCTGAGAGTGTGGAAGGTGAGAGTGTGGAAGATGAGAGTGTGGAAGATGAGAGTGTGGAAGATGAGAGTTTGGAAGATGAGCGTCTGGAAGATGAGAGTGTGGATGATGAGAGTGCGGAAGGTGAGAGTGTGGAAGGTGAGAGTGTGGAAGGTGAGAGTGTGGAAGGTGAGAGTGTGGAAGGTGAGAGTGTGGAAGGTAAGAGTGTGGAAGGTGAGATTGTGGAAGGTGAGAGTGTGGAAGATGAGAGTGTGGAAGCTGAGAGTGTGGAAGATGAGAGTGTGGAAGGTGAGCGTGTGGAAGATGAGGGTGTGGAAGGTGAGAGTGTGGAAGGTGAGAGTGTGGAAGGTGAGATTGTGGAAGGTGAGAATGTGAAAGATGAGAGTGTGGAAGGTGAGAGTGTGGAAGGTGAGAGTGTGGAAGATGAGAGTGTGGAAGGTGAGCGTGTGGAAGGTGAGAGTGTGGAACATGAGAGTGTGGAAGGTGAGAGCGTGGAAGGTGAGAGTGTGGAAGATCAGAGTGTGGAAGGTGAGAGTGTGGAAGGTGAGAGTGTGGAAGATGAGAATGTGGAAGGTGAGAGTGTGGAAGACGAGAGTGTGGAAGGTGAGAGTGTGGAAGGTGAGAGTGTGGAAGGTGAGAGTGTGGAAGGTGAGAGTGTGGAAGGTGAGAGTGTGGAAGGTGAGAGTGTGGAAGACGAGAGTGTGGAAGGTGAGAGTGTGGAAGATGAGAGTGTGGAAGGTGAGAGTGTGGAAGTTGAGAGTGTGGAAGTTGAGAGTGTGGAAGGTGAGACTGTGGAAGATGAGAGTGTGGAAGATGAGCGCGTGGAAGATGAGCGCGTGGAAGATGAGAGTGTGGAAGATGAGAACGTGGAAGCTGAGAGTGTGGAAGGTGAGAGTGTGGAAGATGAGAGTGTGGAAGATGAGAGTGTGGAAGATGAGAGTGTGGAAGATGAGCGTCTGGAAGATGAGAGTGTGGATGATGAGAGTGCGGAAGGTGAGAGTGTGGAAGGTGAGAGTGTGGAAGGTGAGAGTGTGGAAGGTGAGAGTGTGGAAGGTGAGAGTGTGGAAGGTAAGAGTGTGGAAGGTGAGATTGTGGAAGGTGAGAGTGTGGAAGATGAGAGTGTGGAAGCTGAGAGTGTGGAAGATGAGAGTGTGGAAGGTGAGCGTGTGGAAGATGAGGGTGTGGAAGGTGAGAGTGTGGAAGATGAGAGTGTGGAAGGTGAGAGTGTGAATGATGAGAGTGTGGAAGGTGAGAATGTGAAAGATGAGAGTGTGGAAGGTGAGAGTGTGGAAGGTGAGAGTGTGGAAGATGAGAGTGTGGAAGGTGAGCGTGTGGAAGGTGAGAGTGTGGAAGATGAGAGTGTGGAAGGTGAGAGTGTGGAAGATAAGCGTCTGGAAGGTGAGAGTGTGGAAGGTGAGAGTGTGGAAGGTGAGAGTGTGGAAGGTGAGAGGGTGGAAGATGAGAGTGTGGAAGGTGAGAGTGTGGAAGGTGAGAGTGTGGAAGATGAGAGTGTGGGAGGTGAGAGTGTGGAAGGTGAGAGTGTGGAAGATGAGAGTGTGGAAGTAGAGATTGTGGAAGGTGAGAGTGTGGAAGATCAGAGTGTGGAAGGTGAGAGTGTGGAAGGTGAGAGTGTGGAAGATGAGAATGTGGAAGGTGAGAGTGTGGAAGACGAGAGTGTGGAAGGTGAGAGTGTGGAAGGTGAGAGTGTGGAAGGTGAGAGTGTGGAAGGTGAGAGTGTGGAAGGTGAGAGTGTGGAAGATGAGAGTGTGGAAGGTGAGATTGTGGAAGATGAGAGTGTGGAAGGTGAGAGTGTGGAAGGTGAGAGTGTGGAAGGTGAGAGTGTGGAAGATGAGAGTGTGGAAGATGAGCGTGTGGAAGATGAGCGTGTGGAAGATGAGAGTGTGGAAGGTGAGAGTGTGGAAGGTGAGAGTGTGGAAGATGAGAGTGTGGAAGATGAGAGTGTGGAAGATGAGAGTGTGGAAGATGAGCGTGTGGAAGATGAGAGTGTGGATGACGAGAGTGTGGAAGGTGAGAGTGTGGAAGGTGAGAGTGTGGAAGGTGAGAGTGTGGAAGATGAGAGTGTGGAAGGTGAGAGTGTGGAAGATGAGAGTGTGGAAGGTGAGAGTGTGGAAGGTGAGAGTGTGGAAGGTGAGAGTGTGGAAGATGAGAGTGTGGAAGATGAGCGCGTGGAAGATGAGCGCGTGGAAGATGAGAGTGTGGAAGATGAGAGTGTGGAAGCTGAGTGTTTGGAAGGTGAGAGTGTGGAAGATGAGAGTGTGGAAGATGAGAGTGTGGAAGATGAGAGTGTGGAAGATGAGCGTGTGGAAGATGAGCGTGTGGAAGATGAGAGTTTGGATGATGAGAGTGTGGAAGGTGAGAGTGTGGAAGGTGAGAGTGTGGAAGGTGAGAGTGTGGAAGGTGAGAGTGTGGAAGGTAAGAGTGTGGAAGGTGAGAGTGTGGAAGGTGAGAGTGTGGAAGATGAGAGTGTGGAAGCTGAGAGTGTGGAAGTTGAGAGTGTGGAAGGTGAGCGTGTGGAAGATGAGGGTGTGGAAGGTGAGAGTGTGGAAGATGAGAGTGTGGAAGGTGAGAGTGTGAATGATGGGAGTGTGGAAGGTGAGAATGTGAAAGATGAGAGTGTGGAAGGTGAGAGTGTGGAAGGTGAGAGTGTGGAAGATGAGAGTGTGGAAGGTGAGCGTGTGGAAGGTGAGAGTGTGGAACATGAGAGTGTGGAAGGTGAGAGTGTGGAAGAAAAGCGTCTGGAAGGTGAGAGTGTGGAAGGTGAGAGTGTGGAAGATGAGAGTGTGGAAGGTGAGAGTGTGGAAGATAAGCATCTGGAAGGTGAGTGTGTGGAAGGTGAGAGTGTGGAAGGTGAGAGTGTGGAATGTGAGAGGGTGGAAGATGAGAGTGTGGAAGGTGAGAGTGTGGAAGATGAGAGTGTGGAAGATGAGAGTGGAAGGTGAGAGTGTGGAAGGTGAGAGTGTGGAAGGTGAGAGTGTGGAAGATGAGAGTGTGGAAGATGAGAGTGTGGAAGGTGAGAGCGTGGAAGATGAGAGTGGAAGGTGAGAGTGTGGAAGGTGAGAGTGTGGAAGATGAGAGTGTGGAAGATGAGAGTGTGGAAGATGAGAGTGGAAGGTGAGAGTGTGGAAGGTGAGAGTGTGGAAGGTGAGACTGTGGAAGATGAGAGTGTGGAAGGTGAGCGTGTGGAAGATGAGCATGCGGAAGATGAGAGTGTGGAAGGTGAGGGTGTGGAAGGTGAGGGTGTAGAAGGTGAGGGTGTGGAAGGTGAGAGTGTGGAAGATGAGAGTGTGGAAGGTGAGAGTGTGGAAGATGAGAGTGTGGAAGGTGAGAGTTTGGAAGATGAGACTGTGGAAGGTGAGAGTGTGGAAGGTGAGAGTGTGGAAGGTGAGAGTGTGGAAGGTGAAAGTGTGGAAGGTGAGAGTGTGGAAGATGAGCATGCGGAAGATGAGAGTGTGGAAGGTGAGGGTGTGGAAGGTGAGGGTGTGGAAGGTGAGGGTGTGCAAGGTGAGAGTGTGGAAGATGAGAGTGTGGAAGGTGAGAGTGTGGAAGATGAGAGTGTGGAAGGTGAGAGTTTGGAAGATGAGACTGTGGAAGGTGAGAGTGTGGAAGGTGAGAGTGTGGAAGGTGAGAGTGTGGAAGGTGAAAGTGTGGAAGGTGAGAGTGTGGAAGGAGAGAGTTTGGAAGGTGAGAGTGTGGAAGGTGAGAGTGTGGAAGGTGAGAGTGTGGAAGATGAGAGTGTGGAAGGTGAGAGTGTGGAAGGTGAGAGTGTGGAAGGAGAGAGTGTGGAAGGTGAGAGTGTGGAAGGTGAGAGTGTGGAAGGTGAGAGTGTGGAAGATGAGAGTGTGGGAGGTGAGAGTGTGGAAGGTGAGAGTGTGGAAGATGAGAGTGTGGAAGTAGAGATTGTGGAAGGTGAGAGTGTGGAAGATCAGAGTGTGGAAGGTGAGAGTGTGGAAGATGAGAATGTGGAAGGTGAGAGTGTGGAAGACGAGAGTGTGGAAGGTGAGAGTGTGGAAGGTGAGAGTGTGGAAGGTGAGAGTGTGGAAGGTGAGAGTGTGGAAGGTGAGAGTGTGGAAGATGAGAGTGTGGAAGGTGCGAGTGTGGAAGATGAGAGTGTGGAAGGTGAGAGTGTGGAAGGTGAGAGTGTGGAAGGTGAGAGTGTGGAAGGTGAGAGTGTGGAAGATGAGCGTGTGGAAGATGAGCCTGTGGAAGATGAGAGTGTGGAAGATGAGAGTGTGGAAGGTGGGAGTGTGGAAGGTGAGAGTGTGGAAGGTGAGAGTGTGGAAGATGAGAGTGTGGAAGATGAGAGTGTGGAAGATGAGAGTGTGGAAGATGAGCGTGTGGAAGATGAGAGTGTGGATGATGAGAGTGTGGAAGGTGAGAGTGTGGAAGGTGAGAGTGTGGAAGGTGAGAGTGTGGAAGGTGAGAGTGTGGAAGGTAAGAGTGTGGAAGGTGAGAGTGTGGAAGGTGAGAGTGTGGAAGATGAGAGTGTGGAAGGTGAGAGTGTGGAAGATGAGAGTGTGGAAGATGAGCGTGTGGAAGATGAGAGTGTGGAAGGTGAGAGACTGTAAGATGAGAGTGTGGAAGGTGAGAGTGTGAATGATGAGAGTGTGGAAGGTGAGAATGTGGAAGATGGGAGTGTGGAAGGTGAGAGTGTGGAAGGTGAGAGTGTGGAAGATGAGAGTGTGGAAGGTGAGCATGTGGAAGGTGAGAGTGTGGAACATGAGAGTCTGGAAGGTGAGAGTGTGGAAGATAAGCATCTGGAAGGTGAGAGTGTGGAAGGTGAGAGTGTGGAAGATGAGAGTGTGGAAGGTGAGAGTGTGGAAGATAAGCGTCTGGAAGGTGAGAGTGTGGAAGGTGAGAATATGGAAGGTGAGAGTGTGGAAGGTGAGAGTGTGGAAGATGAGAGTGTGGGAGGTGAGAGTGTGGAAGGTGAGAGTGGAAGGTGAGAGTGTGGAATGTGAGAGTGTCGAAGAAGAGAGTGTGGAAGGTGAGAGTGTGGAAGGTGAGAGTGTGGAAGATGAGCATGTGGAAGATGAGAGTGTGGAAGGTAAGAGAGTGGAAGGTGAGAGTGTGGAAGATGAGAGTGTGGAACGTGAGAGTGTGGTAGGTGAGGGTGTGGAAGATGAGAGTGTGGAAGATGAGAGTGGAAGGTGAGAGTGTGGAAGGTGAGAGTGTGGAAGGTGAGAGTGTGGAAGGTGAGAGTGTGGAAGTTGAGAGTGTGGAAGGTGAGAGTGTGGAAGGTGAGAGTGTGGAAGATGAGAGTGTGGAAGGTAAGAGTGTGGAAGATGAGAGTGTGGAAGATGAGAGTGTGGAAGATGAGAGTGTGGAAAGTGAGAGTGTGGAAGGTAAGAGTGTGGAAGGTGAGAGTGTGGAAGGTGAGAGTGTGGAAGATGAGAGTGTGGAAGATGAGAGTGTGGAAGATGAGAGTGTGGAAGATGAGCGTGTGGAAGATGAGTGTGTGGATGGTGAGAGTGTGGAAGGTGAGAGTGTGGAAGGTGAGAGTGCGGATGATGAGAGTGTGGAAGGTGAGAATGCGGAAGATGAGAGTGTGGAAGGTGAGAGTGTGGAAGGTGAGAGTGTGGAAGATGAGCGTGTGGAAGGTGAGCGTGTGGAAGGTGAGAGTGTGGAAGATGAGAGTGTGGAAGGTGAGAGTGTGGAAGATGAGAGTGTGGAAGGTGAGAGTGTGGAAGATGAGACTGTGGAAGGTGAGAGTGTGGAAGATGAGAGTGTGGAAGGTGAGAGTGTGGAAGGTGAGAGTGTGGAAGATGAGAGTGTGGATGATGAGAGTGTGGAAGATGAGAGTGTGGAAGGTGAGAGTGTGGAAGGTGAGAGTGTGGAAGGTGAGAGTGTGGAAGGTGAGAGTGTGTAAGGTGAGAGTGTGGAAGGTGAGAGTGTGGAAGGTGAGAGTGTGGAAGCTGAGAGTGTGGAAGGTGAGATTGTGGAAGGTGAGAGTTTGGAAGATGAGAGTGTGGAAGGTGAGAGTGTGGAAGGTGAGAGTGTGGAAGGTGAGAGTGTGGAAGGTGAGAGTGTGGAAGGTGAGAGTGTGGAAGGTGAGAGTGTGGAAGGTGAGAGTGCGGAAGATGAGAGTGTGGAAGGTGAGAGTGTGGAAGGTGAGAGTGTGGAAGATCAGAGTGTGGAAGGTGAGAGTGTGGAAGGTGAGAGTGTGGAAGATGAGAATGTGGAAGGTGAGAGTGTGGAAGACGAGAGTGTGGATGGTGAGAGTGTGGAAGGTGAGAGTGTGGAAGGTGAGAGTGTGGAAGGTGAGAGTGTGGAAGGTGAGAGTGTGGAAGGTGAGAGTGTGGAAGATGAGAGTGTGGAAAGTGAGAGTGTGGAAGATGAGAGTGTGGAAGGTGAGAGTGTGGAAGGTGAGAGTGTGGAAGGTGAGAGTGTGGAAGATGAGAGTGTGGAAGATGAGCGCGTGGAAGATGAGCGTGTGGAAGATGAGAGTGTGGAAGATGAGAATGTGGAAGCTGAGAGTGTGGAAGGTGAGAGTGTGGAAGATGAGAGTGTGGAAGATGAGAGTGTGGAAGATGAGAGTGTGGAAGATGAGCGTGTGGAAGATGAGAGTTTGGATGATGAGAGTGTGGAAGGTGAGAGTGTGGAAGGTGAGAGTGTGGAAGGTGAGAGTGTGGAAGGTGAGAGTGTGAAAGGTGAGAGTGTGGAAGGTAAGAGTGTGGAAGGTGAGAGTGTGGAAGGTGAGAGTGTGGAAGATGAGAGTGTGGAAGCTGAGAGTGTGGAAGTTGAGAGTGTGGAAGGTGAGCGTGTGGAAGATGAGGGTGTGGAAGGTGAGAGTGTGGAAGATGAGAGTGTGGAAGGTGAGAGTGTGAATGATGAGAGTGTGGAAGGTGAGAATGTGAAAGATGAGAGTGTGGAAGGTGAGAGTGTGGAAGGTGAGAGTGTGGAAGATGAGAGTGTGGAAGGTGAGCGTGTGGAAGTTGAGAGTGTGGAACATGAGAGTGTGGAAGGTGAGAGTGTGGAAGATAAGCGTCTGGAAGGTGAGAGTGTGGAAGATGAGAGTGTGGAAGGTGAGAGTGTGGAAGATAAGCGTCTGGAAGGTGAGAGTGTGGAAGGTGAGAGTGTGGAAGGTGAGAGTGTGGAAGGTGAGAGGGTGGAAGATGAGAGTGTGGAAGGTGAGAGTGTGGAAGGTGAGAGTGTGGAAGATGAGAGTGGAAGGTGAGAGTGTGGAAGGTGAGAGTGTGGAAGGTGAGAGTGTGGAAGATGAGAGTGTGGAAGGTGAGAGTGTGGAAGATGAGCGTGTGGAAGATGAGAGTTTGGATGATGAGAGTGTGGAAGGTGAGAGTGTGGAAGGTGAGAGTGTGGAAGGTGAGAGTGTGGAAGGTGAGAGTGTGGAAGGTGAGAGTGTGGAAGGTGAGAGTGTGGAAGATGAGAGTGTGGAAGCTGAGAGTGTGGAAGTTGAGAGTGTGGAAGGTGAGCGTGTGGAAGATGAGGGTGTGGAAGGTGAGAGTGTGGAAGATGAGAGTGTGCAAGGTGAGAGTGTGAATGATGAGAGTGTGGAAGGTGAGAATGTGAAAGATGAGAGTGTGGAAAGTGAGAGTGTGGAAGGTGAGAGTGTGGAAGATGAGAGTGTGGAAGGTGAGCGTGTGGAAGTTGAGAGTGTGGAACATGAGAGTGTGGAAGGTGAGAGTGTGGAAGATAAGCGTCTGGAAGGTGAGAGTGTGGAAGGTGAGATTGTGGAAGATGAGAGTGTGGAAGGTGAGAGTGTGGAAGATAAGCGTCTGGAAGGTGAGAGTGTGGAAGGTGAGAGTGTGGAAGGTGAGAGGGTGGAAGATGAGAGTGTGGAAGGTGAGAGTGTGGAAGATGAGAGTGGAAGGTGAGAGTGTGGAAGGTGAGAGTGTGGAAGGTGAGAGTGTGGAAGATGAGAGTGTGGAAGGTGAGAGTGTGGAAGATGAGAGTGTGGAAGATGAGAGTGTGGAAGATGAGAGTGGAAGGTGAGAGTGTGGAAGGTGAGAGTGTGGAAGGTGAGAGAGTGGAAGATGAGAGTGTTGAAGGTGAGAGTGTGGAAGATGAGAGTGGAAGGTGAGAGTGTGGAAGGTGAGAGTGTGGAAGGTGAGAGTGTGGAAGATGAGAGTGTGGAAGATGAGAGTGTGGAAGATGAGAGTGGAAGGTGAGAGTGTGGAAGGTGAGAGTGTGGAAGGTGAGAGTGTGGAAGATGAGAGTGTGGAAGGTGAGAGTGTGGAAGGTGAGAGTGTGGAAGATGAGCATGCGGAAGATGAGAGTGTGGAAGGTGAGGATGTGGAAGGTGAGGGTGTGGAAGATGAGGGTGTGGAAGGCGAGAGTGTGGAAGATGAGAGTGTGGAAGCTGAGTGTGTGGAAGGTGAGAGTGTGGAAGATGAGAGTGTGGAAGATGAGAGTGTGGAAGATGAGAGTGTGGAAGATGAGCGTGTGGAAGATGAGAGTTTGGATGATGAGAGTGTGGAAGGTGAGAGTGTGGAAGGTAAGAGTGTGGAAGGTGAGAGTGTGGAAGGTGAGAGTGTGGAAGATGAGAGTGTGGAAGCTGAGAGTGTGGAAGTTGAGAGTGTGGAAGGTGAGCGTGTGGAAGATGAGGGTGTGGAAGGTGAGAGTGTGGAAGATGAGAGTGTGGAAGGTGAGAGTGTGAATGATGAGAGTGTGGAAGGTGAGAATGTGAAAGATGAGAGTGTGGAAGGTGAGAGTGTGGAAGGTGAGAGTGTGGAAGATGAGAGTGTGGAAGGTGAGCGTGTGGAAGTTGAGAGTGTGGAACATGAGAGTGTGGAAGGTGAGAGTGTGGAAGATAAGCGTCTGGAAGGTGAGAGTGTGGAAGGTGAGAGTGTGGAAGATGAGAGTGTGGAAGGTGAGAGTGTGGAAGATAAGCGTCTGGAAGGTGAGAGTGTGGAAGGTGAGAGTGTGGAAGGTGAGAGTGTGGAATGTGAGAGGGTGGAAGATGAGAGTGTGGAAGGTGAGAGTGTGGAAGATGAGAGTGTGGAAGATGAGAGTGGAAGGTGAGAGTGCGGAAGGTGAGAGTGTGGAAGGTGAGAGTGTGGAAGATGAGACTGTGGAAGGTGAGAGTGTGGAAGATGCGAGTGTGGAAGGTGAGAGTGTGGAAGATGAGAGTGTGGAAGATGAGAGTGTGGAAGATGAGAGTGTGGAAGGTGAGGGTGTGGAAGGTGAGGGTGTGGAAGGTGAGGGTGTGGAAGGTGAGGGTGTGGAAGGTGAGAGTGTGGAAGGTGAGAGTGTGGAAGATGAGAGTGTGGAAGGTGAGAGTGTGGAAGATGAGACTGTGGAAGGTGAGAGTGTGGAAGGTGAGAGTGTGGAAGGTGAGAGTGTGGAAGGTGAAAGTGTGGAAGATGAGAGTGTGGAAGATGAGAGTGTGGAAGGTGAGAGTGTGGAAGGTGAGAGTGTGGAAGGAGAGAGTGTGGAAGGTGAGAGTGTGGAAGGTGAGAGTGTGGAAGGTGAGAGTGTGGAAGATGAGAGTGTGGAAGTAGAGATTGTGGAAGGTGAGAGTGTGGAAGATCAGAGTGTGGAAGGTGAGAGTGTGGAAGGTGAGAGTGTGGAAGATGAGAATGTGGAAGGTGAGAGTGTGGAAGACGAGAGTGTGGAAGGTGAGAGTGTGGAAGGTGAGAGTGTGGAAGGTGAGAGTGTGGAAGGTGAGAGTGTGGAAGATGAGAGTGTGGAAAGTGAGAGTGTGGAAGATGAGAGTGTGGAAGGTGAGAGTGTGGAAGGTGAGAGTGTGGAAGGTGAGAGTGTGGAAGATGAGAGTGTGGAAGATGAGAGTGTGGAAGATGAGCGCGTGGAAGATGAGCGTGTGGAAGATGAGAGTGTGGAAGATGAGAATGTGGAAGCTGAGAGTGTGGAAGGTGAGAGTGTGGAAGATGAGAGTGTGGAAGATGAGAGTGTGGAAGATGAGAGTGTGGAAGATGAGCGTGTGGAAGATGAGAGTTTGGATGATGAGAGTGTGGAAGGTGAGAGTGTGGAAGGTGAGAGTGTGGAAGGTGAGAGTGTGGAAGGTGAGAGTGTGGAAGGTGAGAGTGTGGAAGGTAAGAGTGTGGAAGGTGAGAGTGTGGAAGGTGAGAGTGTGGAAGATGAGAGTGTGGAAGCTGAGAGTGTGGAAGTTCAGAGTGTGGAAGGTGAGCGTGTGGAAGATGAGGGTGTGGAAGGTGAGAGTGTGGAAGATGAGAGTGTGGAAGGTGAGAGTGTGAATGATGAGAGTGTGGAAGGTGAGAATGTGAAAGATGAGAGTGTGGAAGGTGAGAGTGTGGAAGGTGAGAGTGTGGAAGATGAGAGTGTGGAAGGTGAGCGTGTGGAAGGTGAGAGTGTGGAACATGAGAGTGTGGAAGGTGAGAGTGTGGAAGATAAGCGTCTGGAAGGTGAGAGTGTGGAAGGTGAGAGTGTGGAAGATGAGAGTGTGGAAGGTGAGAGTGTGGAAGATAAGCGTCTGGAAGGTGAGAGTGTGGAAGGTGAGAGTGTGGAAGGTGAGAGTGTGGAAGGTGAGAGGGTGGAAGATGAGAGTGTGGAAGGTGAGAGTGTGGAAGGTGAGAGTGTGGAAGATGAGAGTGGAAGGTGAGAGTGTGGAAGGTGAGAGTGTGGAAGGTGAGAGTGTGGAAGATGAGAGTGTGGAAGGTGAGAGTGTGGAAGATGAGAGTGTGGAAGATGAGAGTGTGGAAGATGAGAGTGGAAGGTGAGAGTGTGGAAGGTGAGAGTGTGGAAGGTGAGAGTGTGGAAGATGAGAGTGTGGAAGGTGAGAGTGTGGAAGATGAGAGTGGAAGGTGAGAGTGTGGAAGGTGAGAGTGTGGAAGGTGAGAGTGTGGAAGATGAGAGTGTGGAAGATGAGAGTGTGGAAGATGAGAGTGGAAGGTGAGAGTGTGGAAGGTGAGAGTGTGGAAGGTGTGTGTGGAAGATGAGAGTGTGGAAGGTGAGAGTATGGAAGGTGAGAGTGTGGAAGATGAGCATGCGGAAGATGAGAGTGTGGAAGGTGAGGGTGTGGAAGGTGAGGGTGTGGAAGGTGAGAGTGTGGAAGATGAGATTGTGGAAGGTGAGAGTGTGGAAGATGAGAGTGTGGAAGGTGAGAGTGTGGAAGGTGAGAGTGTGGAAGGTGAGAGTGTGGAAGGTGAGAGTGTGGAAGGTGAGAGTGTGGAAGATGAGAGTGTGGAAGATGAGAGTGTGGAAGGTGAGAGTGTGGAAGGTGAGAGTGTGGAAGGTGAGAGTGTGGAAGGTGAGAGTGTGGAAGGTGAGAGTGTGGAAGGTGAGAGTGTGGAAGGTGAGAGTGTGGAAGGTGAGAGTCTGGAAGGTGAGAGTGTGGAAGGTGAGAGTGTGGAAGGTGAGAGTGTGGAAGGTGAGAGTTTGGAAGGTGAGAGTGTGGAAGGTGAGAGTGTGGAAGATGAGAGTGTGGAAGGTGAGAGTGTGGAAGGTGAGAGTGTGGAAGGTGAGAGTGTGGAAGATGAGAGTGTGGAAGATGAGCGCGTGGAAGATGAGCATGTGGAAGATGAGAGTGTGGAAGATGAGAATGTGGAAGCTGAGAGTGTGGAAGGTGAGAGTGTGGAAGATGAGAGTGTGGAAGATGAGAGTGTGGAAGATGAGCGTGTGGAAGATGAGAGTTTGGATGATGGGAGTGTGGAAGGTGAGAGTGTGGAAGGTGAGAGTGTGGAAGGTGAGAGTGTGGAAGGTGAGAGTGTGGAAGGTGAGAGTGTGGAAGGTGAGAGTGTGGAAGATGAGAGTGTGGAAGCTGAGAGTGTGGAAGTTGAGAGTGTGGTAGGTGAGCGTGTGGAAGATGAGGGTGTGGAAGGTGAGAGTGTGGAAGATGAGAGTGTGCAAGGTGAGAGTGTGAATGATGAGAGTGTGGAAGGTGAGAATGTGAAAGATGAGAGTGTGGAAGGTGAGAGTGTGGAAGGTGAGAGTGTGGAAGATGAGAGTGTGGAAGGTGAGCGTGTGGAAGTTGAGAGTGTGGAACATGAGAGTGTGGAAGGTGAGAGTGTGGAAGATAAGCGTCTGGAAGGTGAGAGTGTGGAAGGTGAGATTGTGGAAGATGAGAGTGTGGAAGGTGAGAGTGTGGAAGATAAGCGTCTGGAAGGTGAGAGTGTGGAAGGTGAGAGTGTGGAAGGTGAGAGTGTGGAAGGTGAGAGGGTGGAAGATGAGAGTGTGGAAGGTAAGAGTGTGGAAGGTGAGAGTGTGGAAGATGAGAGTGGAAGGTGAGAGTGTGGAAGGTGAGAGTGTGGAAGGTGAGAGTGTGGAAGATGAGAGTGTGGAAGGTGAGAGTGTGGAAGATGAGAGTGTGGAAGATGAGAGTGTGGAAGATGAGAGTGGAAGGTGAGAGTGTGGAAGGTGAGAGTGTGGAAGGTGAGAGAGTGGAAGATGAGAGTGTTGAAGGTGAGAGTGTGGAAGATGAGAGTGTGGAAGATGAGAGTGGAAGGTGAGAGTGTGGAAGGTGAGAGTGTGGAAGGTGAGAGAGTGGAAGATGAGAGTGTTGAAGGTGAGAGTGTGGAAGATGAGAGTGGAAGGTGAGAGTGTGGAAGGTGAGAGTGTGGAAGATGAGAGTGTGGAAGATGAGAGTGTGGAAGATGAGAGTGGAAGGTGAGAGGGTGGAAGGTGAGAGTGTGGAAGATGAGAGTGTGGAAGGTGAGAGTGTGGAAGGTGAGAGTGTGGAAGATGAGCATGAGGAAGATGAGAGTGTGGAAGGTGAGGGTGTGGAAGGTGAGGGTGTGGAAGGTGAGGGTGTGGAAGGTGAGAGTGTGGAAGGTGAGAGTGTGGAAGATGAGAGTGTGGAAGGTGAGAGTGTGGAAGATGAGACTGTGGAAGGTGAGAGTGTGGAAGGTGAGAGTGTGGAAGGTGAGAGTGTGGAAGGTGAGAGTGTGGAAGGTGAGAGTGTGGAAAGTGAGAGTGTGGAAGGTGAGAGTGCGGAAGGTGAGAATGTGGAAGGTGAGAGTGCGGCAGAAGAGAGTGTGGAAGGTGAGAGTGTGGAAGATGAGAGTGGAAGGTGAGAGTGTGGAAGGTGAGAGTGTGGAAGATGAGAGTGTGGAAGGTGAGAGTGTGGAAGATGAGAGTGTGGAAGATGAGAGTGTGGAAGATGAGAGTGGAAGGTGAGAGTGTGGAAGGTGAGAGTGTGGAAGGTGAGAGAGTGGAAGATGAGAGTGTTGAAGGTGAGAGTGTGGAAGATGAGAGTGGAAGGTGAGAGTGTGGAAGGTGAGAGTGTGGAAGATGAGAGTGTGGAAGATGAGAGTGTGGAAGATGAGAGTGGAAGGTGAGAGTGTGGAAGGTGAGAGTGTGGAAGGTGAGAGTGTGGAAGATGAGAGTGTGGAAGGTGAGAGTGTGGAAGGTGAGAGTGTGGAAGATGAGAGTGTTGAAGGTGAGAGTGTGGAAGATGAGAGTGTGGAAGATGAGAGTGGAAGGTGAGAGTGTGGAAGGTGAGAGTGTGGAAGGTGAGAGAGTGGAAGATGAGAGTGGAAGGTGAGAGTGTGGAAGGTGAGAGTGTGGAAGGTGAGAGAGTGCAAGATGAGAGTGTTGAAGGTGAGAGTGTGGAAGATGAGAGTGGAAGGTGAGAGTGTGGAAGGTGAGAGTGTGGAAGATGAGAGTGTGGAAGATGAGAGTGTGGAAGATGAGAGTGGAAGGTGAGAGGGTGGAAGGTGAGAGTGTGGAAGGTGAGAGTGTGGAAGATGAGAGTGTGGAAGGTGAGAGTGTGGAAGGTGAGAGTGTGGAAGATGAGCATGCGGAAGATGAGAGTGTGGAAGGTGAGGGTGTGGAAGGTGAGGGTGTGGAAGGTGAGGGTGTGGAAGGTGAGAGTGTGGAAGGTGAGAGTGTGGAAGATGAGAGTGTGGAAGGTGAGAGTGTGGAAGATGAGACTGTGGAAGGTGAGAGTGTGGAAGGTGAGAGTGTGGAAGGTGAGAGTGTGGAAGGTGAGAGTGTGGAAGGTGAGAGTGTGGAAGGTGAGAGTGTGGAAGGTGAGAGTGCGGAAGGTGAGAATGTGGAAGGTGAGAGTGCGGCAGAAGAGAGTGTGGAAGGTGAGAGTGTGGAAGATGAGAGTGGAAGGTGAGAGTGTGGAAGGTGAGAGTGTGGAAGATGAGAGTGTGGAAGGTGAGAGTGTGGAAGGTGAGCGTGTGGAAGGTGAGAGTGTGGAACATGAGAGTGTGGAAGGTGAGAGTGTGGAAGATAAGCGTCTGGAAGGTGAGAGTGTGGAAGGTGAGAGTGTGGAAGATGAGAGTGTGGAAGGTGAGAGTGTGGAAGATAAGCGTCTGGAAGGTGAGAGTGTGGAAGGTGAGAGTGTGGAAGGTGAGAGTGTGGAAGGTGAGAGGGTGGAAGATGAGAGTGTGGAAGGTGAGAGTGTGGAAGGTGAGAGTGTGGAAGATGAGAGTGGAAGGTGAGAGTGTGGAAGGTGAGAGTGTGGAAGGTGAGAGTGTGGAAGATGAGAGTGTGGAAGGTGAGAGTGTGGAAGATGAGAGTGTGGAAGATGAGAGTGTGGAAGATGAGAGTGGAAGGTGAGAGTGTGGAAGGTGAGAGTGTGGAAGGTGAGAGTGTGGAAGATGAGAGTGTGGAAGGTGAGAGTGTGGAAGATGAGAGTGGAAGGTGAGAGTGTGGAAGGTGAGAGTGTGGAAGGTGAGAGTGTGGAAGATGAGAGTGTGGAAGATGAGAGTGTGGAAGATGAGAGTGGAAGGTGAGAGTGTGGAAGGTGAGAGTGTGGAAGGTGTGTGTGGAAGATGAGAGTGTGGAAGGTGAGAGTATGGAAGGTGAGAGTGTGGAAGATGAGCATGCGGAAGATGAGAGTGTGGAAGGTGAGGGTGTGGAAGGTGAGGGTGTGGAAGGTGAGAGTGTGGAAGATGAGATTGTGGAAGGTGAGAGTGTGGAAGATGAGAGTGTGGAAGGTGAGAGTGTGGAAGGTGAGAGTGTGGAAGGTGAGAGTGTGGAAGGTGAGAGTGTGGAAGGTGAGAGTGTGGAAGATGAGAGTGTGGAAGATGAGAGTGTGGAAGGTGAGAGTGTGGAAGGTGAGAGTGTGGAAGGTGAGAGTGTGGAAGGTGAGAGTGTGGAAGGTGAGAGTGTGGAAGGTGAGAGTGTGGAAGGTGAGAGTGTGGAAGGTGAGAGTCTGGAAGGTGAGAGTGTGGAAGGTGAGAGTGTGGAAGGTGAGAGTGTGGAAGGTGAGAGTTTGGAAGGTGAGAGTGTGGAAGGTGAGAGTGTGGAAGATGAGAGTGTGGAAGGTGAGAGTGTGGAAGGTGAGAGTGTGGAAGGTGAGAGTGTGGAAGATGAGAGTGTGGAAGATGAGCGCGTGGAAGATGAGCATGTGGAAGATGAGAGTGTGGAAGATGAGAATGTGGAAGCTGAGAGTGTGGAAGGTGAGAGTGTGGAAGATGAGAGTGTGGAAGATGAGAGTGTGGAAGATGAGCGTGTGGAAGATGAGAGTTTGGATGATGGGAGTGTGGAAGGTGAGAGTGTGGAAGGTGAGAGTGTGGAAGGTGAGAGTGTGGAAGGTGAGAGTGTGGAAGGTGAGAGTGTGGAAGGTGAGAGTGTGGAAGATGAGAGTGTGGAAGCTGAGAGTGTGGAAGTTGAGAGTGTGGTAGGTGAGCGTGTGGAAGATGAGGGTGTGGAAGGTGAGAGTGTGGAAGATGAGAGTGTGCAAGGTGAGAGTGTGAATGATGAGAGTGTGGAAGGTGAGAATGTGAAAGATGAGAGTGTGGAAGGTGAGAGTGTGGAAGGTGAGAGTGTGGAAGATGAGAGTGTGGAAGGTGAGCGTGTGGAAGTTGAGAGTGTGGAACATGAGAGTGTGGAAGGTGAGAGTGTGGAAGATAAGCGTCTGGAAGGTGAGAGTGTGGAAGGTGAGATTGTGGAAGATGAGAGTGTGGAAGGTGAGAGTGTGGAAGATAAGCGTCTGGAAGGTGAGAGTGTGGAAGGTGAGAGTGTGGAAGGTGAGAGTGTGGAAGGTGAGAGGGTGGAAGATGAGAGTGTGGAAGGTAAGAGTGTGGAAGGTGAGAGTGTGGAAGATGAGAGTGGAAGGTGAGAGTGTGGAAGGTGAGAGTGTGGAAGGTGAGAGTGTGGAAGATGAGAGTGTGGAAGGTGAGAGTGTGGAAGATGAGAGTGTGGAAGATGAGAGTGTGGAAGATGAGAGTGGAAGGTGAGAGTGTGGAAGGTGAGAGTGTGGAAGGTGAGAGAGTGGAAGATGAGAGTGTTGAAGGTGAGAGTGTGGAAGATGAGAGTGTGGAAGATGAGAGTGGAAGGTGAGAGTGTGGAAGGTGAGAGTGTGGAAGGTGAGAGAGTGGAAGATGAGAGTGTTGAAGGTGAGAGTGTGGAAGATGAGAGTGGAAGGTGAGAGTGTGGAAGGTGAGAGTGTGGAAGATGAGAGTGTGGAAGATGAGAGTGTGGAAGATGAGAGTGGAAGGTGAGAGGGTGGAAGGTGAGAGTGTGGAAGATGAGAGTGTGGAAGGTGAGAGTGTGGAAGGTGAGAGTGTGGAAGATGAGCATGAGGAAGATGAGAGTGTGGAAGGTGAGGGTGTGGAAGGTGAGGGTGTGGAAGGTGAGGGTGTGGAAGGTGAGAGTGTGGAAGGTGAGAGTGTGGAAGATGAGAGTGTGGAAGGTGAGAGTGTGGAAGATGAGACTGTGGAAGGTGAGAGTGTGGAAGGTGAGAGTGTGGAAGGTGAGAGTGTGGAAGGTGAGAGTGTGGAAGGTGAGAGTGTGGAAAGTGAGAGTGTGGAAGGTGAGAGTGCGGAAGGTGAGAATGTGGAAGGTGAGAGTGCGGCAGAAGAGAGTGTGGAAGGTGAGAGTGTGGAAGATGAGAGTGGAAGGTGAGAGTGTGGAAGGTGAGAGTGTGGAAGATGAGAGTGTGGAAGGTGAGAGTGTGGAAGATGAGAGTGTGGAAGATGAGAGTGTGGAAGATGAGAGTGGAAGGTGAGAGTGTGGAAGGTGAGAGTGTGGAAGGTGAGAGAGTGGAAGATGAGAGTGTTGAAGGTGAGAGTGTGGAAGATGAGAGTGGAAGGTGAGAGTGTGGAAGGTGAGAGTGTGGAAGATGAGAGTGTGGAAGATGAGAGTGTGGAAGATGAGAGTGGAAGGTGAGAGTGTGGAAGGTGAGAGTGTGGAAGGTGAGAGTGTGGAAGATGAGAGTGTGGAAGGTGAGAGTGTGGAAGGTGAGAGTGTGGAAGATGAGAGTGTTGAAGGTGAGAGTGTGGAAGATGAGAGTGTGGAAGATGAGAGTGGAAGGTGAGAGTGTGGAAGGTGAGAGTGTGGAAGGTGAGAGAGTGGAAGATGAGAGTGGAAGGTGAGAGTGTGGAAGGTGAGAGTGTGGAAGGTGAGAGAGTGCAAGATGAGAGTGTTGAAGGTGAGAGTGTGGAAGATGAGAGTGGAAGGTGAGAGTGTGGAAGGTGAGAGTGTGGAAGATGAGAGTGTGGAAGATGAGAGTGTGGAAGATGAGAGTGGAAGGTGAGAGGGTGGAAGGTGAGAGTGTGGAAGGTGAGAGTGTGGAAGATGAGAGTGTGGAAGGTGAGAGTGTGGAAGGTGAGAGTGTGGAAGATGAGCATGCGGAAGATGAGAGTGTGGAAGGTGAGGGTGTGGAAGGTGAGGGTGTGGAAGGTGAGGGTGTGGAAGGTGAGAGTGTGGAAGGTGAGAGTGTGGAAGATGAGAGTGTGGAAGGTGAGAGTGTGGAAGATGAGACTGTGGAAGGTGAGAGTGTGGAAGGTGAGAGTGTGGAAGGTGAGAGTGTGGAAGGTGAGAGTGTGGAAGGTGAGAGTGTGGAAGGTGAGAGTGTGGAAGGTGAGAGTGCGGAAGGTGAGAATGTGGAAGGTGAGAGTGCGGCAGAAGAGAGTGTGGAAGGTGAGAGTGTGGAAGATGAGAGTGGAAGGTGAGAGTGTGGAAGGTGAGAGTGTGGAAGATGAGAGTGTGGAAGGTGAGAGTGTGGAAGATGAGAGTGTGGAAGATGAGAGTGTGGAAGATGAGAGTGGAAGGTGAGAGTGTGGAAGGTGAGAGTGTGGAAGGTGAGAGAGTGGAAGATGAGAGTGTTGAAGGTGAGAGTGTGGAAGATGAGAGTGGAAGGTGAGAGTGTGGAAGGTGAGAGTGTGGAAGATGAGAGTGTGGAAGATGAGAGTGTGGAAGATGAGAGTGGAAGGTGAGAGTGTGGAAGGTGAGAGTGTGGAAGGTGAGAGTGTGGAAGATGAGAGTGTGGAAGGTGAGAGTGTGGAAGGTGAGAGTGTGGAAGGTGAGAGTGTGGAAGATGAGCATGCGGAAGATGAGAGTGTGGAAGGTGAGGGTGTGGAAGGTGAGGGTGTGGAAGGTGAGGGTGTGGAAGGTGAGAGTGTGGAAGGTGAGAGTGTGGAAGATGAGAGTGTGGAAGGTGAGAGTGTGGAAGATGAGACTGTGGAAGGTGAGAGTGTGGAAGGTGAGAGTGTGGAAGGTGAGAGTGTGGAAGGTGAGAGTGTGGAAGGTGAGAGTGTGGAAGGTGAGAGTGTGGAAGGTGAGAGTGTGGAAGGTGAGAGTGTGGAAGGTGAGAGTCTGGAAGGTGAGAGTGTGGAAGGTGAGAGTGTGGAAGGTGAGAGTGTGGAAGGTGAGAGTTTGGAAGATGAGAGTGTGGAAGGTGAGAGTGTGGAAGGTGAGAGTTTGGAAGATGAGAGTGTGGAAGGTGAGAGTGTGGAAGGTGAGAGTGTGGAAGGTGGGAGTGTGGAAGGTGAGAGTGTGGAAGGTGAGAGTGTGGAAGGTGAGAGTGCGGAAGGTGAGAATGTGGAAGGTGAGAGTGCGGCAGAAGAGAGTGTGGAAGGTGAGAGTGTGGAAGGTGAGAGTGTGGAAGGTGAGAGTTTGGAAGATGAGAGTGTGGAAGTAGAGATTGTGGAAGGTGAGAGTGTGGAAAATCAGAGTGTGGAAGGTGAGAGTGTGGAAGGTGAGAGTGTGGAAGATGAGAAGGTGGAAGGTGAGAGTGTGGAAGACGAGAGTGTGGAAGGCGAGAGTGTGGAAGGCGAGAGTGTGGAAGGCGAGAGTGTGGAAGGCGAGAGTGTGGAAGGCGAGAGTGTGGAAGGCGAGAGTGCGGAAGGTGAGAGTGCGGAAGGTGAGAGTGTGGAAGGTGAGAGTGTGGAAGGTGAGAGTGTGGAAGATGAGCGTGTGGAAGATGTGCGTGTGGAAGATGAGAGTGTGGAAGATGAGAGTGTGGAAGGTGAGAGTGTGGAAGGTGAGAGTGTGGATGATGAGCGTGTGGAAGATGTGCGTGTGGAAGATGAGAGTGTGGAAGATGAGAGTGTGGAAGGTGAGAGTGTGGAAGGTGAGATTGTGGAAGGTGAGAGTGTGGAAGGTGAGAGTGTGGAAGGTGAGAGTGTGGAAGATGAGAGTGTGGAAGATGAGAGTGTGGAAGATGAGCGTGTGGAAGATGAGAGTGTGGAAGATGAGAGTGTGGAAGGTGAGAGTGTGGAAGGTGAGAGTGTGGAAGGTGAGAGTGTGGAAGGTGAGAGTGTGGAAGGTGAGAGTGTGGAAGCTGAGAGTGTGGAAGGTAAGAGTGTGGAAGGTGAGAGTGTGGAAGGTGAGAGTGTGGAAGATGAGAGTGTGGAAGATGAGAGTGTGGAAGATGAGAGTGTGGAAGATGAGAGTGTGGAAGATGAGCGTGTGGAAGATGAGAGTGTGGAAGGTGAGAGTGTGGAAGGTGAGAGTGTGGAAGGTGAGAGTGCGGATGATGAGAGTGTGGAAGGTGAGAATGCAGAAGATGAGAGTGTGGAAGGTGAGAGTGTGGAAGGTGAGAGTGTGGAAGATGAGAGTGTGGAAGGTGAGCGTGTGGAAGGTGAGAGTGTGGAAGATGAGAGTGTGGAAGGTGAGAGTGTGGAAGATGAGAGTGTGGAAGGTGAGAGTGTGGAAGGTGAGAGTGTGGAAGATGAGACTGTGGAAGGTGAGAGTGTGGAAGATGAGAGTGTGGAAGGTGAGAGTGTGGAAGGTGAGAGTGTGGAAAATGAGAGTGTGGAAGGTGAGAGTGTGGAAGGTGAGAGTGTGGAAGGTGAGAGTGTGGAAGGTGAGAGTGTGGAAGGTGAGAGTTTGGAAGTTGAGAGTGTGGAAGGTGAGAGTGTGGAAGGTGAGAGTTTGGAAGATGAGAGTGTGGAAGGTGAGAGTGTGGAAGGTGAGAGTGTGGAAGGTGAGAGTGTGGAAGGTGAGAGTGTGGAAGGTGAGAGTGTGGAAGCTGAGAGTGTGGAAGCTGAGAGTGTGGAAGCTGAGAGTGTGGAAGGTAAGAGTGTGCAAGGTGAGAGTGTGGAAGGTGAGAGGGTGGAAGATGAGAGTGTGGAAGATGAGAGTGTGGAAGATGAGTGTGTGGAAGGTGAGAGTGTGGAAGGTGAGAGTGTGGAAGGTGAGAGTGTGGAAGGTGAGAGTGCGGATGATGAGAGTGTGGAAGGTGAGAATGCGGAAGATGAGTGTGTGGAAGGTGAGAGTGTGGAAGGTGAGAGTGTGGAAGGTGAGAGTTTGGAAGATGAGAGTGTGGAAGGTGAGAGTGTGGAAGGTGAGAGTTTGGAAGATGAGAGTGTGGAAGGTGAGAGTGTGGAAGGTGAGAGTGTGGAAGGTGGGAGTGTGGAAGGTGAGAGTGTGGAAGGTGAGAGTGTGGAAGGTGAGAGTGCGGAAGGTGAGAATGTGGAAGGTGAGAGTGCGGCAGAAGAGAGTGTGGAAGGTGAGAGTGTGGAAGGTGAGAGTGTGGAAGGTGAGAGTTTGGAAGATGAGAGTGTGGAAGTAGAGATTGTGGAAGGTGAGAGTGTGGAAAATCAGAGTGTGGAAGGTGAGAGTGTGGAAGGTGAGAGTGTGGAAGATGAGAAGGTGGAAGGTGAGAGTGTGGAAGACGAGAGTGTGGAAGGCGAGAGTGTGGAAGGCGAGAGTGTGGAAGGCGAGAGTGTGGAAGGCGAGAGTGTGGAAGGCGAGAGTGTGGAAGGCGAGAGTGCGGAAGGTGAGAGTGCGGAAGGTGAGAGTGTGGAAGGTGAGAGTGTGGAAGGTGAGAGTGTGGAAGATGAGCGTGTGGAAGATGTGCGTGTGGAAGATGAGAGTGTGGAAGATGAGAGTGTGGAAGGTGAGAGTGTGGAAGGTGAGAGTGTGGATGATGAGCGTGTGGAAAATGTGCGTGTGGAAGATGAGAGTGTGGAAGATGAGAGTGTGGAAGGTGAGAGTGTGGAAGGTGAGATTGTGGAAGGTGAGAGTGTGGAAGGTGAGAGTGTGGAAGGTGAGAGTGTGGAAGATGAGAGTGTGGAAGATGAGAGTGTGGAAGATGAGCGTGTGGAAGATGAGAGTGTGGAAGATGAGAGTGTGGAAGGTGAGAGTGTGGAAGGTGAGAGTGTGGAAGGTGAGAGTGTGGAAGGTGAGAGTGTGGAAGGTGAGAGTGTGGAAGCTGAGAGTGTGGAAGGTAAGAGTGTGGAAGGTGAGAGTGTGGAAGGTGAGAGTGTGGAAGATGAGAGTGTGGAAGATGAGAGTGTGGAAGATGAGAGTGTGGAAGATGAGAGTGTGGAAGATGAGCGTGTGGAAGATGAGAGTGTGGAAGGTGAGAGTGTGGAAGGTGAGAGTGTGGAAGGTGAGAGTGCGGATGATGAGAGTGTGGAAGGTGAGAATGCAGAAGATGAGAGTGTGGAAGGTGAGAGTGTGGAAGGTGAGAGTGTGGAAGATGAGAGTGTGGAAGGTGAGCGTGTGGAAGGTGAGAGTGTGGAAGATGAGAGTGTGGAAGGTGAGAGTGTGGAAGATGAGAGTGTGGAAGGTGAGAGTGTGGAAGGTGAGAGTGTGGAACATGAGACTGTGGAAGGTGAGAGTGTGGAAGATGAGAGTGTGGAAGGTGAGAGTGTGGAAGGTGAGAGTGTGGAAAATGAGAGTGTGGAAGGTGAGAGTGTGGAAGGTGAGAGTGTGGAAGGTGAGAGTGTGGAAGGTGAGAGTGTGGAAGGTGAGAGTTTGGAAGTTGAGAGTGTGGAAGGTGAGAGTGTGGAAGGTGAGAGTTTGGAAGATGAGAGTGTGGAAGGTGAGAGTGTGGAAGGTGAGAGTGTGGAAGGTGAGAGTGTGGAAGGTGAGAGTGTGGAAGGTGAGAGTGTGGAAGGTGAGAGTGTGGAAGCTGAGAGTGTGGAAGCTGAGAGTGTGGAAGCTGAGAGTGTGGAAGGTAAGAGTGTGCAAGGTGAGAGTGTGGAAGGTGAGAGGGTGGAAGATGAGAGTGTGGAAGATGAGAGTGTGGAAGATGAGTGTGTGGAAGGTGAGAGTGTGGAAGGTGAGAGTGTGGAAGGTGAGAGTGTGGAAGGTGAGAGTGCGGATGATGAGAGTGTGGAAGGTGAGAATGCGGAAGATGAGTGTGTGGAAGGTGAGAGTGTGGAAGATGAGAGTGTGGAAGGTGAGCGTGTGGAAGGTGAGAGTGTGGAAGATGAGAGTGTGGAAGGTGAGAGTGTGGAAGATGAGACTGTGGAAGGTGAGAGTGTGGAAGGTGAGAGTGTGGAAGGTGAGAGTGTGGAAGGTGAGAGTGTGGAAGGTGAGAGTGTGGAAGGTGAGAGTGTGGAAGGTGAGAGTGGGGAAGGTGAGAGTGTGGAAGGTGAGAGTGTGGAAGGTGAGAGTCTGGAAGGTGAGAGTGTGGAAGGTGAGAGTGTGGAAGGTGAGAGTGTGGAAGGTGAGAGTTTGGAAGATGAGAATGTGGAAGGTGAGAGTGTGGAAGGTGAGAGTTTGGAAGATGAGAGTGTGGAAGGTGAGAGTGTGGAAGGTGAGAGTGTGGAAGGTGGGAGTGTGGAAGGTGAGAGTGTGGAAGGTGAGAGTGTGGAAGGTGAGAGTGCGGAAGGTGAGAGTGTGGAAGGTGAGAGTGCGGAAGAAGAGAGTGTGGAAGGTGAGAGTGTGGAAGGTGAGAGTGTGGAAGGTGAGAGTGTGGAAGATGAGAGTGTGGAAGTAGAGATTGTGGAAGGTGAGAGTGTGGAAAATCAGAGTGTGGAAGGTGAGAGTGTGGAAGGTGAGAAGGTGGAAGGTGAGAGTGTGGAAGGCGAGAGTGTGGAAGGCGAGAGTGTGGAAGGCGAGAGTGTGGAAGGCGAGAGTGCGGAAGGCGAGAGTGCGGAAGGTGAGAGTGTGGAAGGTGAGAGTGTGGAAGGTGAGAGTGTGGAAGATGAGAGTGTGGAAGGTGAGAGTGTGGAAGGTGAGAGTGTGGAAGGTGAGAGTGTGGAAGATGAGCGTGCGGAAGATGTGCGTGTGGAAGATGAGAGTGTGGAAGATGAGAGTGTGGAAGGTGAGAGTGTGGAAGGTGAGAGTGTGGAAGGTGAGAGTGTGGAAGGTGAGAGTGTGGAAGGTGAGAGTGTGGAAGGTGAGAGTGTGGAAGATGAGAGTGTGGAAGATGAGAGTGTGGAAGATGAGCGTGTGGAAGATGAGAGTGTGGAAGATGAGAGTGTGGAAGGTGAGAGTGTGGAAGGTGAGAGTGTGGAAGGTGAGAGTGTGGAAGGTGAGAGTGTGGAAGCTGAGAGTGTGGAAGGTAAGAGTGTGGAAGGTGAGAGTGTGGAAGGTGAGAGTGTGGAAGATGAGAGTGTGGAAGATGAGAGTGTGGAAGATGAGAGTGTGGAAGATGAGAGTGTGGAAGATGAGCGTGTGGAAGATGAGAGTGTGGAAGGTGAGAGTGTGGAAGGTGAGAGTGTGGAAGGTGAGAGTGCGGATGATGAGAGTGTGGAAGGTGAGAATGCGGAAGATGAGAGTGTGGAAGGTGAGAGTGTGGAAGATGAGACTGTGGAAGGTGAGCGTGTGGAAGGTGAGAGTGTGGAAGATGAGAGTGTGGAAGGTGAGAGTGTGGAAGATGAGAGTGTGGAAGGTGAGAGTGTGGAAGATGAGACTGTGGAAGGTGAGAGTGTGGAAGATGAGAGTGTGGAAGGTGAGAGTGTGGAAGGTGAGAGTGTGGAAGATGAGAGTGTGGAAGGTGAGAGTGTGGAAGGTGAGAGTGTGGAAGGTGAGAGTGTGGAAGGTGAGAGTGTGGAAGGTGAGAGTGTGGAAGGTGAGAGTGTGGAAGATGAGAGTGTGGAAGGTGAGAGTGTGGAAGGTGAGAGTGTGGAAGGTGAGAGTGTGGAAGGTGAGAGTGTGGAAGGTGAGAGTGTGGAAGGTGAGAGTTTGGAAGTTGAGAGTGTGGAAGGTGAGAGTGTGGAAGGTGAGAGTTTGGAAGATGAGAGTGTGGAAGGTGAGAGTGTGGAAGGTGAGAGTGTGGAAGGTGAGAGTGTGGAAGGTGAGAGTGTGGAAGCTGAGAGTGTGGAAGCTGAGAGTGTGGAAGGTAAGAGTGTGCAAGGTGAGAGTGTGGAAGGTGAGAGGGTGGAAGATGAGAGTGTGGAAGATGAGAGTGTGGAAGATGAGTGTGTGGAAGGTGAGAGTGTGGAAGGTGAGAGTGTGGAAGGTGAGAGTGTGGAAGGTGAGAGTGCGGATGATGAGAGTGTGGAAGGTGAGAATGCGGAAGATGAGAGTGTGGAAGGTGAGAGTGTGGAAGGTGAGAGTGTGGAAGATGAGAGTGTGGAAGGTGAGCATGTGGAAGGTGAGATTGTGGAAGATGAGAGTGTGGAACGTGAGAGTGTGGAAGATGAGAGTGTGGAAGGTGAGAGTGTGGAAGATGAGACTGTGGAAGGTGAGAATGTGGAAGATGAGAGTGTGGAAGGTGAGAGTGTGGAAGGTGAGAGTGTGGAAGATGAGAGTGTGGAAGATGAGAGTGTGGAAGGTGAGAGTGTGGAAGGTGAGAGTGTGGAAGGTGAGAGTGTGGAAGGTGAGAGTGTGGAAGGTGAGAGTTTGGAAGGTGAGAGTTTGGAAGATGAGAGTGTGGAAGGTGAGAGTGTGGAAGGTGAGAGTTCGGAAGATGAGAGTGTGGAAGGTGAGAGTGTGGAAGGTGAGAGTGTGGAAGGTGAGAGTGTGGAAGGTGAGAGTGCGGAAGATGAGAGTGTGGAAGGTGAGAGTGTGAAAGGTGAGAGTGTGGAAGGTGAGAGTGTGGAAGATCAGAGTGTGGAAGGTGAGAGTGTGGAAGATGAGAGTGTGGAAGATGAGAATGTGGAAGGTGAGAGTGTGGAAGACGAGAGTGTGGAAGGTGAGAGTGTGGAAGGTGAGAGTGTGGAAGGTGAGAGTGTGGAAGGTGAGAGTGTGGAAGGTGAGAGTGTGGAAGGTGAGAGTGTGGAAGGTGAGAGTGTGGAAGATGAGAGTGTGGAAGGTGAGAGTGTGGAAGATGAGAGTGTGGAAGGTGAGAGTGTGGAACTTGAGAGTGTGGAAGGTGAGACTGTGGAAGATGAGAGTGTGGAAGATGAGCGCGTGGAAGACGAGCGTGTGGAAGATGAGAGTGTGGAAGATGAGAATGTGGAAGCTGAGAGTGTGGAAGGTGAGAGTGTGGAAGATGAGAGTGTGGAAGATGAGAGTGTGGAAGATGAGAGTGTGGAATATGAGCGTGTGGAAGATGAGAGTGTGGATGCTGAGAGTGCGGAAGGTGAGAGTGTGGAAGGTGAGAGTGTGGAAGGTGAGAGTGTGGAAAGTGAGAGTGTGGAAGGTAAGAGTGTGGAAGGTGAGATTGTGGAAGGTGAGAGTGTGGAAGATGAGAGTGTGGAAGCTGAGAGTGTGGAAGATGAGAGTGTGGAAGGTGAGCGTGTGGAAGATGAGGGTGTGGAAGGTGAGAGTGTGGAAGATGAGAGTGTGGAATGTGAGAGTGTGAATGATGAGAGTGTGGAAGGTGAGAATGTGAAAGATGAGAGTGTGGAAGGTGAGAGTGTGGAAGGTGAGAGTGTGGAAGATGAGAGTGTGGAAGGTGAGCGTGTGGAAGGTGAGAGTGTGGAACATGAGAGTGTGGAAGGTGAGAGTGTGGAAGATAAGCGTCTGGAACGTGAGAGTGTGGAAGGTGAGAGTGTGGAAGATGAGAGTGTGGAAGGTGAGAGTGTGAAAGATAAGCGTCTGGAAGGTGAGAGTGTGGAAGGTGAGAGTGTGGAAGGTGAGAGTGTGGAAGGTGAGAGGGTGGAAGATGAGAGTGTGGAAGGTGAGAGTGTGGAAGGTGAGAGTGTGGAAGATGAGAGTGTGGGAGGTGAGAGTGTGGAAGGTGAGAGTGTGGAAGATGAGAGTGTGGAAGTAGAGATTGTGGAAGGTGAGAGTGTGGAAGATCAGAGTGTGGAAGGTGAGAGTGTGGAAGGTGAGAGTGTGGAAGATGAGAATGTGGAAGGTGAGAGTGTGGAAGATGAGAGTGTGGAAGATGAGAATGTGGAAGGTGAGAGTGTGGAAGACGAGAGTGTGGAAGGTGAGAGTGTGGAAGGTGAGAGTGTGGAAGGTGAGAGTGTGGAAGGTGAGAGTGTGGAAGGTGAGAGTGTGGAAGGTGAGAGTGTGGAAGGTGAGAGTGTGGAAGATGAGAGTGTGGAAGGTGAGAGTGTGGAAGATGAGAGTGTGGAAGGTGAGAGTGTGGAACTTGAGAGTGTGGAAGGTGAGACTGTGGAAGATGAGAGTGTGGAAGATGAGCGCGTGGAAGACGAGCGTGTGGAAGATGAGAGTGTGGAAGATGAGAATGTGGAAGCTGAGAGTGTGGAAGGTGAGAGTGTGGAAGATGAGAGTGTGGAAGATGAGAGTGTGGAAGGTGAGAGTGTGAAAGATAAGCGTCTGGAAGGTGAGAGTGTGGATGCTGAGAGTGCGGAAGGTGAGAGTGTGGAAGGTGAGAGTGTGGAAGGTGAGAGTGTGGAAGATCAGAGTGTGGAAGGTGAGAGTGTGGAAGATGAGAGTGTGGAAGATGAGAATGTGGAAGGTGAGAGTGTGGAAGACGAGAGTGTGGAAGGTGAGAGTGTGGAAGGTGAGAGTGTGGAAGGTGAGAGTGTGGAAGATGAGAGTGTGGAAGGTGAGAGTGTGGAAGATGAGAGTGTGGAAGGTGAGAGTGTGGAACTTGAGAGTGTGGAAGGTGAGACTGTGGAAGATGAGAGTGTGGAAGATGAGCGCGTGGAAGACGAGCGTGTGGAAGATGAGAGTGTGGAAGATGAGAATGTGGAAGCTGAGAGTGTGGAAGGTGAGAGTGTGGAAGATGAGAGTGTGGAAGATGAGAGTGTGGAAGGTGAGAGTGTGAAAGATAAGCGTCTGGAAGGTGAGAGTGTGGAAGGTGAGAGTGTGGAAGGTGAGAGTGTGGAAGATGAGAGTGTGGAAGATGAGAGTGTGGAAGGTGAGAGTGTGAAAGATAAGCGTCTGGAAGGTGAGAGTGTGGAAGGTGAGAGTGTGGAAGGTGAGAGTGTGGAAGGTGAGAGGGTGGAAGATGAGAGTGTGGAAGGTGAGAGTGTGGAAGGTGAGAGTGTGGAAGATGAGAGTGTGGGAGGTGAGAGTGTGGAAGGTGAGAGTGTGGAAGATGAGAGTGTGGAAGTAGAGATTGTGGAAGGTGAGAGTGTGGAAGATCAGAGTGTGGAAGGTGAGAGTGTGGAAGGTGAGAGTGTGGAAGATGAGAATGTGGAAGGTGAGAGTGTGGAAGATGAGAGTGTGGAAGATGAGAATGTGGAAGGTGAGAGTGTGGAAGACGAGAGTGTGGAAGGTGAGAGTGTGGAAGGTGAGAGTGTGGAAGGTGAGAGTGTGGAAGGTGAGAGTGTGGAAGGTGAGAGTGTGGAAGGTGAGAGTGTGGAAGGTGAGAGTGTGGAAAATGAGAGTGTGGAAGGTGAGAGTGTGGAAGATGAGAGTGTGGAAGGTGAGAGTGTGGAACTTGAGAGTGTGGAAGGTGAGACTGTGGAAGATGAGAGTGTGGAAGATGAGCGCGTGGAAGACGAGCGTGTGGAAGATGAGAGTGTGGAAGATGAGAATGTGGAAGCTGAGAGTGTGGAAGGTGAGAGTGTGGAAGATGAGAGTGTGGAAGATGAGAGTGTGGAAGATGAGAGTGTGGAATATGAGCGTGTGGAAGATGAGAGTGTGGATGCTGAGAGTGCGGAAGGTGAGAGTGTGGAAGGTGAGAGTGTGGAAGGTGAGAGTGTGGAAAGTGAGAGTGTGGAAGGTAAGAGTGTGGAAGGTGAGATTGTGGAAGGTGAGAGTGTGGAAGATGAGAGTGTGGAAGCTGAGAGTGTGGAAGATGAGAGTGTGGAAGGTGAGCGTGTGGAAGATGAGGGTGTGGAAGGTGAGAGTGTGGAAGATGAGAGTGTGGAATGTGAGAGTGTGAATGATGAGAGTGTGGAAGGTGAGAATGTGAAAGATGAGAGTGTGGAAGGTGAGAGTGTGGAAGGTGAGAGTGTGGAAGATGAGAGTGTGGAAGGTGAGCGTGTGGAAGGTGAGAGTGTGGAACATGAGAGTGTGGAAGGTGAGAGTGTGGAAGATAAGCGTCTGGAACGTGAGAGTGTGGAAGGTGAGAGTGTGGAAGATGAGAGTGTGGAAGGTGAGAGTGTGAAAGATAAGCGTCTGGAAGGTGAGAGTGTGGAAGGTGAGAGTGTGGAAGGTGAGAGTGTGGAAGGTGAGAGGGTGGAAGATGAGAGTGTGGAAGGTGAGAGTGTGGAAGGTGAGAGTGTGGAAGATGAGAGTGTGGGAGGTGAGAGTGTGGAAGGTGAGAGTGTGGAAGATGAGAGTGTGGAAGTAGAGATTGTGGAAGGTGAGAGTGTGGAAGATCAGAGTGTGGAAGGTGAGAGTGTGGAAGGTGAGAGTGTGGAAGATGAGAATGTGGAAGGTGAGAATGTGGAAGGTGAGAGTGTGGAAGACGAGAGTGTGGAAGGCGAGAGTGTGGAAGGTGAGAGTGTGGAAGGTGAGAGTGTGGAAGGTGAGAGTGTGGAAGGTGAGAGTGTGGAAGGTGAGAGTGTGGAAGATGAGAGTGTGGAAGGTGAGATTGTGAAAGATGAGAGTGTGGAAGGTGAGAGTGTGGAAGGTGAGAGTGTGGAAGGTGAGAGTGTGGAAGATGAGAGTGTGGAAGATGAGCGTGTGGAAGATGAGCGTGTGGAAGATGAGAGTGTGGAAGATGAGAGTGTGGAAGGTGAGAATGTGGAAGGTGAGAGTGTGGAAGATGAGAGTGTGGAAGATGAGAGTGTGGAAGATGAGAGTGTGGAAGATGAGCGTGTGGAAGATGAGAGTGTGGATGATGAGAGTGTGGAAGGTGAGAGTTTGGAAGGTGAGAGTGTGGAAGGTGAGAGTGTGGAAGATGAGAGTGTGGAAGGTGAGAGTGTGGAAGATGAGAGTGTGGAAGGTGAGAGTGTGGAAGGTGAGAGTGTGGAAGGTGAGAGTGTGGAAGATGAGAGTGTGGAAGATGAGCGCGTGGAAGATGAGCGCGTGGAAGATGAGAGTGTGGAAGATGAGAGTGTGGAAGATGAGACTGTGGAAGCTGAGTGTGTGGAAGGTGAGAGTGTGGAAGATGAGAGTGTGGAAGATGAGAGTGTGGAAGATGAGAGTGTGGAAGATGAGCGTGTGGAAGATGAGAGTTTGGATGATGAGAGTGTGGAAGGTGAGAGTGTGGAAGGTGAGAGTGTGGAAGGTGAGAGTGTGGAAGGTGAGAGTGTGGAAGGTAAGAGTGTGGAAGGTGAGAGTGTGGAAGGTGAGAGTGTGGAAGGTGAGAGTGTGGAAGATGAGAGTGTGGAAGCTGAGAGTGTGGAAGTTGAGAGTGTGGAAGGTGAGCGTGTGGAAGATGAGGGTGTGGAAGGTGAGAGTGTGGAAGATGAGAGTGTGGAAGGTGAGTGTGTGAATGATGAGAGTGTGGAAGGTGAGAATGTGAAAGATGAGAGTGTGGAAGGTGAGAGTGTGGAAGGTGAGAGTGTGGAAGGTGAGAGTGTGGAAGGTGAGAGTGTGGAAGCTGAGAGTGTGGAAGCTGAGAGTGTGGAAGCTGAGAGTGTGGAAGGTAAGAGTGTGCAAGGTGAGAGTGTGGAAGGTGAGAGGGTGGAAGATGAGAGTGTGGAAGATGAGAGTGTGGAAGATGAGAGTGTGGAAGATGAGTGTGTGGAAGGTGAGAGTGTGGAAGGTGAGAGTGTGGAAGGTGAGAGTGTGGAAGGTGAGAGTGCGGATGATGAGAGTGTGGAAGGTGAGACTGCGGAAGATGAGTGTGTGGAAGGTGAGAGTGTGGAAGATGAGAGTGTGGAAGGTGAGCGTGTGGAAGGTGAGAGTGTGGAAGATGAGAGTGTGGAAGGTGAGAGTGTGGAAGATGAGACTGTGGAAGGTGAGAGTGTGGAAGGTGAGAGTGTGGAAGGTGAGAGTGTGGAAGGTGAGAGTGTGGAAGGTGAGAGTGTGGAAGGTGAGAGTGTGGAAGGTGAGAGTGGGGAAGGTGAGAGTGTGGAAGGTGAGAGTGTGGAAGGTGAGAGTCTGGAAGGTGAGAGTGTGGAAGGTGAGAGTGTGGAAGGTGAGAGTGTGGAAGGTGAGAGTTTGGAAGATGAGAATGTGGAAGGTGAGAGTGTGGAAGGTGAGAGTTTGGAAGATGAGAGTGTGGAAGGTGAGAGTGTGGAAGGTGAGAGTGTGGAAGGTGGCAGTGTGGAAGGTGAGAGTGTGGAAGGTGAGAGTGTGGAAGGTGAGAGTGCGGAAGGTGAGAGTGTGGAAGGTGAGAGTGCGGAAGAAGAGAGTGTGGAAGGTGAGAGTGTGGAAGGTGAGAGTGTGGAAGATGAGAGTGTGGAAGTAGAGATTGTGGAAGGTGAGAGTGTGGAAAATCAGAGTGTGGAAGGTGAGAGTGTGGAAGGTGAGAAGGTGGAAGGTGAGAGTGTGGAAGGCGAGAGTGTGGAAGGCGAGAGTGTGGAAGGCGAGAGTGCGGAAGGCGAGAGTGCGGAAGGCGAGAGTGCGGAAGGCGAGAGTGCGGAAGGTGAGAGTGTGGAAGGTGAGAGTGTGGAAGGTGAGAGTGTGGAAGGTGAGAGTGTGGAAGGTGAGAGTGTGGAAGGTGAGAGTGTGGAAGGTGAGAGTGTGGAAGGTGAGAGTGTGGAAGGTGAGAGTGTGGAAGGTGAGAGTGTGGAAGGTGAGAGTGTGGAAGGTGAGAGTGTGGAAGATGAGA
Source organism: Somniosus microcephalus (assembly GCF_052327205.1). Classification (NCBI taxonomy): domain Eukaryota; kingdom Metazoa; phylum Chordata; class Chondrichthyes; order Squaliformes; family Somniosidae; genus Somniosus; species Somniosus microcephalus. Next base: position 72,172 of record NC_140997.1, read on the forward strand.
GTGTGGAAGATGAGAGTGTGGAAGATGAGCGTGTGGAAGATGAGAGTGTGGAAGATGAGAGTGTGGAAGGTGAGAGTGTGGAAGGTGAGAGTGTGGAAGGTGAGAGTGTGGAAGGTGAGAGTGTGGAAGGTGAGAGTGTGGAAGCTGAGAGTGTGGAAGGTAAGAGTGTGGAAGGTGAGAGTGTGGAAGGTGAGAGTGTGGAAGATGAGAGTGTGGAAGATGAGAGTGTGGAAGATGAGAGTGTGGAAGATGAGAGTGTGGAAGATGAGCGTGTGGAAGATGAGAGTGTGGAAGGTGAGAGTGTGGAAGGTGAGAGTGTGGAAGGTGAGAGTGCGGATGATGAGAGTGTGGAAGGTGAGAATGCGGAAGATGAGAGTGTGGAAGGTGAGAGTGTGGAAGATGAGAGTGTGGAAGGTGAGCGTGTGGAAGGTGAGAGTGTGGAAGATGAGAGTGTGGAAGGTGAGAGTGTGGAAGATGAGAGTGTGGAAGGTGAGAGTGTGGAAGATGAGACTGTGGAAGGTGAGAGTGTGGAAGATGAGAGTGTGGAAGGTGAGAGTGTGGAAGGTGAGAGTGTGGAAGATGAGAGTGTGGAAGGTGAGCGTGTGGAAGGTGAGAGTGTGGAAGATGAGAGTGTGGAAGGTGAGAGTGTGGAAGATGAGAGTGTGGAAGGTGAGAGTGTGGAAGGTGAGAGTGTGGAAGATGAGACTGTGGAAGGTGAGAGTGTGGAAGATGAGAGTGTGGAAGGTGAGAGTGTGGAAGGTGAGAGTGTGGAAAATGAGAGTGTGGAAGGTGAGAGTGTGGAAGGTGAGAGTGTGGAAGGTGAGAGTGTGGAAGGTGAGAGTGTGAAAGGTGAGAGTTTGGAAGTTGAGAGTGTGGAAGGTGAGAGTGTGGAAGGTGAGAGTTTGGAAGATGAGAGTGTGGAAGGTGAGAGTGTGGAAGGTGAGAGTGTGGAAGGTGAGAGTGTGGAAGGTGAGAGTGTGGAAGGTGAGAGTGTGGAAGGTGAGAGTGTGGAAGCTGAGAGTGTGGAAGCTGAGAGTGTGGAAGCTGAGAGTGTGGAAGGTAAGAGTGTGCAAGGTGAGAGTGTGGAAGGTGAGAGGGTGGAAGATGAGAGTGTGGAAGATGAGAGTGTGGAAGATGAGTGTGTGGAAGGTGAGAGTGTGGAAGGTGAGAGTGTGGAAGGTGAGAGTGTGGAAGGTGAGAGTGCGGATGATGAGAGTGTGGAAGGTGAGAATGCGGAAGATGAGTGTGTGGAAGGTGAGAGTGTGGAAGATGAGAGTGTGGAAGGTGAGCGTGTGGAAGGTGAGAGTGTGGAAGATGAGAGTGTGGAAGGTGAGAGTGTGGAAGATGAGACTGTGGAAGGTGAGAGTGTGGAAGGTGAGAGTGTGGAAGGTGAGAGTGTGGAAGGTGAGAGTGTGGAAGGTGAGAGTGTGGAAGGTGAGAGTGTGGAAGGTGAGAGTGGGGAAGGTGAGAGTGTGGAAGGTGAGAGTGTGGAAGGTGAGAGTCTGGAAGGTGAGAGTGTGGAAGGTGAGAGTGTGGAAGGTGAGAGTGTGGAAGGTGAGAGTTTGGAAGATGAGAATGTGGAAGGTGAGAGTGTGGAAGGTGAGAGTTTGGAAGATGAGAGTGTGGAAGGTGAGAGTGTGGAAGGTGAGAGTGTGGAAGGTGGGAGTGTGGAAGGTGAGAGTGTGGAAGGTGAGAGTGCGGAAGGTGAGAGTGTGGAAGGTGAGAGTGCGGAAGAAGAGAGTGTGGAAGGTGAGAGTGTGGAAGGTGAGAGTGTGGAAGGTGAGAGTGTGGAAGATGAGAGTGTGGAAGTAGAGATTGTGGAAGGTGAGAGTGTGGAAAATCAGAGTGTGGAAGGTGAGAGTGTGGAAGGTGAGAAGGTGGAAGGTGAGAGTGTGGAAGGCGAGAGTGTGGAAGGCGAGAGTGTGGAAGGCGAGAGTGTGGAAGGCGAGAGTGCGGAAGGCGAGAGTGCGGAAGGTGAGAGTGTGGAAGGTGAGAGTGTGGAAGGTGAGAGTGTGGAAGATGAGAGTGTGGAAGGTGAGAGTGTGGAAGGTGAGAGTGTGGAAGGTGAGAGTGTGGAAGATGAGCGTGCGGAAGATGTGCGTGTGGAAGATGAGAGTGTGGAAGATGAGAGTGTGGAAGGTGAGAGTGTGGAAGGTGAGAGTGTGGAAGGTGAGAGTGTGGAAGGTGAGAGTGTGGAAGGTGAGAGTGTGGAAGGTGAGAGTGTGGAAGATGAGAGTGTGGAAGATGAGAGTGTGGAAGATGAGCGTGTGGAAGATGAGAGTGTGGAAGATGAGAGTGTGGAAGGTGAGAGTGTGGAAGGTGAGAGTGTGGAAGGTGAGAGTGTGGAAGGTGAGAGTGTGGAAGGTGAGAGTGTGGAAGCTGAGAGTGTGGAAGGTAAGAGTGTGGAAGGTGAGAGTGTGGAAGGTGAGAGTGTGGAAGATGAGAGTGTGGAAGATGAGAGTGTGGAAGATGAGAGTGTGGAAGATGAGCGTGTGGAAGATGAGAGTGTGGAAGGTGAGAGTGTGGAAGGTGAGAGTGTGGAAGGTGAGAGTGCGGATGATGAGAGTGTGGAAGGTGAGAATGCGGAAGATGAGAGTGTGGAAGGTGAGAGTGTGGAAGATGAGACTGTGGAAGGTGAGCGTGTGGAAGGTGAGAGTGTGGAAGATGAGAGTGTGGAAGGTGAGAGTGTGGAAGATGAGAGTGTGGAAGGTGAGAGTGTGGAAGATGAGACTGTGGAAGGTGAGAGTGTGGAAGATGAGAGTGTGGAAGGTGAGAGTGTGGAAGGTGAGAGTGTGGAAGATGAGAGTGTGGAATGTGAGAGTGTGGAAGGTGAGAGTGTGGAAGGTGAGAGTGTGGAAGGTGAGAGTGTGGAAGGTGAGAGTGTGGAAGGTGAGAGTGTGGAAGATGAGAGTGTGGAAGGTGAGAGTGTGGAAGGTGAGAGTGTGGAAGGTGAGAGTGTGGAAGGTGAGAGTGTGGAAGGTGAGAGTGTGGAAGGTGAGAGTTTGGAAGTTGAGAGTGTGGAAGGTGAGAGTGTGGAAGGTGAGAGTTTGGAAGATGAGAGTGTGGAAGGTGAGAGTGTGGAAGGTGAGAGTGTGGAAGGTGAGAGTGTGGAAGGTGAGAGTGTGGAAGCTGAGAGTGTGGAAGCTGAGAGTGTGGAAGGTAAGAGTGTGCAAGGTGAGAGTGTGGAAGGTGAGAGGGTGGAAGATGAGAGTGTGGAAGATGAGAGTGTGGAAGATGAGTGTGTGGAAGGTGAGAGTGTGGAAGGTGAGAGTGTGGAAGGTGAGAGTGTGGAAGGTGAGAGTGCGGATGATGAGAGTGTGGAAGGTGAGAATGCGGAAGATGAGAGTGTGGAAGGTGAGAGTGTGGAAGGTGAGAGTGTGGAAGATGAGAGTGTGGAAGGTGAGCGTGTGGAAGGTGAGATTGTGGAAGATGAGAGTGTGGAACGTGAGAGTGTGGAAGATGAGAGTGTGGAAGGTGAGAGTGTGGAAGATGAGACTGTGGAAGGTGAGAATGTGGAAGATGAGAGTGTGGAAGGTGAGAGTGTGGAAGGTGAGAGTGTGGAAGATGAGAGTGTGGAAGATGAGAGTGTGGAAGGTGAGAGTGTGGAAGGTGAGAGTGTGGAAGGTGAGAGTGTGGAAGGTGAGAGTGTGGAAGGTGAGAGTTTGGAAGGTGAGAGTTTGGAAGATGAGAGTGTGGAAGGTGAGAGTGTGGAAGGTGAGAGTTCGGAAGATGAGAGTGTGGAAGGTGAGAGTGTGGAAGGTGAGAGTGTGGAAGGTGAGAGTGTGGAAGGTGAGAGTGTGGAAGGTGAGAGTGCGGAAGATGAGAGTGTGGAAGGTGAGAGTGTGAAAGGTGAGAGTGTGGAAGGTGAGAGTGTGGAAGATCAGAGTGTGGAAGGTGAGAGTGTGGAAGGTGAGAGTGTGGAAGATGAGAATGTGGAAGGTGAGAGTGTGGAAGACGAGAGTGTGGAAGGTGAGAGTGTGGAAGGTGAGAGTGTGGAAGGTGAGAGTGTGGAAGGTGAGAGTGTGGAAGGTGAGAGTGTGGAAGGTGAGAGTGTGGAAGGTGAGAGTGTGGAAGATGAGAGTGTGGAAGGTGAGAGTGTGGAAGATGAGAGTGTGGAAGGTGAGAGTGTGGAACTTGAGAGTGTGGAAGGTGAGACTGTGGAAGATGAGAGTGTGGAAGATGAGCGCGTGGAAGATGAGCGTGTGGAAGATGAGAGTGTGGAAGATGAGAATGTGGAAGCTGAGAGTGTGGAAGGTGAGAGTGTGGAAGATGAGAGTGTGGAAGATGAGAGTGTGGAAGATGAGAGTGTGGAATATGAGCGTGTGGAAGATGAGAGTGTGGATGCTGAGAGTGCGGAAGGTGAGAGTGTGGAAGGTGAGAGTGTGGAAGGTGAGAGTGTGGAAGGTGAGAGTGTGGAAGGTGAGAGTGTGGAAGGTGAGAGTGTGGAAGGTAAGAGTGTGGAAGGTGAGATTGTGGAAGGTGAGAGTGTGGAAGATGAGAGTGTGGAAGCTGAGAGTGTGGAAGATGAGAGTGTGGAAGGTGAGCGTGTGGAAGATGAGGGTGTGGAAGGTGAGAGTGTGGAAGATGAGAGTGTGGAATGTGAGAGTGTGAATGATGAGAGTGTGGAAGGTGAGAATGTGAAAGATGAGAGTGTGGAAGGTGAGAGTGTGGAAGGTGAGAGTGTGGAAGATGAGAGTGTGGAAGGTGAGCGTGTGGAAGGTGAGAGTGTGGAACATGAGAGTGTGGAAGGTGAGAGTGTGGAAGATAAGCGTCTGGAACGTGAGAGTGTGGAAGGTGAGAGTGTGGAAGATGAGAGTGTGGAAGGTGAGAGTGTGAAAGATAAGCGTCTGGAAGGTGAGAGTGTGGAAGGTGAGAGTGTGGAAGGTGAGAGTGTGGAAGGTGAGAGGGTGGAAGATGAGAGTGTGGAAGGTGAGAGTGTGGAAGGTGAGAGTGTGGAAGATGAGAGTGTGGGAGGTGAGAGTGTGGAAGGTGAGAGTGTGGAAGATGAGAGTGTGGAAGTAGAGATTGTGGAAGGTGAGAGTGTGGAAGATCAGAGTGTGGAAGGTGAGAGTGTGGAAGGTGAGAGTGTGGAAGATGAGAATGTGGAAGGTGAGAATGTGGAAGGTGAGAGTGTGGAAGACGAGAGTGTGGAAGGCGAGAGTGTGGAAGGTGAGAGTGTGGAAGGTGAGAGTGTGGAAGGTGAGAGTGTGGAAGGTGAGAGTGTGGAAGGTGAGAGTGTGGAAGATGAGAGTGTGGAAGGTGAGATTGTGAAAGATGAGAGTGTGGAAGGTGAGAGTGTGGAAGGTGAGAGTGTGGAAGGTGAGAGTGTGGAAGATGAGAGTGTGGAAGATGAGCGTGTGGAAGATGAGCGTGTGGAAGATGAGAGTGTGGAAGATGAGAGTGTGGAAGGTGAGAATGTGGAAGGTGAGAGTGTGGAAGATGAGAGTGTGGAAGATGAGAGTGTGGAAGATGAGAGTGTGGAAGATGAGCGTGTGGAAGATGAGAGTGTGGATGATGAGAGTGTGGAAGGTGAGAGTGTGGAAGGTGAGAGTGTGAAAGATAAGCGTCTGGAAGGTGAGAGTGTGGAAGGTGAGAGTGTGGAAGGTGAGAGTGTGGAAGATGAGAGTGTGGAAGGTGAGAGTGTGAAAGATAAGCGTCTGGAAGGTGAGAGTGTGGAAGGTGAGAGTGTGGAAGGTGAGAGTGTGGAAGGTGAGAGGGTGGAAGATGAGAGTGTGGAAGGTGAGAGTGTGGAAGGTGAGAGTGTGGAAGATGAGAGTGTGGGAGGTGAGAGTGTGGAAGGTGAGAGTGTGGAAGATGAGAGTGTGGAAGTAGAGATTGTGGAAGGTGAGAGTGTGGAAGATCAGAGTGTGGAAGGTGAGAGTGTGGAAGGTGAGAGTGTGGAAGATGAGAATGTGGAAGGTGAGAATGTGGAAGGTGAGAGTGTGGAAGACGAGAGTGTGGAAGGCGAGAGTGTGGAAGGTGAGAGTGTGGAAGGTGAGAGTGTGGAAGGTGAGAGTGTGGAAGGTGAGAGTGTGGAAGGTGAGAGTGTGGAAGATGAGAGTGTGGAAGGTGAGATTGTGAAAGATGAGAGTGTGGAAGGTGAGAGTGTGGAAGGTGAGAGTGTGGAAGGTGAGAGTGTGGAAGATGAGAGTGTGGAAGATGAGCGTGTGGAAGATGAGCGTGTGGAAGATGAGAGTGTGGAAGATGAGAGTGTGGAAGGTGAGAATGTGGAAGGTGAGAGTGTGGAAGATGAGAGTGTGGAAGATGAGAGTGTGGAAGATCAGAGTGTGGAAGGTGGGAGTGTGGAAGGTGAGAGTGTGGAAGGTGAGAGTGTGGAAGGTGAGAGTGCGGAAGGTGAGAGTGTGGAAGGTGAGAGTGCGGAAGAAGAGAGTGTGGAAGGTGAGAGTGTGGAAGGTGAGAGTGTGGAAGGTGAGAGTGTGGAAGATGAGAGTGTGGAAGTAGAGATTGTGGAAGGTGAGAGTGTGGAAAATCAGAGTGTGGAAGGTGAGAGTGTGGAAGGTGAGAAGGTGGAAGGTGAGAGTGTGGAAGGCGAGAGTGTGGAAGGCGAGAGTGTGGAAGGCGAGAGTGTGGAAGGCGAGAGTGCGGAAGGCGAGAGTGCGGAAGGTGAGAGTGTGGAAGGTGAGAGTGTGGAAGGTGAGAGTGTGGAAGATGAGAGTGTGGAAGGTGAGAGTGTGGAAGGTGAGAGTGTGGAAGGTGAGAGTGTGGAAGATGAGCGTGCGGAAGATGTGCGTGTGGAAGATGAGAGTGTGGAAGATGAGAGTGTGGAAGGTGAGAGTGTGGAAGGTGAGAGTGTGGAAGGTGAGAGTGTGGAAGGTGAGAGTGTGGAAGGTGAGAGTGTGGAAGGTGAGAGTGTGGAAGATGAGAGTGTGGAAGATGAGAGTGTGGAAGATGAGCGTGTGGAAGATGAGAGTGTGGAAGATGAGAGTGTGGAAGGTGAGAGTGTGGAAGGTGAGAGTGTGGAAGGTGAGAGTGTGGAAGGTGAGAGTGTGGAAGGTGAGAGTGTGGAAGCTGAGAGTGTGGAAGGTAAGAGTGTGGAAGGTGAGAGTGTGGAAGGTGAGCGTGTGGAAGATGAGAGTGTGGAAGATGAGAGTGTGGAAGATGAGAGTGTGGAAGATGAGAGTGTGGAAGATGAGCGTGTGGAAGATGAGAGTGTGGAAGGTGAGAGTGTGGAAGGTGAGAGTGTGGAAGGTGAGAGTGCGGATGATGAGAGTGTGGAAGGTGAGAATGCGGAAGATGAGAGTGTGGAAGGTGAGAGTGTGGAAGATGAGACTGTGGAAGGTGAGCGTGTGGAAGGTGAGAGTGTGGAAGATGAGAGTGTGGAAGGTGAGAGTGTGGAAGATGAGAGTGTGGAAGGTGAGAGTGTGGAAGATGAGAGTGTGGAAGATGAGCGTGTGGAAGATGAGCGTGTGGAAGATGAGAGTGTGGAAGATGAGAGTGTGGAAGGTGAGAATGTGGAAGGTGAGAGTGTGGAAGATGAGAGTGTGGAAGATGAGAGTGTGGAAGATCAGAGTGTGGAAGGTGGGAGTGTGGAAGGTGAGAGTGTGGAAGGTGAGAGTGTGGAAGGTGAGAGTGCGGAAGGTGAGAGTGTGGAAGGTGAGAGTGCGGAAGAAGAGAGTGTGGAAGGTGAGAGTGTGGAAGGTGAGAGTGTGGAAGGTGAGAGTGTGGAAGATGAGAGTGTGGAAGTAGAGATTGTGGAAGGTGAGAGTGTGGAAAATCAGAGTGTGGAAGGTGAGAGTGTGGAAGGTGAGAAGGTGGAAGGTGAGAGTGTGGAAGGCGAGAGTGTGGAAGGCGAGAGTGTGGAAGGCGAGAGTGTGGAAGGCGAGAGTGCGGAAGGCGAGAGTGCGGAAGGTGAGAGTGTGGAAGGTGAGAGTGTGGAAGGTGAGAGTGTGGAAGATGAGAGTGTGGAAGGTGAGAGTGTGGAAGGTGAGAGTGTGGAAGGTGAGAGTGTGGAAGATGAGCGTGCGGAAGATGTGCGTGTGGAAGATGAGAGTGTGGAAGATGAGAGTGTGGAAGGTGAGAGTGTGGAAGGTGAGAGTGTGGAAGGTGAGAGTGTGGAAGGTGAGAGTGTGGAAGGTGAGAGTGTGGAAGGTGAGAGTGTGGAAGATGAGAGTGTGGAAGATGAGAGTGTGGAAGATGAGCGTGTGGAAGATGAGAGTGTGGAAGATGAGAGTGTGGAAGGTGAGAGTGTGGAAGGTGAGAGTGTGGAAGGTGAGAGTGTGGAAGGTGAGAGTGTGGAAGGTGAGAGTGTGGAAGCTGAGAGTGTGGAAGGTAAGAGTGTGGAAGGTGAGAGTGTGGAAGGTGAGCGTGTGGAAGATGAGAGTGTGGAAGATGAGAGTGTGGAAGATGAGAGTGTGGAAGATGAGAGTGTGGAAGATGAGCGTGTGGAAGATGAGAGTGTGGAAGGTGAGAGTGTGGAAGGTGAGAGTGTGGAAGGTGAGAGTGCGGATGATGAGAGTGTGGAAGGTGAGAATGCGGAAGATGAGAGTGTGGAAGGTGAGAGTGTGGAAGATGAGACTGTGGAAGGTGAGCGTGTGGAAGGTGAGAGTGTGGAAGATGAGAGTGTGGAAGGTGAGAGTGTGGAAGATGAGAGTGTGGAAGGTGAGAGTGTGGAAGATGAGACTGTGGAAGGTGAGAGTGTGGAAGATGAGAGTGTGGAAGGTGAGAGTGTGGAAGGTGAGAGTGTGGAAGATGAGAGTGTGGAATGTGAGAGTGTGGAAGGTGAGAGTGTGGAAGGTGAGAGTGTGGAAGGTGAGAGTGTGGAAGGTGAGAGTGTGGAAGATGAGAGTGTGGAAGGTGAGAGTGTGGAAGGTGAGAGTGTGGAAGGTGAGAGTGTGGAAGGTGAGAGTGTGGAAGGTGAGAGTGTGGAAGGTGAGAGTTTGGAAGTTGAGAGTGTGGAAGGTGAGAGTGTGGAAGGTGAGAGTTTGGAAGATGAGAGTGTGGAAGGTGAGAGTGTGGAAGGTGAGAGTGTGGAAGGTGAGAGTGTGGAAGGTGAGAGTGTGGAAGCTGAGAGTGTGGAAGCTGAGAGTGTGGAAGGTAAGAGTGTGCAAGGTGAGAGTGTGGAAGGTGAGAGGGTGGAAGATGAGAGTGTGGAAGATGAGAGTGTGGAAGATGAGTGTGTGGAAGGTGAGAGTGTGGAAGGTGAGAGTGTGGAAGGTGAGAGTGTGGAAGGTGAGAGTGCGGATGATGAGAGTGTGGAAGGTGAGAATGCGGAAGATGAGAGTGTGGAAGGTGAGAGTGTGGAAGGTGAGAGTGTGGAAGATGAGAGTGTGGAAGGTGAGCGTGTGGAAGGTGAGATTGTGGAAGATGAGAGTGTGGAACGTGAGAGTGTGGAAGATGAGAGTGTGGAAGGTGAGAGTGTGGAAGATGAGACTGTGGAAGGTGAGAATGTGGAAGATGAGAGTGTGGAAGGTGAGAGTGTGGAAGGTGAGAGTGTGGAAGATGAGAGTGTGGAAGATGAGAGTGTGGAAGGTGAGAGTGTGGAAGGTGAGAGTGTGGAAGGTGAGAGTGTGGAAGGTGAGAGTGTGGAAGGTGAGAGTTTGGAAGGTGAGAGTTTGGAAGATGAGAGTGTGGAAGGTGAGAGTGTGGAAGGTGAGAGTTCGGAAGATGAGAGTGTGGAAGGTGAGAGTGTGGAAGGTGAGAGTGTGGAAGGTGAGAGTGTGGAAGGTGAGAGTGTGGAAGGTGAGAGTGTGGAAGGTGAGAGTGCGGAAGATGAGAGTGTGGAAGGTGAGAGTGTGAAAGGTGAGAGTGTGGAAGGTGAGAGTGTGGAAGATCAGAGTGTGGAAGGTGAGAGTGTGGAAGGTGAGAGTGTGGAAGATGAGAATGTGGAAGGTGAGAGTGTGGAAGACGAGAGTGTGGAAGGTGAGAGTGTGGAAGGTGAGAGTGTGGAAGGTGAGAGTGTGGAAGGTGAGAGTGTGGAAGGTGAGAGTGTGGAAGGTGAGAGTGTGGAAGGTGAGAGTGTGGAAGATGAGAGTGTGGAAGGTGAGAGTGTGGAAGATGAGAGTGTGGAAGGTGAGAGTGTGGAACTTGAGAGTGTGGAAGGTGAGACTGTGGAAGATGAGAGTGTGGAAGATGAGCGCGTGGAAGATGAGCGTGTGGAAGATGAGAGTGTGGAAGATGAGAATGTGGAAGCTGAGAGTGTGGAAGGTGAGAGTGTGGAAGATGAGAGTGTGGAAGATGAGAGTGTGGAAGATGAGAGTGTGGAATATGAGCGTGTGGAAGATGAGAGTGTGGATGCTGAGAGTGCGGAAGGTGAGAGTGTGGAAGGTGAGAGTGTGGAAGGTGAGAGTGTGGAAGGTGAGAGTGTGGAAGGTGAGAGTGTGGAAGGTAAGAGTGTGGAAGGTGAGATTGTGGAAGGTGAGAGTGTGGAAGATGAGAGTGTGGAAGCTGAGAGTGTGGAAGATGAGAGTGTGGAAGGTGAGCGTGTGGAAGATAAGGGTGTGGAAGGTGAGAGTGTGGAAGATGAGAGTGTGGAATGTGAGAGTGTGAATGATGAGAGTGTGGAAGGTGAGAATGTGAAAGATGAGAGTGTGGAAGGTGAGAGTGTGGAAGGTGAGAGTGTGGAAGATGAGAGTGTGGAAGGTGAGCGTGTGGAAGGTGAGAGTGTGGAACATGAGAGTGTGGAAGGTGAGAGTGTGGAAGATAAGCGTCTGGAACGTGAGAGTGTGGAAGGTGAGAGTGTGGAAGATGAGAGTGTGGAAGGTGAGAGTGTGAAAGATAAGCGTCTGGAAGGTGAGAGTGTGGAAGGTGAGAGTGTGGAAGGTGAGAGTGTGGAAGGTGAGAGGGTGGAAGATGAGAGTGTGGAAGGTGAGAGTGTGGAAGGTGAGAGTGTGGAAGATGAGAGTGTGGGAGGTGAGAGTGTGGAAGGTGAGAGTGTGGAAGATGAGAGTGTGGAAGTAGAGATTGTGGAAGGTGAGAGTGTGGAAGATCAGAGTGTGGAAGGTGAGAGTGTGGAAGGTGAGAGTGTGGAAGATGAGAATGTGGAAGGTGAGAATGTGGAAGGTGAGAGTGTGGAAGACGAGAGTGTGGAAGGCGAGAGTGTGGAAGGTGAGAGTGTGGAAGGTGAGAGTGTGGAAGGTGAGAGTGTGGAAGGTGAGAGTGTGGAAGGTGAGAGTGTGGAAGATGAGAGTGTGGAAGGTGAGATTGTGAAAGATGAGAGTGTGGAAGGTGAGAGTGTGGAAGGTGAGAGTGTGGAAGGTGAGAGTGTGGAAGATGAGAGTGTGGAAGATGAGCGTGTGGAAGATGAGCGTGTGGAAGATGAGAGTGTGGAAGATGAGAGTGTGGAAGGTGAGAATGTGGAAGGTGAGAGTGTGGAAGATGAGAGTGTGGAAGATGAGAGTGTGGAAGATGAGAGTGTGGAAGATGAGCGTGTGGAAGATGAGAGTGTGGATGATGAGAGTGTGGAAGGTGAGAGTGTGGAAGGTGAGAGTGTGGAAGATGAGAGTGTGGAAGGTGAGAGTGTGGAAGATGAGAGTGTGGAAGGTGAGAGTGTGGAAGGTGAGAGTGTGGAAGGTGAGAGTGTGGAAGATGAGAGTGTGGAAGATGAGCGCGTGGAAGATGAGCGCGTGGAAGATGAGAGTGTGGAAGATGAGAGTGTGGAAGATGAGACTGTGGAAGCTGAGTGTGTGGAAGGTGAGAGTGTGGAAGATGAGAGTGTGGAAGATGAGAGTGTGGAAGATGAGAGTGTGGAAGATGAGCGTGTGGAAGATGAGAGTTTGGATGATGAGAGTGTGGAAGGTGAGAGTGTGGAAGGTGAGAGTGTGGAAGGTGAGAGTGTGGAAGGTGAGAGTGTGGAAGGTAAGAGTGTGGAAGGTGAGAGTGTGGAAGGTGAGAGTGTGGAAGGTGAGAGTGTGGAAGATGAGAGTGTGGAAGCTGAGAGTGTGGAAGTTGAGAGTGTGGAAGGTGAGCGTGTGGAAGATGAGGGTGTGGAAGGTGAGAGTGTGGAAGATGAGAGTGTGGAAGGTGAGAGTGTGAATGATGAGAGTGTGGAAGGTGAGAATGTGAAAGATGAGAGTGTGGAAGGTGAGAGTGTGGAAGGTGAGAGTGTGGAAGGTGAGAGTGTGGAAGCTGAGAGTGTGGAAGCTGAGAGTGTGGAAGCTGAGAGTGTGGAAGGTAAGAGTGTGCAAGGTGAGAGTGTGGAAGGTGAGAGGGTGGAAGATGAGAGTGTGGAAGATGAGAGTGTGGAAGGTGAGAGTGTGGAAGGTGAGAGTTTGGAAGATGAGAGTGTGGAAGGTGAGAGTGTGGAAGGTGAGAGTGTGGAAGGTGAGAGTGTGGAAGGTGAGAGTGTGGAAGGTGAGAGTGTGGAAGCTGAGAGTGTGGAAGCTGAGAGTGTGGAAGCTGAGATTGTGGAAGGTAAGAGTGTGCAAGGTGAGAGTGTGGAAGGTGAGAGGGTGGAAGATGAGAGTGTGGAAGATGAGAGTGTGGAAGATGAGTGTGTGGAAGGTGAGAGTGTGGAAGGTGAGAGTGTGGAAGGTGAGAGTGTGGAAGGTGAGAGTGCGGATGATGAGAGTGTGGAAGGTGAGACTGCGGAAGATGAGTGTGTGGAAGGTGAGAGTGTGGAAGATGAGAGTGTGGAAGGTGAGCGTGTGGAAGGTGAGAGTGTGGAAGATGAGAGTGTGGAAGGTGAGAGTGTGGAAGGTGAGAGTGTGGAAGGTGAGAGTGTGGAAGGTGAGAGTGTGGAAGGTGAGAGTGTGGAAGGTGAGAGTGTGGAAGGTGAGAGTGTGGAAGGTGAGAGTGGGGAAGGTGAGAGTGTGGAAGGTGAGAGTGTGGAAGGTGAGAGTCTGGAAGGTGAGAGTGTGGAAGGTGAGAGTGTGGAAGGTGAGAGTGTGGAAGGTGAGAGTTTGGAAGATGAGAATGTGGAAGGTGAGAGTGTGGAAGGTGAGAGTTTGGAAGATGAGAGTGTGGAAGGTGAGAGTGTGGAAGGTGAGAGTGTGGAAGGTGGGAGTGTGGAAGGTGAGAGTGTGGAAGGTGAGAGTGTGGAAGGTGAGAGTGCGGAAGGTGAGAGTGTGGAAGGTGAGAGTGCGGAAGAAGAGAGTGTGGAAGGTGAGAGTGTGGAAGGTGAGAGTGTGGAAGGTGAGAGTGTGGAAGATGAGAGTGTGGAAGTAGAGATTGTGGAAGGTGAGAGTGTGGAAAATCAGAGTGTGGAAGGTGAGAGTGTGGAAGGTGAGAAGGTGGAAGGTGAGAGTGTGGAAGGCGAGAGTGTGGAAGGCGAGAGTGTGGAAGGCGAGAGTGCGGAAGGCGAGAGTGCGGAAGGCGAGAGTGCGGAAGGCGAGAGTGCGGAAGGCGAGAGTGCGGAAGGCGAGAGTGCGGAAGGTGAGAGTGTGGAAGGTGAGAGTGTGGAAGGTGAGAGTGTGGAAGATGAGAGTGTGGAAGGTGAGAGTGTGGAAGGTGAGAGTGTGGAAGGTGAGAGTGTGGAAGGTGAGAGTGTGGAAGGTGAGAGTGTGGAAGGTGAGAGTGTGGAAGGTGAGAGTGTGGAAGATGAGAGTGTGGAAGATGAGAGTGTGGAAGATGAGCGTGTGGAAGATGAGAGTGTGGAAGATGAGAGTGTGGAAGGTGAGAGTGTGGAAGGTGAGAGTGTGGAAGGTGAGAGTGTGGAAGGTGAGAGTGTGGAAGGTGAGAGTGTGGAAGCTGAGAGTGTGGAAGGTAAGAGTGTGGAAGGTGAGAGTGTGGAAGGTGAGAGTGTGGAAGATGAGAGTGTGGAAGATGAGATTGTGGAAGATGAGAGTGTGGAAGATGAGAGTGTGGAAGATGAGCGTGTGGAAGATGAGAGTGTGGAAGGTGAGAGTGTGGAAGGTGAGAGTGTGGAAGGTGAGAGTGCGGATGATGAGAGTGTGGAAGGTGAGAATGCGGAAGATGAGAGTGTGGAAGGTGAGAGTGTGGAAGATGAGAGTGTGGAAGGTGAGCGTGTGGAAGGTGAGAGTGTGGAAGATGAGAGTGTGGAAGGTGAGAGTGTGGAAGATGAGAGTGTGGAAGGTGAGAGTGTGGAAGATGAGACTGTGGAAGGTGAGAGTGTGGAAGATGAGAGTGTGGAAGGTGAGAGTGTGGAAGGTGAGAGTGTGGAAGGTGAGAGTGTGGAAGGTGAGAGTGTGGAAGGTGAGAGTGTGGAAGGTGAGAGTGTGGAAGGTGAGAGTGTGGAAGGTGAGAGTGTGGAAGGTGAGAGTGTGGAAGGTGAGAGTGTGGAAGGTGAGAGTGTGGAAGGTGAGAGTTTGGAAGTTGAGAGTGTGGAAGGTGAGAGTGTGGAAGGTGAGTGTTTGGAAGATGAGAGTGTGGAAGGTGAGAGTGTGGAAGGTGAGAGTGTGGAAGGTGAGAGTGTGGAAGGTGAGAGTGTGGAAGCTGAGAGTGTGGAAGCTGAGAGTGTGGAAGGTAAGAGTGTGCAAGGTGAGAGTGTGGAAGGTGAGAGGGTGGAAGATGAGAGTGTGGAAGATGAGAGTGTGGAAGATGAGTGTGTGGAAGGTGAGAGTGTGGAAGGTGAGAGTGTGGAAGGTGAGAGTGCGGATGATGAGAGTGTGGAAGGTGAGAATGCGGAAGATGAGAGTGTGGAAGGTGAGAGTGTGGAAGGTGAGAGTGTGGAAGATGAGAGTGTGGAAGGTGAGCGTGTGGAAGGTGAGATTGTGGAAGATGAGAGTGTGGAACGTGAGAGTGTGGAAGATGAGAGTGTGGAAGGTGAGAGTGTGGAAGATGAGACTGTGGAAGGTGAGAATGTGGAAGATGAGAGTGTGGAAGGTGAGAGTGTGGAAGGTGAGAGTGTGGAAGATGAGAGTGTGGAAGATGAGAGTGTGGAAGGTGAGAGTGTGGAAGGTGAGAGTGTGGAAGGTGAGAGTGTGGAAGGTGAGAGTGTGGAAGGTGAGAGTTTGGAAGGTGAGAGTTTGGAAGATGAGAGTGTGGAAGGTGAGAGTGTGGAAGGTGAGAGTTCGGAAGATGAGAGTGTGGAAGGTGAGAGTGTGGAAGGTGAGAGTGTGGAAGGTGAGAATGTGGAAGGTGAGAGTGTGGAAGGTGAGAGTGCGGAAGATGAGAGTGTGGAAGGTGAGAGTGTGAAAGGTGAGAGTGTGGAAGGTGAGAGTGTGGAAGATCAGAGTGTGGAAGGTGAGAGTGTGGAAGGTGAGAGTGTGGAAGATGAGAATGTGGAAGGTGAGAGTGTGGAAGACGAGAGTGTGGAAGGTGAGAGTGTGGAAGGTGAGAGTGTGGAAGGTGAGAGTGTGGAAGGTGAGAGTGTGGAAGGTGAGAGTGTGGAAGGTGAGAGTGTGGAAGATGAGAGTGTGGAAGGTGAGAGTGTGGAAGATGAGAGTGTGGAAGGTGAGAGTGTGGAACTTGAGAGTGTGGAAGGTGAGACTGTGGAAGATGAGAGTGTGGAAGATGAGCGCGTGGAAGATGAGCGTGTGGAAGATGAGAGTGTGGAAGATGAGAATGTGGAAGCTGAGAGTGTGGAAGGTGAGAGTGTGGAAGATGAGAGTGTGGAAGATGAGAGTGTGGAAGATGAGAGTGTGGAATATGAGCGTGTGGAAGATGAGAGTGTGGATGCTGAGAGTGCGGAAGGTGAGAGTGTGGAAGGTGAGAGTGTGGAAGGTGAGAGTGTGGAAGGTGAGAGTGTGGAAGGTGAGAGTGTGGAAGGTAAGAGTGTGGAAGGTGAGATTGTGGAAGGTGAGAGTGTGGAAGATGAGAGTGTGGAAGCTGAGAGTGTGGAAGATGAGAGTGTGGAAGGTGAGCGTGTGGAAGATGAGGGTGTGGAAGGTGAGAGTGTGGAAGATGAGAGTGTGGAAGGTGAGAGTGTGAATGATGAGAGTGTGGAAGGTGAGAATGTGAAAGATGAGAGTGTGGAAGGTGAGAGTGTGGAAGGTGAGAGTGTGGAAGATGAGAGTGTGGAAGGTGAGCGTGTGGAAGGTGAGAGTGTGGAACATGAGAGTGTGGAAGGTGAGAGTGTGGAAGATAAGCGTCTGGAACGTGAGAGTGTGGAAGGTGAGAGTGTGGAAGATGAGAGTGTGGAAGGTGAGAGTGTGAAAGATAAGCGTCTGGAAGGTGAGAGTGTGGAAGGTGAGAGTGTGGAAGGTGAGAGTGTGGAAGATGAGAGTGTGGAAGGTGAGAGTGTGGAAGGTGAGAGTGTGGAAGATGAGAGTGTGGGAGGTGAGAGTGTGGAAGGTGAGAGTGTGGAAGATGAGAGTGTGGAAGTAGAGATTGTGGAAGGTGAGAGTGTGGAAGATCAGAGTGTGGAAGGTGAGAGTGTGGAAGGTGAGAGTGTGGAAGATGAGAATGTGGAAGGTGAGAGTGTGGAAGACGAGAGTGTGGAAGGCGAGAGTGTGGAAGGTGAGAGTGTGGAAGATGAGAGTGTGGAAGATGAGAGTGTGGAAGATGAGCGTGTGGAAGATGAGAGTGTGGAAGATGAGAGTGTGGAAGGTGAGAGTGTGGAAGGTGAGAGTGTGGAAGGTGAGAGTGTGGAAGGTGAGAGTGTGGAAGGTGAGAGTGTGGAAGCTGAGAGTGTGGAAGGTAAGAGTGTGGAAGGTGAGAGTGTGGAAGGTGAGAGTGTGGAAGATGAGAGTGTGGAAGATGAGATTGTGGAAGATGAGAGTGTGGAAGATGAGAGTGTGGAAGATGAGCGTGTGGAAGATGAGAGTGTGGAAGGTGAGAGTGCGGAAGGTGAGAGTGTGGAAGGTGAGAGTGCGGATGATGAGAGTGTGGAAGGTGAGAATGCGGAAGATGAGAGTGTGGAAGGTGAGAGTGTGGAAGATGAGAGTGTGGAAGGTGAGCGTGTGGAAGGTGAGAGTGTGGAAGATGAGAGTGTGGAAGGTGAGAGTGTGGAAGATGAGAGTGTGGAAGGTGAGAGTGTGGAAGATGAGACTGTGGAAGGTGAGAGTGTGGAAGATGAGAGTGTGGAAGGTGAGAGTGTGGAAGGTGAGAGTGTGGAAGGTGAGAGTGTGGAAGGTGAGAGTGTGGAAGGTGAGAGTGTGGAAGGTGAGAGTGTGGAAGGTGAGAGTGTGGAAGGTGAGAGTGTGGAAGGTGAGAGTGTGGAAGGTGAGAGTGTGGAAGGTGAGAGTGTGGAAGGTGAGAGTGTGGAAGGTGAGAGTTTGGAAGTTGAGAGTGTGGAAGGTGAGAGTGTGGAAGGTGAGAGTTTGGAAGATGAGAGTGTGGAAGGTGAGAGTGTGGAAGGTGAGAGTGTGGAAGGTGAGAGTGTGGAAGGTGAGAGTGTGGAAGCTGAGAGTGTGGAAGCTGAGAGTGTGGAAGGTAAGAGTGTGCAAGGTGAGAGTGTGGAAGGTGAGAGGGTGGAAGATGAGAGTGTGGAAGATGAGAGTGTGGAAGATGAGTGTGTGGAAGGTGAGAGTGTGGAAGGTGAGAGTGTGGAAGGTGAGAGTGCGGATGATGAGAGTGTGGAAGGTGAGAATGCGGAAGATGAGAGTGTGGAAGGTGAGAGTGTGGAAGGTGAGAGTGTGGAAGATGAGAGTGTGGAAGGTGAGCGTGTGGAAGGTGAGATTGTGGAAGATGAGAGTGTGGAACGTGAGAGAGTGGAAGATGAGAGTGTGGAAGGTGAGAGTGTGGAAGATGAGACTGTGGAAGGTGAGAATGTGGAAGATGAGAGTGTGGAAGGTGAGAGTGTGGAAGGTGAGAGTGTGGAAGATGAGAGTGTGGAAGATGAGAGTGTGGAAGGTGAGAGTGTGGAAGGTGAGAGTGTGGAAGGTGAGAGTGTGGAAGGTGAGAGTGTGGAAGGTGAGAGTTTGGAAGGTGAGAGTTTGGAAGATGAGAGTGTGGAAGGTGAGAGTGTGGAAGGTGAGAGTTCGGAAGATGAGAGTGTGGAAGGTGAGAGTGTGGAAGGTGAGAGTGTGGAAGGTGAGAATGTGGAAGGTGAGAGTGTGGAAGGTGAGAGTGCGGAAGATGAGAGTGTGGAAGGTGAGAGTGTGAAAGGTGAGAGTGTGGAAGGTGAGAGTGTGGAAGATCAGAGTGTGGAAGGTGAGAGTGTGGAAGGTGAGAGTGTGGAAGATGAGAATGTGGAAGGTGAGAGTGTGGAAGACGAGAGTGTGGAAGGTGAGAGTGTGGAAGGTGAGAGTGTGGAAGGTGAGAGTGTGGAAGGTGAGAGTGTGGAAGGTGAGAGTGTGGAAGGTGAGAGTGTGGAAGGTGAGAGTGTGGAAGATGAGAGTGTGGAAGGTGAGAGTGTGGAAGATGAGAGTGTGGAAGGTGAGAGTGTGGAACTTGAGAGTGTGGAAGGTGAGACTGTGGAAGATGAGAGTGTGGAAGATGAGCGCGTGGAAGATGAGCGTGTGGAAGATGAGAGTGTGGAAGATGAGAATGTGGAAGCTGAGAGTGTGGAAGGTGAGAGTGTGGAAGATGAGAGTGTGGAAGATGAGAGTGTGGAAGATGAGAGTGTGGAATATGAGCGTGTGGAAGATGAGAGTGTGGATGCTGAGAGTGCGGAAGGTGAGAGTGTGGAAGGTGAGAGTGTGGAAGGTGAGAGTGTGGAAGGTGAGAGTGTGGAAGGTGAGAGTGTGGAAGGTAAGAGTGTGGAAGGTGAGATTGTGGAAGGTGAGAGTGTGGAAGATGAGAGTGTGGAAGCTGAGAGTGTGGAAGATGAGAGTGTGGAAGGTGAGCGTGTGGAAGATGAGGGTGTGGAAGGTGAGAGTGTGGAAGATGAGAGTGTGGAAGGTGAGAGTGTGAATGATGAGAGTGTGGAAGGTGAGAATGTGAAAGATGAGAGTGTGGAAGGTGAGAGTGTGGAAGGTGAGAGTGTGGAAGATGAGAGTGTGGAAGGTGAGCGTGTGGAAGGTGAGAGTGTGGAACATGATAGTGTGGAAGGTGAGAGTGTGGAAGATAAGCGTCTGGAACGTGAGAGTGTGGAAGGTGAGAGTGTGGAAGATGAGAGTGTGGAAGGTGAGAGTGTGAAAGATAAGCGTCTGGAAGGTGAGAGTGTGGAAGGTGAGAGTGTGGAAGGTGAGAGTGTGGAAGATGAGAGTGTGGAAGGTGAGAGTGTGGAAGGTGAGAGTGTGGAAGATGAGAGTGTGGGAGGTGAGAGTGTGGAAGGTGAGAGTGTGGAAGATGAGAGTGTGGAAGTAGAGATTGTGGAAGGTGAGAGTGTGGAAGATCAGAGTGTGGAAGGTGAGAGTGTGGAAGGTGAGAGTGTGGAAGATGAGAATGTGGAAGGTGAGAGTGTGGAAGACGAGAGTGTGGAAGGCGAGAGTGTGGAAGGTGAGAGTGTGGAAGGTGAGAGTGTGGAAGGTGAGAGTGTGGAAGGTGAGAGTGTGGAAGGTGAGAGTGTGGAAGATGAGAGTGTGGAAGGTGAGATTGTGGAAGATGAGAGTGTGGAAGGTGAGAGTGTGGAAGGTGAGAGTGTGGAAGGTGAGAGTGTGGAAGATGAGAGTGTGGAAGATGAGCGTGTGGAAGATGAGCGTGTGGAAGATGAGAGTGTGGAAGATGAGAGTGTGGAAGGTGAGAATGTGGAAGGTGAGAGTGTGGAAGATGAGAGTGTGGAAGATGAGAGTGTGGAAGATGAGAGTGTGGAAGATGAGCGTGTGGAAGATGAGAGTGTGGAAGGTGAGAGTGTGGAAGGTGAGAGTGTGGAAGGTGAGAGTGTGGAAGATGAGAGTGTGGAAGGTGAGAGTGTGGAAGATGAGAGTGTGGAAGGTGAGAGTGTGGAAGGTGAGAGTGTGGAAGGTGAGAGTGTGGAAGATGAGAGTGTGGAAGATGAGCGCGTGGAAGATGAGCGCGTGGAAGATGAGAGTGTGGAAGATGAGAGTGTGGAAGATGAGAATGTGGAAGCTGAGTGTGTGGAAGGTGAGAGTGTGGAAGATGAGAGTGTGGAAGATGAGAGTGTGGAAGATGAGAGTGTGGAAGATGAGCGTGTGGAAGATGAGAGTTTGGATGATGAGAGTGTGGAAGGTGAGAGTGTGGAAGGTGAGAGTGTGGAAGGTGAGAGTGTGGAAGGTGAGAGTGTGGAAGGTAAGAGTGTGGAAGGTGAGAGTGTGGAAGGTGAGAGTGTGGAAGGTGAGAGTGTGGAAGATGAGAGTGTGGAAGCTGAGAGTGTGGAAGTTGAGAGTGTGGAAGGTGAGCGTGTGGAAGATGAGGGTGTGGAAGGTGAGAGTGTGGAAGATGAGAGTGTGGAAGGTGAGAGTGTGAATGATGAGAGTGTGGAAGGTGAGAATGTGAAAGATGAGAGTGTGGAAGGTGAGAGTGTGGAAGGTGAGAGTGTGGAAGATGAGAGTGTGGAAGGTGAGCGTGTGGAAGGTGAGAGTGTGGAACATGAGAGTGTGGAAGGTGAGAGTGTGGAAGATAAGCGTCTGGAAGGTGAGAGTGTGGAAGGTGAGAGTGTGGAAGGTGAGAGTGTGGAAGATGAGAGTGTGGAAGGTGAGAGTGTGGAAGATAAGCGTCTGGAAGGTGAGAGTGTGGAAGGTGAGAGTGTGGAAGGTGAGAGTGTGGAATGTGAGAGGGTGGAAGATGAGAGTGTGGAAGGTGAGAGTGTGGAAGGTGAGAGTGTGGAAGATGAGAGTGGAAGGTGAGAGTGTGGAAGGTGAGAGTGTGGAAGGTGAGAGTGTGGAAGATGAGAGTGTGGAAGGTGAGAGTGTGGAAGATGAGAGTGTGGAAGATGAGAGTGTGGAAGATGAGAGTGGAAGGTGAGAGTGTGGAAGGTGAGAGTGTGGAAGGTGAGAGTGTGGAAGATGAGAGTGTGGATGGTGAGAGTGTGGAAGATGAGAGTGGAAGGTGAGAGTGTGGAAGGTGAGAGTGTGGAAGGTGAGAGTGTGGAAGATGAGAGTGTGGAAGATGAGAGTGTGGAAGATGAGAGTGGAAGGTGAGAGTGTGGAAGGTGAGAGTGTGGAAGGTGAGAGTGTGGAAGATGAGAGTGTGGAAGGTGAGAGTGTGGAAGGTGAGAGTGTGGAAGATGAGCATGCGGAAGATGAGAGTGTGGAAGGTGAGGGTGTGGAAGGTGATGGTGTGGAAGGTGAGGGTGTGGAAGGTGAGAGTGTGGAAGATGAGAGTGTGGAAGGTGAGAGTGTGGAAGATGAGAGTGTGGAAGGTGAGAGTGTGGAAGATGAGACTGTGGAAGGTGAGAGTGTGGAAGGTGAGAGTGTGGAAGGTGAGAGTGTGGAAGGTGAGAGTGTGGAAGATGAGAGTGTGGAAGATGAGAGTGTGGAAGGTGAGAGTGTGGAAGGTGAGAGTGTGGAAGGTGAGAGTGTGGAAGGTGAGAGTGTGGAAGGTGAGAGTCTGGAAGGTGAGAGTGTGGAAGGTGAGAGTGTGGAAGGTGAGAATTTGGAAGTTGAGAGTGTGGAAGGTGAGAGTGTGGAAGGTGAGAGTTTGGAAGATGAGAGTGTGGAAGGTGAGAGTGTGGAAGGTGAGAGTGTGGAAGGTGAGAGTGTGGAAGGTGGGAGTGTGGAAGGTGAGAGTGTGGAAGGTGAGAGTGTGGAAGGTGAGAGTGCGGAAGGTGAGAGTGTGGAAGGTGAGAGCGCGGAAGAAGAGAGTGTGGAAGGTGAGAGTGTGGAAGGTGAGAGTGTGGAAGGTGAGAGTGTGGAAGTAGAGATTGTGGAAGGTGAGAGTGTGGAAAATCAGAGTGTGGAAGGTGAGAGTGTGGAAGATGAGAAGGTGGAAGGTGAGAGTGTGGAAGACGAGAGTGTGGAAGGCGAGAGTGTGGAAGGCGAGAGTGTGGAAGGCGAGAGTGTGGAAGGCGAGAGTGTGGAAGGCGAGAGTGTGGAAGGTGAGAGTGTGGAAGGTGAGAGTGTGGAAGGTGAGAGTGTGGAAGATGAGAGTGTGGAAGGTGAGAGTGTGGAAGGTGAGAGTGTGGAAGGTGAGAGTGTGGAAGGTGAGAGTGTGGAAGATGAGCGTGTGGAAGATGAGAGTGTGGAAGATGAGAGTGTGGAAGGTGAGAATGTGGAAGGTGAGAGTGTGGAAGATGAGAGTGTGGAAGATGAGAGTGTGGAAGATGAGAGTGTGGAAGATGAGCGTGTGGAAGATGAGAGTGTGGATGATGAGAGTGTGGAAGGTGAGAGTGTGGAAGGTGAGAGTGTGGAAGGTGAGAGTGTGGAAGATGAGAGTGTGGAAGGTGAGAGTGTGGAAGATGAGAGTGTGGAAGGTGAGAGTGTGGAAGGTGAGAGTGTGGAAGGTGAGAGTGTGGAAGGTGAGAGGGTGGAAGATGAGAGTGTGGAAGGTGAGAGTGTGGAAGGTGAGAGTGTGGAAGATGAGAGTGTGGGAGGTGAGAGTGTGGAAGGTGAGAGTGTGGAAGGTGAGAGTGTGGAAGATGAGAGTGTGGAAGGTGAGAGTGTGGAAGGTGAGAGTGTGGAAGATGAGAGTGTGGAAGGTGAGAGTGTGGAAGATGAGAGTGTGGAAGGTGAGAGTGTGGAAGGTGAGAGTGTGGAAGGTGAGAGTGTGGAAGGTGAGAGGGTGGAAGATGAGAGTGTGGAAGGTGAGAGTGTGGAAGGTGAGAGTGTGGAAGATGAGAGTGTGGGAGGTGAGAGTGTGGAAGGTGAGAGTGTGAAAGATGAGAGTGTGGAAGTAGAGATTGTGGAAGGTGAGAGTGTGGAAGATCAGAGTGTGGAAGGTGAGAGTGTGGAAGGTGAGAGTGTGGAAGATGAGAATGTGGAAGGTGAGAATGTGGAAGGTGAGAGTGTGGAAGACGAGAGTGTGGAAGGCGAGAGTGTGGAAGGTGAGAGTGTGGAAGGTGAGAGTGTGGAAGGTGAGAGTGTGGAAGGTGAGAGTGTGGAAGGTGAGAGTGTGGAAGATGAGAGTGTGGAAGGTGAGATTGTGAAAGATGAGAGTGTGGAAGGTGAGAGTGTGGAAGGTGAGAGTGTGGAAGGTGAGAGTGTGGAAGATGAGAGTGTGGAAGATGAGCGTGTGGAAGATGAGCGTGTGGAAGATGAGAGTGTGGAAGATGAGAGTGTGGAAGGTGAGAATGTGGAAGGTGAGAGTGTGGAAGATGAGAGTGTGGAAGATGAGAGTGTGGAAGATGAGAGTGTGGAAGATGAGCGTGTGGAAGATGAGAGTGTGGATGATGAGAGTGTGGAAGGTGAGAGTGTGGAAGGTGAGAGTGTGGAAGGTGAGAGTGTGGAAGATGAGAGTGTGGAAGGTGAGAGTGTGGAAGATGAGAGTGTGGAAGGTGAGAGTGTGGAAGGTGAGAGTGTGGAAGGTGAGAGTGTGGAAGATGAGAGTGTGGAAGATGAGCGCGTGGAAGATGAGCGCGTGGAAGATGAGAGTGTGGAAGATGAGAGTGTGGAAGATGAGACTGTGGAAGCTGAGTGTGTGGAAGGTGAGAGTGTGGAAGATGAGAGTGTGGAAGATGAGAGTGTGGAAGATGAGAGTGTGGAAGATGAGCGTGTGGAAGATGAGAGTTTGGATGATGAGAGTGTGGAAGGTGAGAGTGTGGAAGGTGAGAGTGTGGAAGGTGAGAGTGTGGAAGGTGAGAGTGTGGAAGGTAAGAGTGTGGAAGGTGAGAGTGTGGAAGGTGAGAGTGTGGAAGGTGAGAGTGTGGAAGATGAGAGTGTGGAAGCTGAGAGTGTGGAAGTTGAGAGTGTGGAAGGTGAGCGTGTGGAAGATGAGGGTGTGGAAGGTGAGAGTGTGGAAGATGAGAGTGTGGAAGGTGAGAGTGTGAATGATGAGAGTGTGGAAGGTGAGAATGTGAAAGATGAGAGTGTGGAAGGTGAGAGTGTGGAAGGTGAGAGTGTGGAAGGTGAGAGTGTGGAAGGTGAGAGTGTGGAAGCTGAGAGTGTGGAAGCTGAGAGTGTGGAAGCTGAGAGTGTGGAAGGTAAGAGTGTGCAAGGTGAGAGTGTGGAAGGTGAGAGGGTGGAAGATGAGAGTGTGGAAGATGAGAGTGTGGAAGGTGAGAGTATGGAAGGTGAGAGTTTGGAAGATGAGAGTGTGGAAGGTGAGAGTGTGGAAGGTGAGAGTGTGGAAGGTGAGAGTGTGGAAGGTGAGAGTGTGGAAGGTGAGAGTGTGGAAGGTGAGAGTGTGGAAGCTGAGAGTGTGGAAGCTGAGAGTGTGGAAGCTGAGATTGTGGAAGGTAAGAGTGTGCAAGGTGAGAGTGTGGAAGGTGAGAGGGTGGAAGATGAGAGTGTGGAAGATGAGAGTGTGGAAGATGAGTGTGTGGAAGGTGAGAGTGTGGAAGGTGAGAGTGTGGAAGGTGAGAGTGTGGAAGGTGAGAATGCGGATGATGAGAGTGTGGAAGGTGAGACTGCGGAAGATGAGTGTGTGGAAGGTGAGAGTGTGGAAGATGAGAGTGTGGAAGGTGAGCGTGTGGAAGGTGAGAGTGTGGAAGATGAGAGTGTGGAAGGTGAGAGTGTGGAAGATGAGACTGTGGAAGGTGAGAGTGTGGAAGGTGAGAGTGTGGAAGGTGAGAGTGTGGAAGGTGAGAGTGTGGAAGGTGAGAGTGTGGAAGGTGAGAGTGTGGAAGGTGAGAGTGGGGAAGGTGAGAGTGTGGAAGGTGAGAGTGTGGAAGGTGAGAGTCTGGAAGGTGAGAGTGTGGAAGGTGAGAGTGTGGAAGGTGAGAGTGTGGAAGGTGAGAGTTTGGAAGATGAGAATGTGGAAGGTGAGAGTGTGGAAGGTGAGAGTTTGGAAGATGAGAGTGTGGAAGGTGAGAGTGTGGAAGGTGAGAGTGTGGAAGGTGGGAGTGTGGAAGGTGAGAGTGTGGAAGGTGAGAGTGTGGAAGGTGAGAGTGCGGAAGGTGAGAGTGTGGAAGGTGAGAGTGCGGAAGAAGAGAGTGTGGAAGGTGAGAGTGTGGAAGGTGAGAGTGTGGAAGGTGAGAGTGTGGAAGATGAGAGTGTGGAAGTAGAGATTGTGGAAGGTGAGAGTGTGGAAAATCAGAGTGTGGAAGGTGAGAGTGTGGAAGGTGAGAAGGTGGAAGGTGAGAGTGTGGAAGGCGAGAGTGTGGAAGGCGAGAGTGTGGAAGGCGAGAGTGCGGAAGGCGAGAGTGCGGAAGGCGAGAGTGCGGAAGGCGAGAGTGCGGAAGGTGAGAGTGCGGAAGGTGAGAGTGTGGAAGGTGAGAGTGTGGAAGATGAGAGTGTGGAAGGTGAGAGTGTGGAAGGTGAGAGTGTGGAAGGTGAGAGTGTGGAAGGTGAGAGTGTGGAAGGTGAGAGTGTGGAAGGTGAGAGTGTGGAAGATGAGAGTGTGGAAGATGAGCGTGTGGAAGATGAGAGTGTGGAAGATGAGAGTGTGGAAGGTGAGAGTGTGGAAGGTGAGAGTGTGGAAGGTGAGAGTGTGGAAGGTGAGAGTGTGGAAGGTGAGAGTGTGGAAGCTGAGAGTGTGGAAGGTAAGAGTGTGGAAGGTGAGAGTGTGGAAGGTGAGAGTGTGGAAGATGAGAGTGTGGAAGATGAGATTGTGGAAGATGAGAGTGTGGAAGATGAGAGTGTGGAAGATGAGCGTGTGGAAGATGAGAGTGTGGAAGGTGAGAGTGTGGAAGGTGAGAGTGTGGAAGGTGAGAGTGTGGAAGGTGAGAGTGTGGAAGGTGAGAGTGCGGATGATGAGAGTGTGGAAGGTGAGAATGCGGAAGATGAGAGTGTGGAAGGTGAGAGTGTGGAAGATGAGAGTGTGGAAGGTGAGCGTGTGGAAGGTGAGAGTGTGGAAGCTGAGAGTGTGGAAGGTGAGAGTGTGGAAGATGAGAGTGTGGAAGGTGAGAGTGTGGAAGATGAGACTGTGGAAGGTGAGAGTGTGGAAGATGAGAGTGTGGAAGGTGAGAGTGTGGAAGGTGAGAGTGTGGAAGGTGAGAGTGTGGAAGGTGAGAGTGTGGAAGGTGAGAGTGTGGAAGGTGAGAGTGTGGAAGGTGAGAGTGTGGAAGGTGAGAGTGTGGAAGGTGAGAGTGTGGAAGGTGAGAGTGTGGAAGGTGAGAGTGTGGAAGGTGAGAGTGTGGAAGGTGAGAGTGTGGAAGGTGAGAGTTTGGAAGTTGAGAGTGTGGAAGGTGAGAGTGTGGAAGGTGAGAGTTTCGAAGATGAGAGTGTGGAAGGTGAGAGTGTGGAAGGTGAGAGTGTGGAAGGTGAGAGTGTGGAAGGTGAGAGTGTGGAAGCTGAGAGTGTGGAAGCTGAGAGTGTGGAAGGTAAGAGTGTGCAAGGTGAGAGTGTGGAAGGTGAGAGGGTGGAAGATGAGAGTGTGGAAGATGAGAGTGTGGAAGATGAGTGTGTGGAAGGTGAGAGTGTGGAAGGTGAGAGTGTGGAAGGTGAGAGTGCGGATGATGAGAGTGTGGAAGGTGAGAATGCGGAAGATGAGAGTGTGGAAGGTGAGAGTGTGGAAGGTGAGAGTGTGGAAGATGAGAGTGTGGAAGGTGAGCGTGTGGAAGGTGAGATTGTGGAAGATGAGAGTGTGGAACGTGAGAGTGTGGAAGATGAGAGTGTGGAAGGTGAGAGTGTGGAAGATGAGACTGTGGAAGGTGAGAATGTGGAAGATGAGAGTGTGGAAGGTGAGAGTGTGGAAGGTGAGAGTGTGGAAGATGAGAGTGTGGAAGATGAGAGTGTGGAAGGTGAGAGTGTGGAAGGTGAGAGTGTGGAAGGTGAGAGTGTGGAAGGTGAGAGTGTGGAAGGTGAGAGTTTGGAAGGTGAGAGTTTGGAAGATGAGAGTGTGGAAGGTGAGAGTGTGGAAGGTGAGAGTTCGGAAGATGAGAGTGTGGAAGGTGAGAGTGTGGAAGGTGAGAGTGTGGAAGGTGAGAATGTGGAAGGTGAGAGTGTGGAAGGTGAGAGTGCGGAAGATGAGAGTGTGGAAGGTGAGAGTGTGAAAGGTGAGAGTGTGGAAGGTGAGAGTGTGGAAGATCAGAGTGTGGAAGGTGAGAGTGTGGAAGGTGAGAGTGTGGAAGATGAGAATGTGGAAGGTGAGAGTGTGGAAGACGAGAGTGTGGAAGGTGAGAGTGTGGAAGGTGAGAGTGTGGAAGGTGAGAGTGTGGAAGGTGAGAGTGTGGAAGGTGAGAGTGTGGAAGGTGAGAGTGTGGAAGGTGAGAGTGTGGAAGGTGAGAGTGTGGAAGATGAGAGTGTGGAAGGTGAGAGTGTGGAAGATGAGAGTGTGGAAGGTGAGAGTGTGGAACTTGAGAGTGTGGAAGGTGAGACTGTGGAAGATGAGAGTGTGGAAGATGAGCGCGTGGAAGATGAGCGTGTGGAAGATGAGAGTGTGGAAGATGAGAATGTGGAAGCTGAGAGTGTGGAAGGTGAGAGTGTGGAAGATGAGAGTGTGGAAGATGAGAGTGTGGAAGATGAGAGTGTGGAATATGAGCGTGTGGAAGATGAGAGTGTGGATGCTGAGAGTGCGGAAGGTGAGAGTGTGGAAGGTGAGAGTGTGGAAGGTGAGAGTGTGGAAGGTGAGAGTGTGGAAGGTGAGAGTGTGGAAGGTAAGAGTGTGGAAGGTGAGATTGTGGAAGGTGAGAGTGTGGAAGATGAGAGTGTGGAAGCTGAGAGTGTGGAAGATGAGAGTGTGGAAGGTGAGCGTGTGGAAGATGAGGGTGTGGAAGGTGAGAGTGTGGAAGATGAGAGTGTGGAAGGTGAGAGTGTGAATGATGAGAGTGTGGAAGGTGAGAATGTGAAAGATGAGAGTGTGGAAGGTGAGAGTGTGGAAGGTGAGAGTGTGGAAGATGAGAGTGTGGAAGGTGAGCGTGTGGAAGGTGAGAGTGTGGAACATGAGAGTGTGGAAGGTGAGAGTGTGGAAGATAAGCGTCTGGAACGTGAGAGTGTGCAAGGTGAGAGTGTGGAAGATGAGAGTGTGGAAGGTGAGAGTGTGAAAGATAAGCGTCTGGAAGGTGAGAGTGTGGAAGGTGAGAGTGTGGAAGGTGAGAGTGTGGAAGATGAGAGTGTGGAAGGTGAGAGTGTGGAAGGTGAGAGTGTGGAAGATGAGAGTGTGGGAGGTGAGAGTGTGGAAGGTGAGAGTGTGGAAGATGAGAGTGTGGAAGTAGAGATTGTGGAAGGTGAGAGTGTGGAAGATCAGAGTGTGGAAGGTGAGAGTGTGGAAGGTGAGAGTGTGGAAGATGAGAATGTGGAAGGTGAGAGTGTGGAAGACGAGAGTGTGGAAGGCGAGAGTGTGGAAGGTGAGAGTGTGGAAGGTGAGAGTGTGGAAGGTGAGAGTGTGGAAGGTGAGAGTGTGGAAGGTGAGAGTGTGGAAGATGAGAGTGTGGAAGGTGAGATTGTGGAAGATGAGAGTGTGGAAGATGAGAGTGTGGAAGGTGAGAGTGTGGAAGGTGAGAGTGTGGAAGATGAGAGTGTGGAAGATGAGCGTGTGGAAGATGAGCGTGTGGAAGATGAGAGTGTGGAAGATGAGAGTGTGGAAGGTGAGAATGTGGAAGGTGAGAGTGTGGAAGATGAGAGTGTGGAAGATGAGAGTGTGGAAGATGAGAGTGTGGAAGATGAGCGTGTGGAAGATGAGAGTGTGGATGATGAGAGTGTGGAAGGTGAGAGTGTGGAAGGTGAGAGTGTGGAAGGTGAGAGTGTGGAAGATGAGAGTGTGGAAGGTGAGAGTGTGGAAGATGAGAGTGTGGAAGGTGAGAGTGTGGAAGGTGAGAGTGTGGAAGGTGAGAGTGTGGAAGATGAGAGTGTGGAAGATGAGCGCGTGGAAGATGAGCGCGTGGAAGATGAGAGTGTGGAAGATGAGAGTGTGGAAGATGAGATTGTGGAAGCTGAGTGTGTGGAAGGTGAGAGTGTGGAAGATGAGAGTGTGGAAGATGAGAGTGTGGAAGATGAGAGTGTGGAAGATGAGCGTGTGGAAGATGAGAGTTTGGATGATGAGAGTGTGGAAGGTGAGAGTGTGGAAGGTGAGAGTGTGGAAGGTGAGAGTGTGGAAGGTGAGAGTGTGGAAGGTAAGAGTGTGGAAGGTGAGAGTGTGGAAGGTGAGAGTGTGGAAGGTGAGAGTGTGGAAGATGAGAGTGTGGAAGCTGAGAGTGTGGAAGTTGAGAGTGTGGAAGGTGAGCGTGTGGAAGATGAGGGTGTGGAAGGTGAGAGTGTGGAAGATGAGAGTGTGGAAGGTGAGAGTGTGAATGATGAGAGTGTGGAAGGTGAGAATGTGAAAGATGAGAGTGTGGAAGGTGAGAGTGTGGAAGGTGAGAGTGTGGAAGATGAGAGTGTGGAAGGTGAGCGTGTGGAAGGTGAGAGTGTGGAACATGAGAGTGTGGAAGGTGAGAGTGTGGAAGATAAGCGTCTGGAAGGTGAGAGTGTGGAAGGTGAGAGTGTGGAAGGTGAGAGTGTGGAAGATGAGAGTGTGGAAGGTGAGAGTGTGGAAGATAAGCGTCTGGAAGGTGAGAGTGTGGAAGGTGAGAGTGTGGAAGGTGAGAGTGTGGAATGTGAGAGGGTGGAAGATGAGAGTGTGGAAGGTGAGAGTGTGGAAGGTGAGAGTGTGGAAGATGAGAGTGGAAGGTGAGAGTGTGGAAGGTGAGAGTGTGGAAGGTGAGAGTGTGGAAGATGAGAGTGTGGAAGGTGAGAGTGTGGAAGATGAGAGTGTGGAAGATGAGAGTGTGGAAGATGAGAGTGGAAGGTGAGAGTGTGGAAGGTGAGAGTGTGGAAGGTGAGAGTGTGGAAGATGAGAGTGTGGATGGTGAGAGTGTGGAAGATGAGAGTGGAAGGTGAGAGTGTGGAAGGTGAGAGTGTGGAAGGTGAGAGTGTGGAAGATGAGAGTGTGGAAGATGAGAGTGTGGAAGATGAGAGTGGAAGGTGAGAGTGTGGAAGGTGAGAGTGTGGAAGGTGAGAGTGTGGAAGATGAGAGTGTGGAAGGTGAGAGTGTGGAAGGTGAGAGTGTGGAAGATGAGCATGCGGAAGATGAGAGTGTGGAAGGTGAGGGTGTGGAAGGTGATGGTGTGGAAGGTGAGGGTGTGGAAGGTGAGAGTGTGGAAGATGAGAGTGTGGAAGGTGAGAGTGTGGAAGATGAGAGTGTGGAAGGTGAGAGTGTGGAAGGTGAGAGTGTGGAAGGTGAGAATTTGGAAGTTGAGAGTGTGGAAGGTGAGAGTGTGGAAGGTGAGAGTTTGGAAGATGAGAGTGTGGAAGGTGAGAGTGTGGAAGGTGAGAGTGTGGAAGGTGAGAGTGTGGAAGGTGAGAGTGTGGAAGGTGAGAGTGTGGAAGGTGAGAGTGTGGAAGGTGAGAGTCTGGAAGGTGAGAGTGTGGAAGGTGAGAGTGTGGAAGGTGAGAATTTGGAAGTTGAGAGTGTGGAAGGTGAGAGTGTGGAAGGTGAGAGTTTGGAAGATGAGAGTGTGGAAGGTGAGAGTGTGGAAGGTGAGAGTGTGGAAGGTGAGAGTGTGGAAGGTGGGAGTGTGGAAGGTGAGAGTGTGGAAGGTGAGAGTGTGGAAGGTGAGAGTGCGGAAGGTGAGAGTGTGGAAGGTGAGAGCGCGGAAGAAGAGAGTGTGGAAGGTGAGAGTGTGGAAGGTGAGAGTGTGGAAGGTGAGAGTGTGGAAGTAGAGATTGTGGAAGGTGAGAGTGTGGAAAATCAGAGTGTGGAAGGTGAGAGTGTGGAAGATGAGAAGGTGGAAGGTGAGAGTGTGGAAGACGAGAGTGTGGAAGGCGAGAGTGTGGAAGGCGAGAGTGTGGAAGGCGAGAGTGTGGAAGGCGAGAGTGTGGAAGGCGAGAGTGTGGAAGGTGAGAGTGTGGAAGGTGAGAGTGTGGAAGGTGAGAGTGTGGAAGATGAGAGTGTGGAAGGTGAGAGTGTGGAAGGTGAGAGTGTGGAAGGTGAGAGTGTGGAAGGTGAGAGTGTGGAAGATGAGCGTGTGGAAGATGTGCGTGTGGAAGATGAGAGTGTGGAAGATGAGAGTGTGGAAGGTGAGAGTGTGGAAGATGAGAGTGTGGAAGGTGAGAGTGTGGAAGGTGAGAGTGTGGAAGGTGAGAGTGTGGAAGGTGAGAGTGTGGAAGATGAGCGTGTGGAAGATGTGCGTGTGGAAGATGAGAGTGTGGAAGATGAGAGTGTGGAAGGTGAGAGTGTGGAAGGTGAGAGTGTGGAAGGTGAGAGTGTGGAAGGTGAGAGTGTGGAAGGTGAGAGTGTGGAAGGTGAGAATTTGGAAGTTGAGAGTGTGGAAGGTGAGAGTGTGGAAGGTGAGAGTTTGGAAGATGAGAGTGTGGAAGGTGAGAGTGTGGAAGGTGAGAGTGTGGAAGGTGAGAGTGTGGAAGGTGGGAGTGTGGAAGGTGAGAGTGTGGAAGGTGAGAGTGTGGAAGGTGAGAGTGCGGAAGGTGAGAGTGTGGAAGGTGAGAGCGCGGAAGAAGAGAGTGTGGAAGGTGAGAGTGTGGAAGGTGAGAGTGTGGAAGGTGAGAGTGTGGAAGTAGAGATTGTGGAAGGTGAGAGTGTGGAAAATCAGAGTGTGGAAGGTGAGAGTGTGGAAGATGAGAAGGTGGAAGGTGAGAGTGTGGAAGACGAGAGTGTGGAAGGCGAGAGTGTGGAAGGCGAGAGTGTGGAAGGCGAGAGTGTGGAAGGCGAGAGTGTGGAAGGCGAGAGTGTGGAAGGTGAGAGTGTGGAAGGTGAGAGTGTGGAAGGTGAGAGTGTGGAAGATGAGAGTGTGGAAGGTGAGAGTGTGGAAGGTGAGAGTGTGGAAGATGAGCGTGTGGAAGATGTGCGTGTGGAAGATGAGAGTGTGGAAGATGAGAGTGTGGAAGGTGAGAGTGTGGAAGGTGAGAGTGTGGAAGGTGAGAGTGTGGAAGGTGAGAGTGTGGAAGGTGAGAGTGTGGAAGGTGAGAATTTGGAAGCTGAGAGTGTGGAAGGTGAGAGTGTGGAAGGTGAGAGTGTGGAAGATGAGAGTGTGGAAGATGAGAGTGTGGAAGATGAGCGTGTGGAAGATGAGAGTGTGGAAGATGAGAGTGTGGAAGGTGAGAGTGTGGAAGGTGAGAGTGTGGAAGGTGAGAGTGTGGAAGGTGAGAGTGTGGAAGGTGAGAGTGTGGAAGGTGAGAGTGTGGAAGCTGAGAGTGTGGAAGGTAAGAGTGTGGAAGGTGAGAGTGTGGAAGGTGAGAGTGTGGAAGATGAGAGTGTGGAAGATGAGAGTGTGGAAGATGAGAGTGTGGAAGATGAGCGTGTGGAAGATGAGAGTGTGGAAGGTGAGAGTGTGGAAGGTGAGAGTGTGGAAGGTGAGAGTGCGGATGATGAGAGTGTGGAAGGTGAGAATGCGGAAGATGAGAGTGTGGAAGGTGAGAGTGTGGAAGGTGAGAGTGTGGAAGATGAGAGTGTGGAAGGTGAGCGTGTGGAAGGTGAGAGTGTGGAAGATGAGAGTGTGGAAGGTGAGAGTGTGGAAGATGAGAGTGTGGAAGGTGAGAGTGTGGAAGATGAGACTGTGGAAGGTGAGAGTGTGGAAGGTGAGAGTGTGGAAGGTGAGAGTGTGGAAGGTGAGAGTGTGGAAGATGAGAGTGTGGAAGATGAGAGTGTGGAAGGTGAGAGTGTGGAAGGTGAGAGTGTGGAAGGTGAGAGTGTGGAAGGTGAGAATGTGGAAGGTGAGAGTGTGGAAGGTGAGAGTTTGGAAGTTGAGAGTGTGGAAGGTGAGAGTGTGGAAGGTGAAAGTTTGGAAGATGAGAGTGTGGAAGGTGAGAGTGTGGAAGGTGAGAGTGTGGAAGGTGAGAGTGTGGAAGGTGAGAGTGTGGAAGGTGAGAGTGTGGAAGGTGAGAGTGTGGAAGCTGAGAGTGTGGAAGCTGAGAGTGTGGAAGCTGAGAGTGTGGAAGGTAAGAGTGTGCAAGGTGAGAGTGTGGAAGGTGAGAGGGTGGAAGATGAGAGTGTGGAAGATGAGAGTGTGGAAGATGAGTGTGTGGAAGGTGAGAGTGTGGAAGGTGAGAGTGTGGAAGGTGAGAGTGTGGAAGGTGAGAGTGCGGATGATGAGAGTGTGGAAGGTGAGAATGCGGAAGATGAGAGTGCGGAAGGTGAGAGTGTGGAAGATGAGAGTGTGGAAGGTGAGCGTGTGGAAGGTGAGAGTGTGGAAGTTGAGAGTGTGGAAGGTGAGAGTGTGGAAGATGAGACTGTGGAAGGTGAGAGTGTGGAAGGTGAGAGTGTGGAAGGTGAGAGTGTGGAAGGTGAGAGTGTGGAAGGTGAGAGTGTGGAAGGTGAGAGTGGGGAAGGTGAGAGTGTGGAAGGTGAGAGTGTGGAAGGTGAGAGTCTGGAAGGTGAGAGTGTGGAAGGTGAGAGTGTGGAAGGTGAGAGTGTGGAAGGTGAGAGTTTGGAAGATGAGAATGTGGAAGGTGAGAGTGTGGAAGGTGAGAGTTTGGAAGATGAGAGTGTGGAAGGTGAGAGTGTGGAAGGTGAGAGTGTGGAAGGTGGGAGTGTGGAAGGTGAGAGTGTGGAAGGTGAGAGTGTGGAAGGTGAGAGTGCGGAAGGTGAGAGTGTGGAAGGTGAGAGTGCGGAAGAAGAGAGTGTGGAAGGTGAGAGTGTGGAAGGTGAGAGTGTGGAAGGTGAGAGTGTGGAAGATGAGAGTGTGGAAGTAGAGATTGTGGAAGGTGAGAGTGTGGAAAATCAGAGTGTGGAAGGTGAGAGTGTGGAAGGTGAGAGTGTGGAAGATGAGAAGGTGGAAGGTGAGAGTGTGGAAGACGAGAGTGTGGAAGGCGAGAGTGTGGAAGGCGAGAGTGTGGAAGGCGAGAGTGTGGAAGGCGAGAGTGCGGAAGGCGAGAGTGCGGAAGGTGAGAGTGCGGAAGGTGAGAGTGTGGAAGGTGAGAGTGTGGAAGATGAGAGTGTGGAAGGTGAGAGTGTGGAAGGTGAGAGTGTGGAAGGTGAGAGTGTGGAAGATGAGCGTGTGGAAGATGTGCGTGTGGAAGATGAGAGTGTGGAAGGTGAGAGTGTGGAAGGTGAGAGTGTGGAAGGTGAGAGTGTGGAAGGTGAGAGTGTGGAAGGTGAGAGTGTGGAAGGTGAGAGTGTGGAAGATGAGAGTGTGGAAGATGAGCGTGTGGAAGATGAGAGTTTGGAAGATGAGAGTGTGGAAGGTGAGAGTGTGGAAGGTGAGAGTGTGGAAGGTGAGAGTGTGGAAGGTGAGAGTGTGGAAGGTGAGAGTGTGGAAGCTGAGAGTGTGGAAGGTAAGAGTGTGGAAGGTGAGAGTGTGGAAGGTGAGAGTGTGGAAGATGAGAGTGTGGAAGATGAGAGTGTGGAAGATGAGAGTGTGGAAGATGAGAGTGTGGAAGATGAGCGTGTGGAAGATGAGAGTGTGGAAGGTGAGAGTGTGGAAGGTGAGAGTGTGGAAGGTGAGAGTGCGGATGATGAGAGTGTGGAAGGTGAGAATGCGGAAGATGAGAGTGTGGAAGGTGAGAGTGTGGAAGGTGAGAGTGTGGAAGATGAGAGTGTGGAAGGTGAGCGTGTGGAAGGTGAGAGTGTGGAAGATGAGAGTGTGGAAGGTGAGAGTGTTGAAGGTGAGACTGTGGAAGGTGAGAGTTTGGAAGATGAGAGTGTGGAAGGTGAGAGTGTGGAAGGTGAGAGTGTGGAAGATGAGAGTGTGGAAGGTGAGAGTGTGGAAGGTGAGAGTGTGGAAGGTGAGAGTGTGGAAGGTGAGAGTGTGGAAGGTGAGAGTTTGGAAGTTGAGAGTGTGGAAGGTGAGAGTGTGGAAGGTGAGAGTTTGGAAGATGAGAGTGTGGAAGGTGAGAGTGTGGAAGGTGAGAGTGTGGAAGGTGAGAGTGTGGAAGGTGAGAGTGTGGAAGGTGAGAGTGTGGAAGGTGAGAGTGTGGAAGCTGACAGTGTGGAAGCTGAGAGTGTGGAAGCTGAGAGTGTGGAAGGTAAGAGTGTGCAAGGTGAGAGTGTGGAAGGTGAGAGGGTGGAAGATGAGAGTGTGGAAGATGAGTGTGTGGAGGGTGAGAGTGTGGAAGGTGAGAGTGTGGAAGGTGAGAGTGTGGAAGGTGAGAGTGCGGATGATGAGAGTGTGGAAGGTGAGAATGCGGAAGATGAGAGTGTGGAAGATGAGAGTGTGGAACGTGAGAGTGTGGAAGATGAGAGTGTGGAAGGTGAGAGTGTGGAAGATGAGACTGTGGAAGGTGAGAATGTGGAAGATGAGAGTGTGGAAGGTGAGAGTGTGGAAGGTGAGAGTGTGGAAGATGAGAGTGTGGAAGATGAGAGTGTGGAAGATGAGAGTGTGGAAGGTGAGAGTGTGGAAGGTGAGAGTGTGTAAGGTGAGAGTGTGGAAGGTGAGAGTGTGGAAGGTGAGAGTGTGGAAGGTGAGAGTTTGGAAGGTGAGAGTTTGGAAGATGAGAGTGTGGAAGGTGAGAGTATGGAAGGTGAGAGTTCGGAAGATGAGAGTGTGGAAGGTGAGAGTGTGGAAGGTGAGAGTGTGGAAGGTGAGAGTGTGGAAGGTGAGAGTGCGGAAGATGAGAGTGTGGAAGGTGAGAGTGTGAAAGGTGAGAGTGTGGAAGGTGAGAGTGTGGAAGATCAGAGTGTGGAAGCTGAGAGTGTGGAAGGTGAGAGTGTGGAAGATGAGAATGTGGAAGGTGAGAGTGTGGAAGACGAGAGTGTGGAAGGTGAGAGTGTGGAAGGTGAGAGTGTGGAAGGTGAGAGTGTGGAAGGTGAGAGTGTGGAAGGTGAGAGTGTGGAAGGTGAGAGTGTGGAAGGTGAGAGTGTGGAAGATGAGAGTGTGGAAGGTGAGAGTGTGGAAGATGAGAGTGTGGAAGGTGAGAGTGTGGAACTTGAGAGTGTGGAAGGTGAGACTGTGGAAGATGAGAGTGTGGAAGATGAGCGCGTGGAAGATGAGCGTGTGGAAGATGAGAGTGTGGAAGATGAGAATGTGGAAGCTGAGAGTGTGGAAGGTGAGAGTGTGGAAGATGAGAGTGTGGAAGATGAGAGTGTGGAAGATGAGCGTGTGGAAGATGAGAGTGTGGATGCTGAGAGTGCGGAAGGTGAGAGTGTGGAAGGTGAGAGTGTGGAAGGTGAGAGTGTGGAAGGTGAGAGTGTGGAAGGTGAGAGTGTGGAAGGTAAGAGTGTGGCAGGTGAGATTGTGGAAGGTGAGAGTGTGGAAGATGAGAGTGTGGAAGCTGAGAGTGTGGAATATGAGAGTGTGGAAGGTGAGCGTGTGGAAGATGAGGGTGTGGAAGGTGAGAGTGTGGAAGATGAGAGTGTGGAAGGTGAGAGTGTGAATGATGAGAGTGTGGAAGGTGAGAATGTGAAAGATGAGTGTATGGAAGGTGAGAGTGTGGAAGGTGAGAGTGTGGAAGATGAGAGTGTGGAAGGTGAGCGTGTGGAAGGTGAGAGTGTGGAACATGAGAGTGTGGAAGGTGAGAGTGTGGAAGATAAGCGTCTGGAAGGTGAGAGTGTGGAAGGTGAGAGTGTGGAAGATGAGAGTGTGGAAGGTGAGAGTGTGAAAGATAAGCGTCTGGAAGGTGAGAGTGTGGAAGGTGAGAGTGTGGAAGGTGAGAGTGTGGAAGGTGAGAGGGTGGAAGATGAGAGTGTGGAAGGTGAGAGTGTGGAAGGTGAGAGTGTGGAAGATGAGAGTGTGGGAGGTGAGAGTGTGGAAGGTGAGAGTGTGGAAGATGAGAGTGTGGAAGTAGAGATTGTGAAAGGTGAGAGTGTGGAAGATCAGAGTGTGGAAGGTGAGAGTGTGGAAGGTGAGAGTGTGGAAGATGAGAATGTGGAAGGTGAGAGTGTGGAAGACGAGAGTGTGGAAGGTGAGAGTGTGGAAGGTGAGAGTGTGAAAGGTGAGAGTGTGGAAGGTGAGAGTGTGGAAGGTGAGAGTGTGGAAGATGAGAGTGTGGAAGGTGAGATTGTGGAAGATGAGAGTGTGGAAGGTGAGAGTGTGGAAGGTGAGAGTGTGGAAGGTGAGAGTGTGGAAGATGAGAGTGTGGAAGATGAGCGTGTGGAAGATGAGCGTGTGGAAGATGAGAGTGTGGAAGATGAGAGTGTGGAAGGTGAGAATGTGGAAGGTGAGAGTGTGGAAGATGAGAGTGTGGAAGATGAGAGTGTGGAAGATGAGAGTGTGGAAGATGAGCGTGTGGAAGATGAGAGTGTGGAAGGTGAGAGTGTGGAAGGTGAGAGTGTGGAAGGTGAGAGTGTGGAAGGTGAGAGTGTGGAAGGTGAGAGTGTGGAAGATGAGAGTGTGGAAGGTGAGAGTGTGGAAGGTGAGAGTGTGGAAGGTGAGAGTGTGGAAGAAGAGAGTGTGGAAGATGAGCGCGTGGAAGATGAGCGCGTGGAAGATGAGAGTTTGGATGATGAGAGTGTGGAAGGTGAGAGTGTGGAAGATGAGAGTGTGGAAGGTGAGAGTGTGGAAGGTGAGAGTGTGGAAGGTGAGAGTGTGGAAGATGAGAGTGTGGAAGATGAGAGTGTGGAAGGTGAGAGTGTGGAAGGTGAGAGTGTGGAAGGTGAGAGTGTGGAAGGTGAGAGTGTGGAAGGTGAGAGTGTGGAAGGTGAGAGTGTGGAAGGTGAGAATGTGGAAGGTGAGAGTCTGGAAGGTGAGAGTGTGGAAGGTGAGAGTGTGGAAGGTGAGAGTGTGGAAGGTGAGAGTTTGGAAGGTGAGAGTGTGGAAGGTGAGAGTGTGGAAGATGAGAGTGTGGAAGGTGAGAGTGTGGAAGGTGAGAGTGTGGAAGGTGAGAGTGTGGAAGATGAGAGTGTGGAAGATGAGCGCGTGGAAGATGAGCATGTGGAAGATGAGAGTGTGGAAGATGAGAATGTGGAAGCTGAGAGTGTGGAAGGTGAGAGTGTGGAAGATGAGAGTGTGGAAGATGAGAGTGTGGAAGATGAGCGTGTGGAAGATGAGAGTTTGGATGATGAGAGTGTGGAAGGTGAGAGTGTGGAAGGTGAGAGTGTGGAAGGTGAGAGTGTGGAAGGTGAGAGAGTGGAAGGTGAGAGTGTGGAAGGTGAGAGTATGGAAGATGAGAGTGTGGAAGCTGAGAGTGTGGAAGTTGAGAGTGTGGAAGGTGAGCGTGTGGAAGATGAGGGTGTGGAAGGTGAGAGTGTGGAAGATGAGAGTGTGCAAGGTGAGAGTGTGAATGATGAGAGTGTGGAAGGTGAGAATGTGAAAGATGAGAGTGTGGAAGGTGAGAGTGTGGAAGGTGAGAGTGTGGAAGATGAGAGTGTGGAAGGTGAGCGTGTGGAAGTTGAGAGTGTGGAACATGAGAGTGTGGAAGGTGAGAGTGTGGAAGATAAGCGTCTGGAAGGTGAGAGTGCGGAAGGTGAGATTGTGGAAGATGAGAGTGTGGAAGGTGAGAGTGTGGAAGATAAGCGTCTGGAAGGTGAGAGTGTGGAAGGTGAGAGTGTGGAAGGTGAGAGTGTGGAAGGTGAGAGGGTGGACGATGAGAGTGTGGAAGGTGAGAGTGTGGAAGGTGAGAGTGTGGAAGATGAGAGTGGAAGGTGAGAGTGTGGAAGGTGAGAGTGTGGAAGGTGAGAGTGTGGAAGGTGAGAGTGTGGAAGATGAGAGTGTGGAAGGTGAGAGTGTGGAAGATGAGAGTGTGGAAGATGAGAGTGTGGAAGATGAGAGTGGAAGGTGAGAGTGTGGAAGGTGAGAGTGTGGAAGGTGAGAGAGTGGAAGATGAGAGTGTTGAAGGTGAGAGTGTGGAAGATGAGAGTGGAAGGTGAGAGTGTGGAAGGTGAGAGTGTGGAAGATGAGAGTGTGGAAGATGAGAGTGTGGAAGATGAGAGTGGAAGGTGAGAGTGTGGAAGGTGAGAGTGTGGAAGGTGAGAGTGTGGAAGATGAGAGTGTGGAAGGTGAGAGTGTGGAAGGTGAGAGTGTGGAAGATGAGCATGCGGAAGATGAGAGTGTGGAAGGTGAGGGTGTGGAAGGTGAGGGTGTGGAAGGTGAGGGTGTGGAAGGTGAGAGTGTGGAAGGTGAGAGTGTGGAAGATGAGAGTGTGGAAGGTGAGAGTGTGGAAGATGAGACTGTGGAAGGTGAGAGTGTGGAAGGTGAGAGTGTGGAAGGTGAGAGTGTGGAAGGTGAGAGTGTGGAAGGTGAGAGTGTGGAAGGTGAGAGTGTGGAAGGTGAGAGTGTGGAAGGTGAGAGTGTGGAAGGTGAGAGTGTGGAAGGTGAGAGTGTGGAAGGTGAGAGTCTGGAAGGTGAGAGTGTGGAAGGTGAGAGTGTGGAAGGTGAGAGTGTGGAAGGTGAGAGTTTGGAAGATGAGAGGGTGGAAGGTGAGAGTGTGGAAGGTGAGAGTTTGGAAGATGAGAGTGTGGAAGGTGAGAGTGTGGAAGGTGAGAGTGTGGAAGGTGGGAGTGTGGAAGGTGAGAGTGTGGAAGGTGAGAGTGTGGAAGGTGAGAGTGCGGAAGGTGAGAATG
Organism: Somniosus microcephalus; assembly: GCF_052327205.1. Classification (NCBI taxonomy): domain Eukaryota; kingdom Metazoa; phylum Chordata; class Chondrichthyes; order Squaliformes; family Somniosidae; genus Somniosus; species Somniosus microcephalus. The sequence continues at coordinate 111,211 of NC_140997.1, forward strand.
TGGAAGGTGAGAGTGCGGCAGAAGAGAGTGTGGAAGGTGAGAGTGTGGAAGGTGAGAGTGTGGAAGGTGAGAGTGTGGAAGATGAGAGTGTGGAAGTAGAGATTGTGGAAGGTGAGAGTGTGGAAAATCAGAGTGTGGAAGGTGAGAGTGTGGAAGGTGAGAGTGTGGAAGATGAGAAGGTGGAAGGTGAGAGTGTGGAAGACGAGAGTGTGGAAGGCGAGAGTGTGGAACGCGAGAGTGTGGAAGGCGAGAGTGTGGAAGGCGAGAGTGTGGAAGGCGAGAGTGCGGAAGGCGAGAGTGCAGAAGGTGAGAGTGCGGAAGGTGAGAGTGCGGAAGGTGAGAGTGTGGAAGATGAGAGTGTGGAAGGTGAGAGTGTGGAAGGTGAGAGTGTGGAAGGTGAGAGTGTGGAAGATGAGTGTGTTGAAGATGTGCGTGTGGAAGATGAGAGTGTGGAAGGTGAGAGTGTGGAAGGTGAGAGTGTGGAAGGTGAGAGTGTGGAAGGTGAGAGTGTGGAAGGTGAGAGTGTGGAAGGTGAGAGTGTGGAAGATGAGAGTGTGGAAGATGAGAGTGTGGAAGAAGAGCGTGTGGAAGATGAGAGTGTGGAAGGTGAGAGTGTGGAAGGTGAGAGTGTGGAAGGTGAGAGTGTGGAAGGTGAGAGTGTGGAAGGTGAGAGTGTGGAAGCTGAGAGTGTGGAAGGTAAGAGTGTGGAAGGTGAGAGTGTGGAAGGTGAGAGTGTGGAAGATGAGAGTGTGGAAGATGAGAGTGTGGAAGATGAGAGTGTGGAAGATGAGAGTGTGGAAGATGAGAGTGTGGAAGGTGAGAGTGTGGAAGGTGAGAGTGTGGAAGGTGAGAGTGCGGATGATGAGAGTGTGGAAGGTGAGAATGCGGAAGATGAGAGTGCGGAAGGTGAGAGTGTGGAAGGTGAGAGTGTGGAAGATGAGAGTGTGGAAGGTGAGCGTGTGGAAGGTGAGAGTGTGGAAGATGAGAGTGTGGAAGATGAGAGTGTGGAAGATGAGTGTGTGGAAGGTGAGAGTGTGGAAGGTGAGAGTGTGGAAGGTGAGAGTGTGGAAGGTGAGAGTGTGGAAGGTGAGAGTGCGGATGATGAGAGTGTGGAAGGTGAGAATGCGGAAGATGAGAATGCGGAAGATGAGAGTGTGGAAGGTGAGAGTGTGGAAGGTGAGAGTGTGGAAGGTGAGAGTGTGGAAGGTGAGAGTGTGGAAGGTGAGAGTTTGGAAGTTGAGAGTGTGGAAGGTGAGAGTGTGGAAGGTGAGAGTTTGGAAGATGAGAGTGTGGAAGGTGAGAGTGTGGAAGGTGAGAGTGTGGAAGGTGAGAGTGTGGAAGGTGAGAGTGTGGAAGGTGAGAGTGTGGAAGCTGAGAGTGTGGAAGCTGAGAGTGTGGAAGGTAAGAGTGTGCAAGGTGAGAGTGTGGAAGGTGAGAGGGTGGAAGATGAGAGTGTGGAAGATGAGAGTGTGGAAGATGAGTCTGTGGAAGGTGAGAGTGTGGAAGGTGAGAGTGTGGAAGGTGAGAGTGTGGAAGGTGAGAGTGCGGATGATGAGAGTGTGGAAGGTGAGAATGCGGAAGATGAGAGTGTGGAAGGTGAGAGTGTGGAAGATGAGAGTGTGGAAGGTGAGCGTGTGGAAGGTGAGAGTGTGGAAGATGAGAGTGTGGAAGGTGAGAGTGTGGAAGATGAGACTGTGGAAGGTGAGAGTGTGGAAGGTGAGAGTGTGGAAGGTGAGAGTGTGGAAGGTGAGAGTGTGGAAGGTGAGAGTGTGGAAGGTGAGAGTGTGGAAGGTGAGAGTGTGGAAGGTGAGAGTGGGGAAGGTGAGAGTGTGGAAGGTGAGAGTGTGGAAGGTGAGAGTCTGGAAGGTGAGAGTGTGGAAGGTGAGAGTGTGGAAGGTGAGAGTGTGGAAGGTGAGAGTTTGGAAGATGAGAATGTGGAAGGTGAGAGTGTGGAAGGTGAGAGTTTGGAAGATGAGAGTGTGGAAGGTGAGAGTGTGGAAGGTGAGAGTGTGGAAGGTGGGAGTGTGGATGGTGAGAGTGTGGAAGGTGAGAGTGTGGAAGGTGAGAGTGCGGAAGAAGAGAGTGTGGAAGGTGAGAGTGTGGAAGGTGAGAGTGTGGAAGGTGAGAGTGTGGAAGATGAGAGTGTGGAAGTAGAGATTGTGGAAGGTGAGAGTGTGGAAAATCAGAGTGTGGAAGGTGAGAGTGTGGAAGGTGAGAGTGTGGAAGATGAGAAGGTGGAAGGTGAGAGTGTGGAAGACGAGAGTGTGGAAGGCGAGAGTGTGGAAGGCGAGAGTGTGGAAGGCGAGAGTGTGGAAGGCGAGAGTGCGGAAGGTGAGAGTGCGGAAGGTGAGAGTGTGGAAGGTGAGAGTGTGGAAGGTGAGAGTGTGGAAGCTGAGAGTGTGGAAGGTGAGAGTGTGGAAGGTGAGAGTGTGGAAGGTGAGAGTGTGGAAGGTGAGCGTGTGGAAGATGTGCGTGTGGAAGATGAGAGTGTGGAAGATGAGAGTGTGGAAGGTGAGAGTGTGGAAGGTGAGAGTGTGGAAGGTGAGAGTGTGGAAGGTGAGAGTGTGGAAGATGAGAGTGTGGAAGATGAGAGTGTGGAAGATGAGCGTGTGGAAGATGAGAGTGTGGAAGATGAGAGTGTGGAAGGTGAGAGTGTGGAAGGTGAGAGTGTGGAAGGTGAGAGTGTGGAAGGTGAGAGTGTGGAAGCTGAGAGTGTGGAAGGTAAGAGTGTGGAAGGTGAGAGTGTGGAAGGTGAGAGTGTGGAAGATGAGAGTGTGGAAGATGAGAGTGTGGAAGATGAGAGTGTGGAAGATGAGCGTGTGGAAGATGAGCGTGTGGAAGATGAGTGTGTGGAAGGTGAGAGTGTGGAAGGTGAGAGTGTGGAAGGTGAGAGTGCGGATGATGAGAGTGTGGAAGGTGAGAATGCGGAAGATGAGAGTGTGGAAGGTGAGAGTGTGGAAGGTGAGAGTGTGGAAGATGAGAGTGTGGAAGGTGAGCGTGCGGAAGGTGAGAGTGTGGAAGATGAGAGTGTGGAAGGTGAGAGTGTGGAAGATGAGACTGTGGAAGGTGAGAGTTTGGAAGATGAGAGTGTGGAAGGTGAGAGTGTGGAAGGTGAGAGTGTGGAAGATGAGAGTGTGGAAGGTGAGAGTGTGGAAGGTGAGAGTGTGGAAGGTGAGAGTGTGGAAGGTGAGAGTTTGGAAGTTGAGAGTGTGGAAGGTGAGAGTGTGGAAGGTGAGAGTTTGGAAGATGAGAGTGTGGAAGGTGAGAGTGTGGAAGGTGAGAGTGTGGAAGGTGAGAGTGTGGAAGGTGAGAGTGTGGAAGGTGAGAGTGTGGAAGCTGACAGTGTGGAAGCTGAGAGTGTGGAAGCTGAGAGTGTGGAAGGTAAGAGTGTGCAAGGTGAGAGTGTGGAAGGTGAGAGGGTGGAAGATGAGAGTGTGGAAGATGAGAGTGTGGAAGATGAGTGTGTGGAAGGTGAGAGTGTGGAAGGTGAGAGTGTGGAAGGTGAGAGTGTGGAAGGTGAGAGTGCGGATGATGAGAGTGTGGAAGGTGAGAATGCGGAAGATGAGAGTGTGGAAGATGAGAGTGTGGAACGTGAGAGTGTGGAAGATGAGAGTGTGGAAGGTGAGAGTGTGGAAGATGAGACTGTGGAAGGTGAGAATGTGGAAGATGAGAGTGTGGAAGGTGAGAGTGTGGAAGGTGAGAGTGTGGAAGATGAGAGTGTGGAAGATGAGAGTGTGGAAGGTGAGAGTGTGGAAGGTGAGAGTGTGTAAGGTGAGAGTGTGGAAGGTGAGAGTGTGGAAGGTGAGAGTGTGGAAGGTGAGAGTTTGGAAGGTGAGAGTTTGGAAGATGAGAGTGTGGAAGGTGAGAGTGTGGAAGGTGAGAGTGTGGAAGGTGAGAGTGTGGAAGGTGAGAGTGTGGAAGGTGAGAGTGTGGAAGGTGAGAGTGCGGAAGATGAGAGTGTGGAAGGTGAGAGTGTGAAAGGTGAGAGTGTGGAAGGTGAGAGTGTGGAAGATCAGAGTGTGGAAGGTGAGAGTGTGGAAGGTGAGAGTGTGGAAGATGAGAATGTGGAAGGTGAGAGTGTGGAAGACGAGAGTGTGGAAGGTGAGAGTGTGGAAGGTGAGAGTGTGGAAGGTGAGAGTGTGGAAGGTGAGAGTGTGGAAGGTGAGAGTGTGGAAGGTGAGAGTGTGGAAGGTGAGAGTGTGGAAGGTGAGAGTGTGGAAGGTGAGAGTGTGGAAGATGAGAGTGTGGAAGGTGAGAGTGTGGAAGATGAGAGTGTGGAAGGTGAGAGTGTGGAACTTGAGAGTGTGGAAGGTGAGACTGTGGAAGATGAGAGTGTGGAAGATGAGCGCGTGGAAGATGAGCGTGTGGAAGATGAGAGTGTGGAAGATGAGAATGTGGAAGCTGAGAGTGTGGAAGGTGAGAGTGTGGAAGATGAGAGTGTGGAAGATGAGAGTGTGGAAGATGAGAGTGTGGAAGATGAGCGTGTGGAAGATGAGAGTGTGGATGCTGAGAGTGCGGAAGGTGAGAGTGTGGAAGGTGAGAGTGTGGAAGGTGAGAGTGTGGAAGGTGAGAGTGTGGAAGGTGAGAGTGTGGCAGGTAAGAGTGTGGAAGGTGAGATTGTGGAAGGTGAGAGTGTGGAAGATGAGAGTGTGGAAGCTGAGAGTGTGGAAGATGAGAGTGTGGAAGGTGAGCGTGTGGAAGATGAGGGTGTGGAAGGTGAGAGTGTGGAAGATGAGAGTGTGGAAGGTGAGAGTGTGAATGATGAGAGTGTGGAAGGTGAGAATGTGAAAGATGAGTGTGTGGAAGGTGAGAGTGTGGAAGGTGAGAGTGTGGAAGATGAGAGTGTGGAAGGTGAGCGTGTGAAAGGTGAGAGTGTGGAACATGAGAGTGTGGAAGGTGAGAGTGTGGAAGATAAGCGTCTGGAAGGTGAGAGTGTGGAAGGTGAGAGTGTGGAAGATGAGAGTGTGGAAGGTGAGAGTGTGAAAGATAAGCGTCTGGAAGGTGAGAGTGTGGAAGGTGAGAGTGTGGAAGGTGAGAGTGTGGAAGGTGAGAGGGTGGAAGATGAGAGTGTGGAAGGTGAGAGTGTGGAAGGTGAGAGTGTGGAAGATGAGAGTGTGGGAGGTGAGAGTGTGGAAGGTGAGAGTGTGGAAGATGAGAGTGTGGAAGTAGAGATTGTGGAAGGTGAGAGTGTGGAAGATCAGAGTGTGGAAGGTGAGAGTGTGGAAGGTGAGAGTGTGGAAGATGAGAATGTGGAAGGTGAGAGTGTGGAAGGTGAGAGTGTGGAAGGTGAGAGTGTGGAAGGTGAGAGTGTGGAAGGTGAGAGTGTGGAAGATGAGAGTGTGGAAGGTGAGATTGTGGAAGATGAGAGTGTGGAAGGTGAGAGTGTGGAAGGTGAGAGTGTGGAAGGTGAGAGTGTGGAAGATGAGAGTGTGGAAGATGAGCGTGTGGAAGATGAGCGTGTGGAAGATGAGAGTGTGGAAGATGAGAGTGTGGAAGGTGAGAATGTGGAAGGTGAGAGTGTGGAAGATGAGAGTGTGGAAGATGAGAGTGTGGAAGATGAGAGTGTGGAAGATGAGCGTGTGGAAGATGAGAGTGTGGATGATGAGAGTGTGGAAGGTGAGAGTGTGGAAGGTGAGAGTGTGGAAGGTGAGAGTGTGGAAGATGAGAGTGTGGAAGGTGAGAGTGTGGAAGATGAGAGTGTGGAAGGTGAGAGTGCGAAAGGTGAGAGTGTGGAAGGTGAGAGTGTGGAAGATGAGAGTGTGGAAGATGAGCGCGTGGAAGATGAGCGCGTGGAAGATGAGAGTGTGGAAGATGAGAATGTGGAAGCTGAGTGTGTGGAAGGTGAGAGTGTGGAAGATGAGAGAGTGGAAGATGAGAGTGTGGAAGATGAGAGTGTGGAAGATGAGAGTGTGGAAGATGAGCGTGTGGAAGATGAGAGTTTGGATGATGAGAGTGTGGAAGGTGAGAGTGTGGAAGGTGAGAGTGTGGAAGGTGAGAGTGTGGAAGGTGAGAGTGTGGAAGGTGAGAGTGTGGAAGGTGAGAGTGTGGAAGGTGAGAATGTGGAAGATGAGAGTGTGGAAGCTGAGAGTGTGGAAGTTGAGAGTGTGGAAGGTGAGCGTGTGGAAGATGAGGGTGTGGAAGGTGAGAGTGTGGAAGATGAGAGTGTGGAAGGTGAGAGTGTGAATGATGAGAGTGTGGAAGGTGAGAATGTGAAAGATGAGAGTGTGGAAGGTGAGAGTGTGGAAGGTGAGAGTGTGGAAGATGAGAGTGTGGAAGGTGAGCGTGTGGAAGGTGAGAGTGTGGAACATGAGAGTGTGGAAGGTGAGAGTGTGGAAGATAAGCGTCTGGAAGGTGAGAGTGTGGAAGGTGAGAGTGTGGAAGGTGAGAGTTTGGAAGATGAGAGTGTGGAAGGTGAGAGTGTGGAAGATAAGCGTCTGGAAGGTGAGAGTGTGGAAGGTGAGAGTGTGGAAGGTGAGAGTGTGGAATGTGAGAGGGTGGAAGATGAGAGTGTGGAAGGTGAGAGTGTGGAAGGTGAGAGTGTGGAAGATGAGAGTGGAAGGTGAGAGTGTGGAAGGTGAGAGTGTGGAAGATGAGAGTGGAAGGTGAGAGTGTGGAAGGTGAGAGTGTGGAAGGTGAGAGTGTGGAAGGTGAGAGTGTGGAAGATGAGAGTGTGGAAGATGAGAGTGTGGAAGATGAGAGTGGAAGGTGAGTGTGTGGAAGGTGAGAGTGTGGAAGGTGAGAGTGTGGAAGATGAGAGTGTGGAAGGTGAGAGTGTGGAAGATGAGAGTGGAAGGTGAGAGTGTGGAAGGTGAGAGTGTGGAAGGTGAGAGTGTGGAAGATGAGAGTGTGGAAGATGAGAGTGTGGAAGATGAGAGTGGAAGGTGAGAGTGTGGAAGGTGAGAGTGTGGAAGGTGAGAGTGTGGAAGATGAGAGTGTGGAAGGTGAGAGTGTGGAAGGTGAGAGTGTGGAAGATGAGCATGCGGAAGATGAGAGTGTGGAAGGTGAGGGTGTGGAAGGTGATGGTGTGGAAGGTGAGGGTGTGGAAGGTGAGAGTGTGGAAGGTGAGAGTGTGGAAGGTGAGAGTGTGGAAGATGAGAGTGTGGAAGGTGAGAGTGTGGAAGATGAGACTGTGGAAGGTGAGAGTGTGGAAGGTGAGAGTGTGGAAGGTGAGAGTGTGGAAGGTGAGAGTGTGGAAGATGAGAGTGTGGAAGATGAGAGTGTGGAAGGTGAGAGTGTGGAAGGTGAGAGTGTGGAAGGTGAGAGTGTGGAAGGTGAGAGTGTGGAAGGTGAGAGTCTGGAAGGTGAGAGTGTGGAAGGTGAGAGTGTGGAAGGTGAGAGTTTGGAAGATGAGAGTGTGGAAGGTGAGAGTGTGGAAGGTGAGAGTTTGGAAGATGAGAGTGTGGAAGGTGAGAGTGTGGAAGGTGAGAGTGTGGAAGGTGAGAGTGTGGAAGGTGAGAGTGTGGAAGGTGAGAGTGCGGAAGGTGAGAGTGTGGAAGGTGAGAGCGCGGAAGAAGAGAGTGTGGAAGGTGAGAGTGTGGAAGGTGAGAGTGTGGAAGGTGAGAGTGTGGAAGTAGAGATTGTGGAAGGTGAGAGTGTGGAAAATCAGAGTGTGGAAGGTGAGATTGTGGAAGATGAGAAGGTGGAAGGTGAGAGTGTGGAAGACGAGAGTGTGGAAGGCGAGAGTGTGGAAGGCGAGAGTGTGGAAGGCGAGAGTGTGGAAGGCGAGAGTGTGGAAGGCGAGAGTGTGGAAGGCGAGAGTGTGGAAGGTGAGAGTGTGGAAGGCGAGAGTGTGGAAGGTGAGAGTGTGGAAGATGAGAGTGTGGAAGGTGAGAGTGTGGAAGGTGAGAGTGTGGAAGGTGAGATTGTGGAAGGTGAGAGTGTGGAAGGTGAGAGTGCGGAAGGTGAGAGTGTGGAAGGTGAGAGTGCGGAAGAAGAGAGTGTGGAAGGTGAGAGTGTGGAAGGTGAGAGTGTGGAAGGTGAGAGTGTGGAAGATGAGAGTGTGGAAGTAGAGATTGTGGAAGGTGAGAGTGTGGAAAATCAGAGTGTGGAAGGTGAGAGTGTGGAAGGTGAGAGTGTGGAAGATGAAAAGGTGGAAGGTGAGAGTGTGGAAGACGAGAGTGTGGAAGGCGAGAGTGTGGAAGGCGAGAGTGTGGAAGGCGAGAGTGTGGAAGGCGAGAGTGTGGAAGGCGAGAGTGTGGAAGGCGAGAGTGTGGAAGGCGAGAGTGCGGAAGGCGAGAGTGCGGAAGGTGAGAGTGCGGAAGGTGAGAGTGTGGAAGGTGAGAGTGTGGAAGATGAGAAGGTGGAAGGTGAGAGTGTGGAAGACGAGAGTGTGGAAGGCGAGAGTGTGGAAGGCGAGAGTGTGGAAGGCGAGAGTGTGGAAGGCGAGAGTGCGGAAGGTGAGAGTGCGGAAGGTGAGAGTGTGGAAGGTGAGAGTGTGGAAGGTGAGAGTGTGGAAGATGAGAGTGTGGAAGGTGAGAGTGTGGAAGGTGAGAGTGTGGAAGGTGAGAGTGTGGAAAGTGAGAGTGTGGAAGATGAGAGTGTGGAAGATGAGCATGTGGAAGATGAGAGTGTGGAAGATAAGAGTGTGGAAGGTGAGAGTGTGGAAGGTGAGAGTGTGGAAGGTGAGAGAGTGGAAGGTGAGAGTGTGGAAGGTGAGAGTGTGGAAGCTGAGCGTGTGGAAGATGAGAGTGTGGAAGATGAGAGTGTGGAAGGTGAGAGTGTGGAAGGTGAGAGTGTGGAAGGTGAGAGAGTGGAAGGTGAGAGTGTGGAAGGTGAGAGTGTGGAAGCTGAGAGTGTGGAAGGTAAGAGTGTGGAAGGTGAGAGTGTGGAAGGTGAGAGTGTGGAAGATGAGAGTGTGGAAGATGAGAGTGTGGAAGATGAGAGTGTGGAAGATGAGATTGTGGAAGATGAGAGTGTGGAAGATGAGCGTGTGGAAGATGAGAGTGTGGAAGGTGAGAGTGTGGAAGGTGAGAGTGTGGAAGGTGAGAGTGCGGATGATGAGAGTGTGGAAGGTGAGAATGCGGAAGATGAGAGTGTGGAAGGTGAGAGTGTGGAAGGTGAGAGTGTGGAAGATGAGAGTGTGGAAGGTGAGCGTGTGGAAGGTGAGAGTGTGGAAGATGAGAGTGTGGAAGGTGAGAGTGTGGAAGATGAGACTGTGGAAGGTGAGAGTTTGGAAGGTGAGAGTGTGGAAGGTGAGAGTGTGGAAGATGAGAGTGTGGAAGGTGAGAGTGTGGAAGGTGAGAGTGTGGAAGGTGAGAGTGTGGAAGGTGAGAGTTTGGAAGTTGAGAGTGTGGAAGGTGAGAGTGTGGAAGGTGAGAGTTTGGAAGATGAGAGTGTGGAAGGTGAGAGTGTGGAAGGTGAGAGTGTGGAAGGTGAGAGTGTGGAAGGTGAGAGTGTGGAAGGTGAGAGTGTGGAAGGTGAGAGTGTGGAAGCTGACAGTGTGGAAGCTGAGAGTGTGGAAGCTGAGAGTGTGGAAGGTAAGAGTGTGCAAGGTGAGAGTGTGGAAGGTGAGAGGGTGGAAGATGAGAGTGTGGAAGATGAGAGTGTGGAAGATGAGTGTGTGGAAGGTGAGAGTGTGGAAGGTGAGAGTGTGGAAGGTGAGAGTGTGGAAGGTGAGAGTGCGGATGATGAGAGTGTGGAAGGTGAGAATGCGGAAGATGAGAGTGTGGAAGATGAGAGTGTGGAACGTGAGAGTGTGGAAGATGAGAGTGTGGAAGGTGAGAGTGTGGAAGATGAGACTGTGGAAGGTGAGAATGTGGAAGATGAGAGTGTGGAAGGTGAGAGTGTGGAAGGTGAGAGTGTGGAAGATGAGAGTGTGGAAGATGAGAGTGTGGAAGATGAGAGTGTGGAAGGTGAGAGTGTGGAAGGTGAGAGTGTGTAAGGTGAGAGTGTGGAAGGTGAGAGTGTGGAAGGTGAGAGTTTGGAAGGTGAGAGTTTGGAAGATGAGAGTGTGGAAGGTGAGAGTGTGGAAGGTGAGAGTTCGGAAGATGAGAGTGTGGAAGGTGAGAGTGTGGAAGGTGAGAGTGTGGAAGGTGAGAGTGTGGAAGGTGAGATTGTGGAAGGTGAGAGTGTGGAAGGTGAGAGTGCGGAAGATGAGAGTGTGGAAGGTGAGAGTGTGAAAGGTGAGAGTGTGGAAGGTGAGAGTGTGGAAGATCAGATTGTGGAAGGTGAGAGTGTGGAAGGTGAGAGTGTGGAAGATGAGAATGTGGAAGGTGAGAGTGTGGAAGACGAGAGTGTGGAAGGTGAGAGTGTGGAAGGTGAGAGTGTGGAAGGTGAGAGTGTGGAAGGTGAGAGTGTGGAAGGTGAGAGTGTGGAAGGTGAGAGTGTGGAAGATGAGAGTGTGGAAGGTGAGAGTGTGGAAGATGAGAGTGTGGAAGGTGAGAGTGTGGAACTTGAGAGTGTGGAAGGTGAGACTGTGGAAGATGAGAGTGTGGAAGATGAGCGCGTGGAAGATGAGCGTGTGGAAGATGAGAGTGTGGAAGATGAGAATGTGGAAGCTGAGAGTGTGGAAGGTGAGAGTGTGGAAGATGAGAGTGTGGAAGATGAGAGTGTGGAAGATGAGAGTGTGGAAGATGAGCGTGTGGAAGATGAGAGTGTGGATGCTGAGAGTGCGGAAGGTGAGAGTGTGGAAGGTGAGAGTGTGGAAGGTGAGAGTGTGGAAGGTGAGAGTGTGGAAGGTGAGAGTGTGGAAGGTAAGAGTGTGGAAGGTGAGATTGTGGAAGGTGAGAGTGTGGAAGATGAGAGTGTGGAAGCTGAGAGTGTGGAAGATGAGAGTGTGGAAGGTGAGCGTGTGGAAGATGAGGGTGTGGAAGGTGAGAGTGTGGAAGATGAGAGTGTGGAAGGTGAGAGTGTGAATGATGAGAGTGTGGAAGGTGAGAATGTGAAAGATGAGTGTGTGGAAGGTGAGAGTGTGGAAGGTGAGAGTGTGGAAGATGAGAGTGTGGAAGGTGAGCGTGTGGAAGGTGAGAGTGTGGAACATGAGAGTGTGGAAGGTGAGAGTGTGGAAGATAAGCGTCTGGAAGGTGAGAGTGTGGAAGGTGAGAGTGTGGAAGATGAGAGTGTGGAAGGTGAGAGTGTGAAAGATAAGCGTCTGGAAGGTGAGAGTGTGGAAGGTGAGAGTGTGGAAGGTGAGAGTGTGGAAGGTGAGAGGGTGGAAGATGAGAGTGTGGAAGGTGAGAGTGTGGAAGGTGAGAGTGTGGAAGATGAGAGTGTGGGAGGTGAGAGTGTGGAAGGTGAGAGTGTGGAAGATGAGAGTGTGGAAGTAGAGATTGTGGAAGGTGAGAGTGTGGAAGATCAGAGTGTGGAAGGTGAGAGTGTGGAAGGTGAGAGTGTGGAAGATGAGAATGTGGAAGGTGAGAGTGTGGAAGACGAGAGTGTGGAAGGTGAGAGTGTGGAAGGTGAGAGTGTGGAAGGTGAGAGTGTGGAAGGTGAGAGTGTGGAAGGTGAGAGTGTGGAAGATGAGAGTGTGGAAGGTGAGATTGTGGAAGATGAGAGTGTGGAAGGTGAGAGTGTGGAAGGTGAGAGTGTGGAAGGTGAGAGTGTGGAAGATGAGAGTGTGGAAGATGAGCGTGTGGAAGATGAGAGTGTGGAAGATGAGAGTGTGGAAGGTGAGAATGTGGAAGGTGAGAGTGTGGAAGATGAGAGTGTGGAAGATGAGAGTGTGGAAGATGAGAGTGTGGAAGATGAGCGTGTGGAAGATGAGAGTGTGGATGATGAGAGTGTGGAAGGTGAGAGTTTGGAAGGTGAGAGTGTGGAAGGTGAGAGTGTGGAAGATGAGAGTGTGGAAGGTGAGAGTGTGGAAGATGAGAGTGTGGAAGGTGAGAGTGTGGAAGGTGAGAGTGTGGAAGGTGAGAGTGTGGAAGATGAGAGTGTGGAAGATGAGCGCGTGGAAGATGAGCGCGTGGAAGATGAGAGTGTGGAAGATGAGAATGTGGAAGCTGAGTGTGTGGAAGGTGAGAGTGTGGAAGATGAGAGTGTGGAAGATGAGAGTGTGGAAGATGAGAGTGTGGAAGATGAGCGTGTGGAAGATGAGAGTTTGGATGATGAGAGTGTGGAAGGTGAGAGTGTGGAAGGTGAGAGTGTGGAAGGTGAGAGTGTGGAAGGTGAGAGTGTGGAAGGTAAGAGTGTGGAAGGTGAGAGTGTGGAAGGTGAGAGTGTGGAAGATGAGAGTGTGGAAGCTGAGAGTGTGGAAGTTGAGAGTGTGGAAGGTGAGCGTGTGGAAGATGAGGGTGTGGAAGGTGAGAGTGTGGAAGATGAGAGTGTGGAAGGTGAGAGTGTGAATGATGAGAGTGTGGAAGGTGAGAATGTGAAAGATGAGAGTGTGGAAGGTGAGAGTGTGGAAGGTGAGAGTGTGGAAGATGAGAGTGTGGAAGGTGAGCGTGTGGAAGGTGAGAGTGTGGAACATGAGAGTGTGGAAGGTGAGAGTGTGGAAGATAAGCGTCTGGAAGGTGAGAGTGTGGAAGGTGAGAGTGTGGAAGGTGAGAGTTTGGAAGATGAGAGTGTGGAAGGTGAGAGTGTGGAAGATAAGCGTCTGGAAGGTGAGAGTGTGGAAGGTGAGAGTGTGGAAGGTGAGAGTGTGGAATGTGAGAGGGTGGAAGATGAGAGTGTGGAAGGTGAGAGTGTGGAAGGTGAGAGTGTGGAAGATGAGAGTGGAAGGTGAGAGTGTGGAAGGTGAGAGTGTGGAAGGTGAGAGTGTGGAAGATGAGAGTGTGGAAGGTGAGAGTGTGGAAGATGAGAGTGTGGAAGATGAGAGTGTGGAAGATGAGAGTGGAAGGTGAGAGTGTGGAAGGTGAGAGTGTGGAAGGTGAGAGTGTGGAAGATGAGAGTGTGGAAGGTGAGAGTGTGGAAGATGAGAGTGGAAGGTGAGAGTGTGGAAGGTGAGAGTGTGGAAGGTGAGAGTGTGGAAGATGAGAGTGTGGAAGATGAGAGTGTGGAAGATGAGAGTGGAAGGTGAGAGTGTGGAAGGTGAGAGTGTGGAAGATGAGAGTGTGGAAGGTGAGAGTGTGGAAGGTGAGAGTGTGGAAGATGAGCATGCGGAAGATGAGAGTGTGGAAGGTGAGGGTGTGGAAGGTGATGGTGTGGAAGTTGAGGGTGTGGAAGGTGAGATTGTGGAAGGTGAGAGTGTGGAAGGTGAGAGTGTGGAAGGTGAGAGTGTGGAAGATGAGAGTGTGGAAGGTGAGAGTGTGGAAGATGAGACTGTGGAAGGTGAGAGTGTGGAAGGTGAGAGTGTGGAAGGTGAGAGTGTGGAAGGTGAGAGTGTGGAAGATGAGAGTGTGGAAGATGAGAGTGTGGAAGGTGAGAGTGTGGAAGGTGAGAGTGTGGAAGGTGAGAGTGTGGAAGGTGAGAGTGTGGAAGGCGAGAGTGTGGAAGGCGAGAGTGTGGAAGGCGAGAGTGCGGAAGGTGAGAGTGCGGAAGGTGAGAGTGTGGAAGGTGAGAGTGTGGAAGATGAGAAGGTGGAAGGTGAGAGTGTGGAAGACGAGAGTGTGGAAGGCGAGAGTGTGGAAGGCGAGAGTGTGGAAGGCGAGAGTGTGGAAGGCGAGAGTGCGGAAGGTGAGAGTGCGGAAGGTGAGAGTGTGGAAGGTGAGAGTGTGGAAGGTGAGAGTGTGGAAGATGAGAGTGTGGAAGGTGAGAGTGTGGAAGGTGAGAGTGTGGAAGGTGAGAGTGTGGAAAGTGAGAGTGTGGAAGATGAGAGTGTGGAAGATGAGCATGTGGAAGATGAGAGTGTGGAAGATAAGAGTGTGGAAGGTGAGAGTGTGGAAGGTGAGAGTGTGGAAGGTGAGAGAGTGGAAGGTGAGAGTGTGGAAGGTGAGAGTGTGGAAGCTGAGCGTGTGGAAGATGAGAGTGTGGAAGATGAGAGTGTGGAAGGTGAGAGTGTGGAAGGTGAGAGTGTGGAAGGTGAGAGAGTGGAAGGTGAGAGTGTGGAAGGTGAGAGTGTGGAAGCTGAGAGTGTGGAAGGTAAGAGTGTGGAAGGTGAGAGTGTGGAAGGTGAGAGTGTGGAAGATGAGAGTGTGGAAGATGAGAGTGTGGAAGATGAGAGTGTGGAAGATGAGATTGTGGAAGATGAGAGTGTGGAAGATGAGCGTGTGGAAGATGAGAGTGTGGAAGGTGAGAGTGTGGAAGGTGAGAGTGTGGAAGGTGAGAGTGCGGATGATGAGAGTGTGGAAGGTGAGAATGCGGAAGATGAGAGTGTGGAAGGTGAGAGTGTGGAAGGTGAGAGTGTGGAAGATGAGAGTGTGGAAGGTGAGCGTGTGGAAGGTGAGAGTGTGGAAGATGAGAGTGTGGAAGGTGAGAGTGTGGAAGATGAGACTGTGGAAGGTGAGAGTTTGGAAGGTGAGAGTGTGGAAGGTGAGAGTGTGGAAGATGAGAGTGTGGAAGGTGAGAGTGTGGAAGGTGAGAGTGTGGAAGGTGAGAGTGTGGAAGGTGAGAGTTTGGAAGTTGAGAGTGTGGAAGGTGAGAGTGTGGAAGGTGAGAGTTTGGAAGATGAGAGTGTGGAAGGTGAGAGTGTGGAAGGTGAGAGTGTGGAAGGTGAGAGTGTGGAAGGTGAGAGTGTGGAAGGTGAGAGTGTGGAAGGTGAGAGTGTGGAAGCTGACAGTGTGGAAGCTGAGAGTGTGGAAGCTGAGAGTGTGGAAGGTAAGAGTGTGCAAGGTGAGAGTGTGGAAGGTGAGAGGGTGGAAGATGAGAGTGTGGAAGATGAGAGTGTGGAAGATGAGTGTGTGGAAGGTGAGAGTGTGGAAGGTGAGAGTGTGGAAGGTGAGAGTGTGGAAGGTGAGAGTGCGGATGATGAGAGTGTGGAAGGTGAGAATGCGGAAGATGAGAGTGTGGAAGATGAGAGTGTGGAACGTGAGAGTGTGGAAGATGAGAGTGTGGAAGGTGAGAGTGTGGAAGATGAGACTGTGGAAGGTGAGAATGTGGAAGATGAGAGTGTGGAAGGTGAGAGTGTGGAAGGTGAGAGTGTGGAAGATGAGAGTGTGGAAGATGAGAGTGTGGAAGATGAGAGTGTGGAAGGTGAGAGTGTGGAAGGTGAGAGTGTGTAAGGTGAGAGTGTGGAAGGTGAGAGTGTGGAAGGTGAGAGTTTGGAAGGTGAGAGTTTGGAAGATGAGAGTGTGGAAGGTGAGAGTGTGGAAGGTGAGAGTTCGGAAGATGAGAGTGTGGAAGGTGAGAGTGTGGAAGGTGAGAGTGTGGAAGGTGAGAGTGTGGAAGGTGAGATTGTGGAAGGTGAGAGTGTGGAAGGTGAGAGTGCGGAAGATGAGAGTGTGGAAGGTGAGAGTGTGAAAGGTGAGAGTGTGGAAGGTGAGAGTGTGGAAGATCAGATTGTGGAAGGTGAGAGTGTGGAAGGTGAGAGTGTGGAAGATGAGAATGTGGAAGGTGAGAGTGTGGAAGACGAGAGTGTGGAAGGTGAGAGTGTGGAAGGTGAGAGTGTGGAAGGTGAGAGTGTGGAAGGTGAGAGTGTGGAAGGTGAGAGTGTGGAAGGTGAGAGTGTGGAAGATGAGAGTGTGGAAGGTGAGAGTGTGGAAGATGAGAGTGTGGAAGGTGAGAGTGTGGAACTTGAGAGTGTGGAAGGTGAGACTGTGGAAGATGAGAGTGTGGAAGATGAGCGCGTGGAAGATGAGCGTGTGGAAGATGAGAGTGTGGAAGATGAGAATGTGGAAGCTGAGAGTGTGGAAGGTGAGAGTGTGGAAGATGAGAGTGTGGAAGATGAGAGTGTGGAAGATGAGAGTGTGGAAGATGAGCGTGTGGAAGATGAGAGTGTGGATGCTGAGAGTGCGGAAGGTGAGAGTGTGGAAGGTGAGAGTGTGGAAGGTGAGAGTGTGGAAGGTGAGAGTGTGGAAGGTGAGAGTGTGGAAGGTAAGAGTGTGGAAGGTGAGATTGTGGAAGGTGAGAGTGTGGAAGATGAGAGTGTGGAAGCTGAGAGTGTGGAAGATGAGAGTGTGGAAGGTGAGCGTGTGGAAGATGAGGGTGTGGAAGGTGAGAGTGTGGAAGATGAGAGTGTGGAAGGTGAGAGTGTGAATGATGAGAGTGTGGAAGGTGAGAATGTGAAAGATGAGTGTGTGGAAGGTGAGAGTGTGGAAGGTGAGAGTGTGGAAGATGAGAGTGTGGAAGGTGAGCGTGTGGAAGGTGAGAGTGTGGAACATGAGAGTGTGGAAGGTGAGAGTGTGGAAGATAAGCGTCTGGAAGGTGAGAGTGTGGAAGGTGAGAGTGTGGAAGATGAGAGTGTGGAAGGTGAGAGTGTGAAAGATAAGCGTCTGGAAGGTGAGAGTGTGGAAGGTGAGAGTGTGGAAGGTGAGAGTGTGGAAGGTGAGAGGGTGGAAGATGAGAGTGTGGAAGGTGAGAGTGTGGAAGGTGAGAGTGTGGAAGATGAGAGTGTGGGAGGTGAGAGTGTGGAAGGTGAGAGTGTGGAAGATGAGAGTGTGGAAGTAGAGATTGTGGAAGGTGAGAGTGTGGAAGATCAGAGTGTGGAAGGTGAGAGTGTGGAAGGTGAGAGTGTGGAAGATGAGAATGTGGAAGGTGAGAGTGTGGAAGACGAGAGTGTGGAAGGTGAGAGTGTGGAAGGTGAGAGTGTGGAAGGTGAGAGTGTGGAAGGTGAGAGTGTGGAAGGTGAGAGTGTGGAAGATGAGAGTGTGGAAGGTGAGATTGTGGAAGATGAGAGTGTGGAAGGTGAGAGTGTGGAAGGTGAGAGTGTGGAAGGTGAGAGTGTGGAAGATGAGAGTGTGGAAGATGAGCGTGTGGAAGATGAGAGTGTGGAAGATGAGAGTGTGGAAGGTGAGAATGTGGAAGGTGAGAGTGTGGAAGATGAGAGTGTGGAAGATGAGAGTGTGGAAGATGAGAGTGTGGAAGATGAGCGTGTGGAAGATGAGAGTGTGGATGATGAGAGTGTGGAAGGTGAGAGTTTGGAAGGTGAGAGTGTGGAAGGTGAGAGTGTGGAAGATGAGAGTGTGGAAGGTGAGAGTGTGGAAGATGAGAGTGTGGAAGGTGAGAGTGTGGAAGGTGAGAGTGTGGAAGGTGAGAGTGTGGAAGATGAGAGTGTGGAAGATGAGCGCGTGGAAGATGAGCGCGTGGAAGATGAGAGTGTGGAAGATGAGAATGTGGAAGCTGAGTGTGTGGAAGGTGAGAGTGTGGAAGATGAGAGTGTGGAAGATGAGAGTGTGGAAGATGAGAGTGTGGAAGATGAGCGTGTGGAAGATGAGAGTTTGGATGATGAGAGTGTGGAAGGTGAGAGTGTGGAAGGTGAGAGTGTGGAAGGTGAGAGTGTGGAAGGTGAGAGTGTGGAAGGTAAGAGTGTGGAAGGTGAGAGTGTGGAAGGTGAGAGTGTGGAAGATGAGAGTGTGGAAGCTGAGAGTGTGGAAGTTGAGAGTGTGGAAGGTGAGCGTGTGGAAGATGAGGGTGTGGAAGGTGAGAGTGTGGAAGATGAGAGTGTGGAAGGTGAGAGTGTGAATGATGAGAGTGTGGAAGGTGAGAATGTGAAAGATGAGAGTGTGGAAGGTGAGAGTGTGGAAGGTGAGAGTGTGGAAGATGAGAGTGTGGAAGGTGAGCGTGTGGAAGGTGAGAGTGTGGAACATGAGAGTGTGGAAGGTGAGAGTGTGGAAGATAAGCGTCTGGAAGGTGAGAGTGTGGAAGGTGAGAGTGTGGAAGGTGAGAGTTTGGAAGATGAGAGTGTGGAAGGTGAGAGTGTGGAAGATAAGCGTCTGGAAGGTGAGAGTGTGGAAGGTGAGAGTGTGGAAGGTGAGAGTGTGGAATGTGAGAGGGTGGAAGATGAGAGTGTGGAAGGTGAGAGTGTGGAAGGTGAGAGTGTGGAAGATGAGAGTGGAAGGTGAGAGTGTGGAAGGTGAGAGTGTGGAAGGTGAGAGTGTGGAAGATGAGAGTGTGGAAGGTGAGAGTGTGGAAGATGAGAGTGTGGAAGATGAGAGTGTGGAAGATGAGAGTGGAAGGTGAGAGTGTGGAAGGTGAGAGTGTGGAAGGTGAGAGTGTGGAAGATGAGAGTGTGGAAGGTGAGAGTGTGGAAGATGAGAGTGGAAGGTGAGAGTGTGGAAGGTGAGAGTGTGGAAGGTGAGAGTGTGGAAGATGAGAGTGTGGAAGATGAGAGTGTGGAAGATGAGAGTGGAAGGTGAGAGTGTGGAAGGTGAGAGTGTGGAAGATGAGAGTGTGGAAGGTGAGAGTGTGGAAGGTGAGAGTGTGGAAGATGAGCATGCGGAAGATGAGAGTGTGGAAGGTGAGGGTGTGGAAGGTGATGGTGTGGAAGTTGAGGGTGTGGAAGGTGAGATTGTGGAAGGTGAGAGTGTGGAAGGTGAGAGTGTGGAAGGTGAGAGTGTGGAAGATGAGAGTGTGGAAGGTGAGAGTGTGGAAGATGAGACTGTGGAAGGTGAGAGTGTGGAAGGTGAGAGTGTGGAAGGTGAGAGTGTGGAAGGTGAGAGTGTGGAAGATGAGAGTGTGGAAGATGAGAGTGTGGAAGGTGAGAGTGTGGAAGGTGAGAGTGTGGAAGGTGAGAGTGTGGAAGGTGAGAGTGTGGAAGGTGAGAGTGTGGAAGATGAGAGTGTGGAAGATGAGAGTGTGGAAGGTGAGAGTGTGGAAGGTGAGAGTGTGGAAGGTGAGAGTGTGGAAGGTGAGAGTCTGGAAGGTGAGAGTGTGGAAGGTGAGAGTGTGGAAGGTGAGAGTGTGGAAGGTGAGAGTTTGGAAGATGAGAGTGTGGAAGGTGAGAGTGTGGAAGGTGAGAGTTTGGAAGATGAGAGTGTGGAAGGTGAGAGTGTGGAAGGTGAGAGTGTGGAAGGTGAGAGTGTGGAAGGTGGGAGTGTGGAAGGTGAGAGTGTGGAAGGTGAGAGTGTGGAAGGTGAGAGTGCGGAAGGTGAGAGTGTGGAAGGTGAGAGCGCGGAAGAAGAGAGTGTGGAAGGTGAGAGTGTGGAAGGTGAGAGTGTGGAAGGTGAGAGTCTGGAAGTAGAGATTGTGGAAGGTGAGAGTGTGGAAAATGAGAAGGTGGAAGGTGAGAGTGTGGAAGACGAGAGTGTGGAAGGCGAGAGTGTGGAAGGCGAGAGTGTGGAAGGCGAGAGTGTGGAAGGCGAGAGTGTGGAAGGCGAGAGTGTGGAAGGCGAGAGTGTGGAAGGTGAGAGTTTGGAAGGCGAGAGTGTGGAAGGTGAGAGTGTGGAAGATGAGAGTGTGGAAGGTGAGAGTGTGGAAGGTGAGAGTGTGGAAGGTGAGAGTGTGGAAGGTGAGAGTGTGGAAGGTGAGAGTGTGGAAGATGAGCGTGTGGAAGATGTGCGTGTGGAAGATGAGAGTGTGGAAGATGAGAGTGTGGAAGGTGAGAGTGTGGAAGGTGAGAGTGTGGAAGGTGAGAGTGTGGAAGGTGAGAGTGTGGAAGGTGAGAGTGTGGAAGATGAGAGTGTGGAAGATGAGAGTGTGGAAGATGAGCGTGTGGAAGATGAGAGTGTGGAAGATGAGAGTGTGGAAGGTGAGAGTGTGGAAGGTGAGAGTGTGGAAGGTGAGAGTGTGGAAGCTGAGAGTGTGGAAGGTGAGAGTGTGGAAGGTGAGAGTGTGGAAGGTGAGAGTGTGGAAGATGAGAGTGTGGAAGATGAGAGTGTGGAAGATGAGCGTGTGGAAGATGAGAGTGTGGAAGGTGAGAGTGTGGAAGGTGAGAGTGTGGAAGGTGAGAGTGCGGATGATGAGAGTGTGGAAGGTGAGAATGCGGAAGCTGAGAGTGCGGAAGGTGAGAGTGTGGAAGGTGAGAGTGTGGAAGGTGAGAGTGTGGAAGGTGAGAGTGTGGAAGATGAGATTGTGGAAGGTGAGAGTGTGGAAGGTGAGAGTGTGGAAGATGAGAGTGTGGAAGATGAGAGTGTGGAAGGTGAGAGTGTGGAAGGTGAGAGTGTGGAAGATGAGAGTGTGGAAGGTGAGAGTGTGGAAGGTGAGAGTGTGGAAGGTGAGAGTGTGGAAGGTGAGAGTGTGGAAGGTGAGAGTGTGGAAGGTGAGAGTGTGGAAGCTGAGAGTGTGGAAGGTGAGAGTTTGGAAGTTGAGAGTGTGGAAGGTGAGAGTGTGGAAGGTGAGAGTTTGGAAGATGAGAGTGTGGAAGGTGAGAGTGTGGAAGGTGAGAGTGTGGAAGGTGAGAGTGTGGAAGGTGAGAGTGTGGAAGGTGAGAGTGTGGAAGGTGAGAGTGTGGAAGGTGAGAGTGTGGAAGATGAGAGTGTGGAAGATGAGAGTGTGGAAGATGAGAGTGGAAGGTGAGAGTGTGGAAGGTGAGAGTGTGGAAGATGAGAGTGTGGAAGGTGAGAGTGTGGAAGGTGAGAGTGTGGAAGATGAGCATGCGGAAGATGAGAGTGTGGAAGGTGAGGGTGTGGAAGGTGATGGTGTGGAAGGTGAGGGTGTGGAAGGTGAGAGTGTGGAAGGTGAGAGTGTGGAAGGTGAGAGTGTGGAAGGTGAGAGTGTGGAAGATGAGAGTGTGGAAGGTGAGAGTGTGGAAGATGAGACTGTGGAAGGTGAGAGTGTGGAAGGTGAGAGTGTGGAAGGTGAGAGTGTGGAAGGTGAGAGTGTGGAAGGTGAGAGTGTGGAAGGTGAGAGTGTGGAAGGTGAGAGTGTGGAAGGTGAGAGTGTGGAAGGTGAGAGTGTGGAAGATGAGAGTGTGGAAGGTGAGAGTGTGGAAGATGAGAGTGTGGAAGGTGAGAGTGTGGAAGGTGAGAGTGTGGAAGGTGAGAGTGTGGAAGATGAGAGTGTGGAAGGTGAGAGTGTGGAAGGTGAGAGTGTGGAAGATGAGCATGCGGAAGATGAGAGTGTGGAAGGTGAGGGTGTGGAAGGTGATGGTGTGGAAGGTGAGAGTGTGGAAGGTGAGAGTGTGGAAGATGAGAGTGTGGAAGGTGAGAGTGTGGAAGGTGAGAGTGTGGAAGATGAGCATGCGGAAGATGAGAGTGTGGAAGGTGAGAGTGTGGAAGGTGAGAGTGTGGAAGGTGAGAGTGTGGAAGATGAGAGTGTGGAAGGTGAGAGTGTGGAAGATGAGAGTGTGGAAGGTGAGAGTGTGGAAGGTGAGAGTGTGGAAGGTGAGAGTGTGGAAGGTGAGAGTGTGGAAGGTGAGAGTGTGGAAGATGAGCGTGTGGAAGGTGAGAGTGTGGAAGGTGAGAGTGTGGAAGATGAGAGCGTGGAAGGTGAGAGTGTGGAAGGTGAGAATGTGGAAGATGAGAGTGTGGAAGGTGAGAGTGTGGAAGGTGAGAGTGTGGAAGATGAGCGTGTGGAAGGTGAGAGTGTGGAAGGTGAGAGTGTGGAAGGTGAGAGTGTGGAAGGTGAGAGTGTGGAAGGTGAGAGTGTGGAAGATGAGAGTGTGGAAGATGAGAGTGTGGAAGTTGAGAGTGTGGAAGGTGAGAGTGGAAGGTGAGAGTGTGGAAGATGAGCATGTGGAAGATGAGAGTGTGGAAGGTGAGAGTGTGGAAGGTGAGAGTGTGGAAGGTGAGAGTGGAAGGTGAGAGTGTGGAAGATGAGCATGTGGAAGATGAGAGTGTGGAGGGTGAGAGTGTGGAAGGTGAGAGTGTGGAAGATGAGAGTGTGGAACGTGAGAGTGTGGAAGGTGAGGGTGTGTAAGATGAGAGTGTGGAAGATGAGAGTGGTAGGTGAGAGTGTGGAAGATGAGAGTGTGGAAGGTGAGAGTGTGGAAGGTGAGAGTGTGGAAGGTGAGAGTGTGGAAGATGAGAGTGTGGAAGATGAGAGTGGAAGGTGAGAGTGTGGAAGATGAGCATGTGGAAGATGAGAGTGTGGAAGATGAGAGTGTGGAAGATGAGAGTGTGGAAGGTGAGAATGTGGAAGGTGAGAGTGTGGAAGGTGAGAGTGTGGAAGGTGAGAGTGTGGAAGGTGAGAGTGTGGAAGATGAGATTGTGGAACGTGAGAGTGTGGAAGGTGAGGGTGTGGAAGATGAGAGTGTGGAAGATGAGAGTGGTAGGTGAGAGTGTGGAAGGTGAGAGTGTGGAAGGTGAGAGTGTGGAAGATGAGAGTGTGGAAGATGAGAGTGGAAGGTGAGAGTGTGGAAGGTGAGAGTGTGGAAGATGAGAGTGGAAGGTGAGAGTGTGGAAGGTGAGAGTGTGGAAGGTGAGAGTGCGGAAGGTGAGCGTGTGGAAGATGAGAGTGGAAGGTGAGAGTGTGGAAGGTGAGAGTGTGGAAGGTGAGAGTGTGGAAGATGAAAGTGTGGAAGGTGAGAGTGTGGAAGGTGAGAGTGTGGAAGGTGAGAGTGTGGAAGGTGAGCGTGTGGAAGATGAGAGTGGAAGGTGAGAGTGTGGAAGGTGAGAGTGTGGAAGGTGAGAGTGTGGAAGGTGAGAGTGTGGAAGGTGAGGGTGTGGAAGATGAGAGTGTGGAAGGTGAGAGTGTGGAAGGTGAGAGTGTGGAAGTTGAGAGTGTGGATGGTGAGAGTTTGGAAGGTGAGAGTGTGGAAGGTGAGAGTGTGGAAGGTGAGAGTGTGGAAGGTGAGAGTGTGGAAGGTGAGAGTGTGGAAGGTGAGAGTGTGGAAGGTGTGATGAAATATTCCATTCACCACTGCCTGTGACTGAGATCGGTTTCAGTGTCATTTCCCTTCCCCCAGACCTCATTGTATTGTGTACTGGAATGTGCTGTATTGTATACTGGAATGTGCTGGAATGTGCTGTGTGTAGGGCTCCGCCCATACCTGGCCCCGTTTGTAAGCTAGCTTCAGTCTGGCCTCAGTCTCCAGAAGGAAGACATCTCTGTCTCTTACGTGTTACTTTCTAAGTTAATAAAAGCCTTGTTTTTGTTCTGCTAACTTCGAGTCTCGGAATTATTGAGGCACATCAATTTTATTAACTTATTTTTCAACACTATGGATCAACTCCTGAAACCCGAACGTTTGGATTTGGATCAACATGCTCTGGACGCATCAGCACGCTTCGGACACTGGTTTGAGTGTATGGAATTCTTCCTGGACAATTCCGCAGCCGTCAAAGACGCTACGGACGCTGCGAGGATGAGACTCGGAATTCTGCGGAATTGGGTAAGCCACCGGGTTTACCCCCTCATCCAAGACGCCGAGACGTACCTGGCCGCCTGTGACATCTTAAAGGCGCATTACCAGCAGCCTACGAATGAGGTGTATGCTAGGCACCTGCTCGCTACCCGCGCACAGCGACCTGGGGAATCGGTGGAGGAGTTCCTAAGCACCCTGAAAATGCTTGGCAAAGACTGCAAGTGCCGAGATGTAAAAGCCGCAGTGTACACTGACGAGCTTGTTCGCGATGCCTTCATCACAGGCCTCAGCTCCACTTACATCTGGCAAAGACTGCTGGAAAAAACGGGGTTGGACCTGAAACAGGCTGCGGACACCGCGCGATCCCTGGATGTGGCCCAGAGAAACTCGGACGCCTTCTCTTCAGCCCGCGCCGTCCACGCCGCCACGTGTGCACCGAGGGCGCCGCCATCTTGGAAGGCATCTTCCCCGCCCGACAGCCCGACACCGGCTGGGCCCCGCTCTCCCCCCAGAAGCCCTATGACAGCTGCGACGCGTCAGGAACCCAACTGCTACTTCTGCAGGCAGCCAAAGCACACCAGAAACCTGTGCCCGGCGAAAGGCACCACCTGCTTTAAGTGCGGTAAGAAGGGGCACTTCGGGAAGGTGTGCAGAGGGAACCCCGCCGGAAAACCAACCGCCGGAAAACCCGCCACCGCCGCGTGTGCGCCGTGGGAGCGGCCATCTTGGACGCCATCTTGCCCGACCTCGTGGGGTCCGCCATCTTGTGAGCAGACAGCGTGGACGCCATCTTGTATCGATCAGGGCCCTACAGTGGCATCGGTCACAGTGGACCAGACCAGGCCGCACCCGTTATCCAGATCAATGGTGGACATCGAGGTAAACGGGTGCCGGGTTAAATGCTTAATTGACAGTGGAAGCACGGAGAGCTTTATCCACCCAGAACTGGCACAACAACTCTCCCTAAAGGTGGTCCCTACTCAGGGTACCATCTCTATGGCTGATAAAACCCAGACATCGACCATTCTGGGTTACTGCACGGTACAATTGTGCGTTAACGGAACTGTATATGATAATTTTAAAGTATTAATCATGAAGAACCTATGTGCGAGCGTGATCTTGGGCCTGGATTTCCAGTGCAACCACCAAAGCATCACGCTCAAGTACGGTGGGTCCCAGCCGCCCCTCACAGTGTGCGGTCTGGCTACCCTGAAGGTAAAGCCGCCTTCGCTATTCGCGAACCTTACCCCTAACTGCCGGCCAATAGCGACCAAAAGCAGGAGGTACAGCTGGGAGGACAGGCGGTTTATCGCGACCGAGGTAGACAGGCTCCTGAAAGAGCGCATTATTGAACGCAGCAACAGCCCGTGGCGCGCCCAAGTGGTAGTGGTAAGGGGTAGCGAGAAGAAACGGATGGTGATCGACTATAGTCAAACGATCAACAGGTACACCCTACTAGACGCCTACCCGCTACCCCGAATATCAGAAATGGTGAACCAAATCGCCCAATACCGGGTGTTCTCCACCATCGACCTCAAGTCAGCGTACCACCAGCTCCCTATCAGACCAGAGGACCGCCCGTACACCGCCTTCGAGGCGAACGGACGCCTCTACCAATTCCTCAGAGTCCCCTTTGGGGTGACGAATGGGGTCTCGGTCTTCCAGAGGGAGATGGACCACATGGTCGATGACCACCACTTGCAGGCAACCTTCCCCTACCTCGACAACGTCACCATCTGCGGTCACAACCAGCAGGATCACGACTCGAACCTCGAGAGGTTCCTGAATACCGCACAAAAACTCAACCTCACCTACAACGAGGACAAGTGCGTTTACAACACCACGCGCCTCTGCATACTAGGCAGCGTGGTGGAGAATGGGGAAATCGGGCCAGACCCCGACCGATTGCGCCCCCTACGGGAGCTGCCCCTGCCCAACACTCCCAAAGCCCTGAAAAGGTGCCTGGGGTTATTTTCTTATTATTCCCAATGGGTCCCCAACTACTCCGACAAAGCCCGCCCCCTCTTGAAAGCATCCTCTTTCCCGCTCTCTGCTGAGGCCCACGCCGCCTTCAAAAGCATTAAGCAGGATATTGAGCGGGCCACGCTACAGGCAGTGGACGAGAACACTCCATTTCAAGTGGAAAGTGATGCGTCTGACTTCGCCTTGGCGGCCACCCTCAACCAGGCAGGGCGGCCCGTAGCTTTCTTCTTGAGGACCCTCCAAGGGCCCGAGATCAGACACTCCTCCGTGGAAAAGGAGGCCCAAGCCATCGTGGAGGCAGTGCGCCACTGGCGCCACTACCTAGCCGGCAAACGCTTCACCCTACTTACCGACCAGCGGTCGGTAGCGTTTATGTT
Organism: Somniosus microcephalus; assembly: GCF_052327205.1. Lineage (NCBI taxonomy): Eukaryota > Metazoa > Chordata > Chondrichthyes > Squaliformes > Somniosidae > Somniosus > Somniosus microcephalus. Next base: position 136,501 of record NC_140997.1, read on the forward strand.
CAATAATAAACAGAGGGGGAAGATTAAAAATGATAAGATTCTTAGGTGGCGGATCGAGCTCTCCACCTTCGAGTACGACATCATTTACCGGCCAGGGGCCCTTAACGAATCCCCTGACGCCCTCTCACGAGGGGTGTGTGCCAGCGCCACCAGGGATCGGCTACAGACCCTCCACAACGACCTCTGCCACCCAGGGGTCACGCGGCTGTTCCACTTCATAAAGTCCCGTAACTTACCCTACTCGATTGAGGAAGTTCGGTCCCTGACCAGGAACTGCCGCACTTGCGCTGAGTGCAAGCCTCGGTTCTACCGCCCAGATAGAGCCCACTTAATCAAAGCTACACGGCCCTTTGAGCGGCTCAGCTTAGATTTCAAGGGCCCCCTCCCGTCCGTCGACCGCAATGTTTACTTCCTGAACATTGTGGACGAATACTCCCGGTTCCCATTCGCCTTCCCCTGCCCAGACATGACCAGCGCCACGGTCATTAAATGCCTCAACAGCCTGTTCTGCCTGTTCGGTATGCCGAGCTACATCCATACGGATAGGGGGGCGTCCTTCATGAGTGAAGAGCTACGCCAGTACATGCTGTCCAAGGGGATCGCCACGAGCCGTACCACCAGCTACAACCCCCGGGGTAACGGCCAAGTGGAGCGAGAGAACGGGACAGTATGGAAAGCAGTCACTCTAGCTCTAAGGACCAAGGGCCTCCCTATCTCCCGCTGGCAGGAAGTCCTCTCGGATGTGCTCCATTCGATACGGTCGCTATTGTGTACGGCCACTAATACCACGCCTCATGAACGAATGTTTGTCTTTCCCCGGAAATCCACCTCAGGCGTATCCATGCCGTCATGGCTCTCCACCCCAGGTCCGGTACTCGTGCGAAGGCATGTGACGGGCCACAAGACGGACCCTCTCGTGGAGCCAGTACACCTACTCCACGCCAACCCCCAATACGCATATGTCCGGCATGCCGACGGAAGGGAGGACACCGTGTCCATAAAAGACGTCGCCCCAGCCGGCATCGACAACAACCACGGCAATAGCGGCAACGACGATCACAGCAACTCTTACCCACCCACTACTCTTTCATCACCCCCGGAAGAACACAGACCAATGGCACCCCCACCAACTACCCCTCCAACAACCCTGGCGGCACCCCCGGCAGAGACCCAGGAGGCTACCGGGGACACCCAGCCGACACCCGCGGCACCGCAACAGCCACGTCGGTCGCAGAGGACTATCAAACCCCCGAACAGAATAAATCTATAGAAGGGGTGAATGTGATGAAATATTCCATTCACCACTGCCTGTGACTGAGATCGGTTTCAGTGTCATTTCCCTTCGCCCAGACCTCATTGTATTGTGTACTGGAATGTGCTGTATTGTATACTGGAATGTGCTGGAATGTGCTGTGTGTCGAGCTCCGCCGATACCTGGCCCCGTTTGTAAGCTAGCTACAGTCTGGCCTCAGTCTCCAGAAGGAAGACATCTCTCTCTCTTACGTGTTACTTTCTAAGTTAATAAAAGCTTTGTATTTGTTCTGCTAACTTCGAGTCTCGGAATTATTGAGGCACATCAGAAGGTGAGAGTGTGGAAGGTGAGAGTGTGGAAGATGTGAGTGTGGAAGATGTGAGTGTGGAAGGTGAGAGTGTGGAAGGTGAGAGTGTGGAAGATGAGAATGTGGAAGATGAGAGTGTGGAAGGTGAGAGTGTGGAAGGTGAGAGTGTGGAAGGTGAGAGTGTGGAAGGTGAGAGTGTGGAGGGTGAGAGTGTGGAAGGTGAGAGTGTGGAAGGAGAGAGTGGAAGGTGAGAGTGTGGAAGCTAAGAGTGTGGAAGGTGAGAGTGTGGAAGATGAGAGTGTGGAAGGTGGGAGTGTGGAAGATGAGTGTGGAACCTGAGAGTGTGGATGCTGAGAGTGTGGAAGATGAGTGTGGAAGATGAGCATGTGGAAGATGAGTGTGGAAGATGAGCGTGTGGAAGGTGAGAGTGTGGAAGGTGAGAGTGTGGAAGGTGAGAGTGTGGAAGGTGAGAATGTGGAAGGTGAGAGTGTGAAAGGTGAGAGTGTGGAACCTGAGAGTGTGCAAGGTGAGAGTTTGGAAGTTGTGAGTGTGGAAGGTGAGAGTGTGGAAGATGAGAGTGTGGAAGGTGAGAGTGTGGAAGGTGAGAGTGTGGAAGGTGAGAGTGTGGAAGGTGAGAGTGTGGAAGATGAGAGTGAGGAAGGTGAGAGTGTGGAAGGTGAGAGTGTGGAAGGTGAGAGTGTCGAAGTTGAGAGTGTGAAAGGTGAGAGTGTGGAACTTGAGAGTGTGGAAGGTCAGAATGTGGAAGGTGAGAGTGTGGAAGGTGAGAGTGTGGAAGGTGAGAGTGTGGAAGGTGAGAGTGTGGTTGATGAGAGTGTGGAAGGTGAGAGTGTGGAAGGTGAGAGTGTGGAAGATGAGAGTGTGGAAGATGAGAGTATGGAAGGTGAGAGTGTGGAAGATGAGAGTGTGGAAGGTGAGAGTGTGGAAGATGAGAGTGTGGAAGATGAGAGTGTGGAAGGTGAGAGTGTGGAAGGTGAGAGCGTGGAAGGTGAGGGTGTGGGAAATGAGAGTGTGGAAGATGAGAGTATGGAAGGTGAGAGTGTGGAAGATGAGAGTGTGGAAGGTGAGAGTGTAGAAGATGAGATTGTGGAAGGTGAGAGTGTGGAAGATGAGAGTGTGGAAGGTGAGACTGTGGAAGATGCGAGTGTGGAAGGTGAGAGTGTGGAAGGTGAGAGTGTGGAAGATGAGAATGTGGAAGATGAGAGTGTGGAAGGTGAGAGAGTGGAAGGTGAGAGTGTGGAAGAGGAGACTGTGGAAGATGAGAATGTGGAAGGTGAGAGTGTGGAAGGTGAGAGTGTGGAAGGTGAGATTGTGGAAGTTGAGAGTGTGGAAGGTGAGAGTATGGAAGGTGAGATTGTGGAAGGTGAGAGTGTGGAAGATGAGAGTGTGGAAGATGAGAGTATGGAAGGCGAGAGTGTGGAAGATGAGAGTGTGGAAGGTGAGAGTGTAGAAGATGAGAGTGAGGAAGGTGAGAGTGTGGAAGATGAGAATATGGAAGGGGAGAGTGTGGAAGGTGAGAGTGTGGAAGGTGAGAGTGTGGAAGGTGAGAGTGTGGAAGGTGAGAGTGTGGAAGGTGAGAGTGTGGAAGATGAGAATGTGGAAGGGGAGAGTGTGGAAGGTGAGAGTGTGGAAGGTGAGAGTGTGGAAGGTGAGAGTGTGGAAGGTGAGAGTGTGGAAGGTGAGAGCGTGGAAGATGTGAGTGTGGAAGGCGAGAGTGTGGAAGGTGAGAGTGTGGAAGATGAGAATGTGGAAGATGAGAGTGTGGAAGGTGAGAGTGTGGAAGGTGAGAGTGTGGAAGGTGAGAGTGTGGAAGGTGAGAGTGTGGAAGGTGAGAGTGTGGAAGGTGAGAGTGTGGAAGGTGAGAGTGTGGAAGCTGAGAGTGTGGAAGGTGAGAGTGTGGAAGGTGAGAGTGTGGAAGGAGAGAGTGGAAGGTGAGAGTGTGGAAGGTGAGAGTGTGGAAGGTGAGAGTGTGGAAGATGAGAGTGTGGAAGGTGAGAGTGTGGAAGATGAGTGTGGAATGTGAGAGTGTGGATGATGAGAGTGTGGAAGATGAGTGTGGAAGATGAGCATGTGGAAGATGAGTGTGGAAGATGAGCGTGTGGAAGGTGAGAATCTGGAAGGTGAGAGTGTGGAAGGTGAGAGTGTGGAAGGTGAGAGTGTGGAAGGTGAGAGTGTGGAAGGTGAGAGTGTGAAAGGTGAGAGTGTGGAACCTGAGAGTGTGGAAGGTCAGAATTTGGAAGTTGTGAGTCTGGAAGATGAGAGTGTGGAAGGTGAGAGTGTGGAAGGTGAGAGTGTGGAAGGTGAGAGTGTGGAAGGTGAGAGTGTGGAAGATGAGAGTGTGGAAGATGAGAGTGTGGAAGATGAGAGTGTGGAAGATGAGAGTGTGGAAGGTGAGAGTGTGGAAGGTGAGAGTGTGGAAGATGAGAGTGTGGAAGGTGAGAGTGTGGAAGATGAGAGTGCGGAAGATGTGAGTATGGAAGGTCAGAGTGTGGAAGATGAGAGTGTGGAAGGTGAGAGTGTAGAAGATGAGATTGTGGAAGGTGAGAGTGTGGAAGATGTGAGTGTGGAAGGCGAGAGTGTGGAAGGGGAGAGTGTGGAAGGTGAGAGTGTGGAAGGTGAGAGTGTGGAAGGTGAGAGTGTGGAAGATGAGAGTGTGGAGGGTGAGAGTATAGAAGATGAGAGTGTGGAAGGTGAGAGTGTGGAAGATGAGAGAGTAGAAGATGAGAGTGTGGAAGGTGAGGGTGTGGAAGATGAGAGTGTGGAAGGTGAGAGTGTGGAAGGTGAGAGTGTGGACGGTGAGAGTGTGGAAGGTGAGGGTGTGGAAGATGAGAGTGTGGAAGATGAGCGTGTGGAAGGTGAGAGTGTGGAAGGTGAGATTGTGGAAGGTGAGAGTGTGGAAGATGAGAGTGTGGAAGATGAGAGTGTGGAAGGCGAGAGTGTGGAAGGTGAGAGTGTGGAAGATGAGAGTGTGGAAGGTGATAGTTTGGAAGGTGAGAGCTTGGAAGGTGAGAGTGTGGATGGTGAGGGTGTGGAAGATGAGAGTGTGGAAAGTGAGATTGTGGAAGGTGAGAGTGTGGAAGGTGAGAGTGTGGAAGATGAGAGTGTGGAAGATGAGAGTGTGGAAGATCAGAGTGTGGAAGGTGAGGGTGTGGAAGGTGAGAGTGTGGAAGGTGAGATTGTGGAAGGTGAGAGTGTGGAAGGTGAGAGTGTGGAAGATGAGAGTGCGGAAGGTGAGAGTGTGGAAGATGAGCGTGTGGAAGATGAGAGTGTGGAAGGTGAGAGTGTGGAAGGTGAGATTGTGGAAGGTGAGAGTGTGGAAGATGAGAGTGTGGAAGATGAGAGTGTGGAAGATGAGCGTGTGGAACATGAGAGTGTGGAAGATGAGAGTGTGGAAGATGAGCGTGTGGAAGGTGAGAGTGTGGAAGGTGAGGGTGTGGAAGATGAGAGTGTGGAAGATGAGAGTGTGGAAAGTGAGAGTGTGGAAGGTGAGAGTGTGGAAGGTGAGAGTGTGGAAGATGAGAGTGTGGAAGATGGGAGTGTGGAAGGTGAGAGTGTGGAGGTGAGAGTGTGGAAGGTGAGAGTGTGGAAGGTGAGATTGTGGAAGGTGAGAGTGTGGAAGATGAGAGTGTGGAAGATGAGAGTGTGGAAGATGAGCGTGTGGAACATGAGAGTGTGGAAGATGAGAGTGTGGAAGATGAGCGTGTGGAAGGTGAGGGTGTGGAAGGTGAGAGTGTGGAAGATGAGGGTGCGGAAGATGAGCGTGCGGAAGGTGAGAGTGCGGAAGGTGAGAGTGCGGAAGGTGAGAGTGCGGAAGGTGAGAGTGCGGAAGGTGTGAGTGCGGAAGGTGAGAGTGCGGAAGGTGAGCGTGCGGAAGGTGAGCGTGCGGAAGGTGAGATTGCGGAAGTTGAGAGTGCGGAAGGTGAGAGTGGAAGGTGAGAGTGTGGAAAGTGAGATTGTGGAAGGTGAGAGTGTTGAAGGTGAGAGTGTGGAATGTGAGAGTGTGGAAGATGAGAGTGTGGAAGGTGAGAGTGTGGAACATGAGAGTGTGGAAGATGAGAGTGTGGAAGATGAGAGTGTGGAAGATGAGCGTGTGGAAGGTGAGAGTGTGGAAGGGGAGAGTGTGGAAGGTGAGAGTGTGGAAGATGAGAGTGTGGAAGATGAGAGTGTGGAAGATGTGAGTATGGAAGGTCAGAGTGTGGAAGATGAGAGTGTGGAAGGTGAGAGTGTAGAAGATGAGATTGTGGAAGGTGAGAGTGTGGAAGATGAGAGTGTGGAAGGCGAGAGTGTGGAAGGGGAGAGTGTGGAAGGTGAGAGTGTGGAAGGTGAGAGTGTGGAAGGAGAGATTGTGGAAGATGAGAGTGTGGAAGGTGAGAGTATAGAAGATGAGAGTGTGGAAGGTGAGAGTGTGGAAGATGAGAGTGTTGAAGATGAGAGTGTGGAAGGTGAGGGTGCGGAAGATGAGAGTGTGGAAGGTGAGAGTGTGGAAGGTGAGAGCGTGGATGGTGAGAGTGTGGAAGGTGAGGGTGTGGAAGATGAGAGTGTGCAAGATGAGCGTGTGGAAGATGAGAGTGTGGAAGGTGAGAGTGTGGAAGGTGAGATTGTGGAAGGTGAGAGTGTGGAAGATGAGAGTGTGGAAGATGAGAGTGTGGAAGGTGAGAGTGTGGAAGGTGAGAGTGCGGAAGATGAGAGTGTGGAAGGTGAGAGTGTGGAAGGTGAGAGCTTGGAAGGTGAGAGTGTGGAAGGTGAGGGTGTGGAAGATGAGAGTGTGGAAGATGAGAGTGTGGAAAGTGAGATTGTGGAAGGTGAGAGTGTGGAAGGTGAGAGTGTGGAAGATGAGAGTGTGGAAGATGAGAGTGTGGAAGGTGAGGGTGTGGAAGGTGAGAGTGTGGAAGGTTAGATTGTGGAAGGTGAGAGTGTGGAAGGTGAGAGTGTGGAAGATGAGAGTGCGGAAGGTGAGAGTGTGGAAGATGAGCGTGTGGAAGATGAGAGTGTGGAAGGTGAGAGTGTGGAAGGTGAGATTGTGGCAGCTAAGAGTGTGGAAGATGAGAGTGTGGAAGATGAGAGTGTGGAAGATGAGCGTGTGGAAGATGAGAGTGTGGAAGATGAGAGTGTGGAAGATGAGCGTGTGGAAGGTGAGAGTGTGGAAGGTGAGAGTGTGGAAGGTGAGAGCGTGGAAGGTGAGAGTGTGGAAGGTGAGGGTGTGGAAGATGAGAGTGTGGAAGATGAGAGTGTGGAAAGTGAGAGTGTGGAAGGTGAGAGTGTGGAAGGTGAGAGTGTGGAAGATGAGAGTGTGGAAGATGGGAGTGTGGAAGGTGAGAGTGTGGAGGGTGAGAGTGTGGAAGGTGAGATTGTGGAAGGTGAGAGTTTGGAAGATGAGAGTGTGGAAGATGAGCGTGTGGAACATGAGAGTGTGGAAGATGAGAGTGTGGAAGATGAGCGTGTGGAAGGTGAGAGTGTGGAAGGTGAGAGTGTGGAAGGTGAGAGTGTGGAAGGTGAGAGTTTGGAAGGTGAGAGTGTGGAAGATGAGAGGGTGGAAGATGAGAGTGTGGAAGGTGAGAGTGTGGAAGGTGAGAGTGTGGAAGATGAGAGTGTGGAAGGTGAGAGTGTGGAAGATGAGAGTGTGGAAGGTGAGAGAGTGGAAGATGAGAGTGTGGAAGGTGAGAGTGTGGAAGATGAGGGTGCGGAAGATGAGCGTGCGGAAGGTGAGAGTGCGGAAGGTGAGAGTGCGGAAGGTGAGAGTGCGGAAGGTGAGAGTGCGGAAGGTGAGAGTGCGGAAGGTGAGAGTGCGGAAGGTGTGAGTGCGGAAGGTGAGAGTGCGGAAGGTGAGAGTGCGGAAGGTGAGCGTGCGGAAGGTGAGATTGCGGAAGGTGAGAGTGCGGAAGGTGAGAGTGCGGAAGGTGAGAGTTGAAGGTGAGAGTGTGGAAAGTGAGAATGTGGAAGGTGAGAGTTTTGAAGGTGAGAGTGTGGAATGTGAGATTGTGGAAGATGAGAGTGTGGAAGGTGAGGGTGTGGAACATGAGAGTGTGGAAGATGAGAGTGTGGAAGATGAGAGTGTGGAAGATGAGCGTGTGGAAGGTGAGAGTGTGGAAGGTGAGATTGTGGAAGGTGAGAGTGTGGAAGGTGAGAGTGTGGAAGATGAGAGGGTGGAAGGTGAGAGTGTGGAAGGTGAGATTGTGGAAGGTGAGAGTGTGGAAGGTGAGAGTGTGGAAGATGAGAGTGCGGAAGGTGAGAGTGTGGAAGATGAGCGTGTGGAAGATGAGAGTGTGGAAGGTGAGAGTGTGGAAGGTGAGATTGTGGCAGGTGAGAGTGTGGAAGATGAGAGTGTGGAAGATGAGAGTGTGGAAGACGGGCGTGTGGAACATGAGAGTGCGGAAGATGAGAGTGTGGAAGATGAGCGTGTGGAAGGTGAGAGTGTGGAAGGTGAGAGTGTGGAAGGTGAGAGCGTGGAAGGTGAGAGTGTGGAAGGTGAGGGTGTGGAAGATGAGAGTGTGGAAGATGAGAGTGTGGAAAGTGAGAGTGTGGAAGGTGAGAGTGTGGAAGGTGAGAGTGTGGAAGATGAGAGTGTGGAAGATGGGAGTGTGGAAGGTGAGACTGTGGAGGGTGAGAGTGTGGAAGGTGAGATTGTGGAAGGTGAGAGTTTGGAAGATGAGAGTGTGGAAGATGAGCGTGTGGAACATGAGAGTGTGGAAGATGAGAGTGTGGAAGATGAGCGTGTGGAAGGTGAGAGTGTGGAAGGTGAGAGTGTGGAGGTGAGAGTGTGGAAGGTGAGAGTGTGGAAGGTGAGAGTGTGGAAGATGAGAGGGTGGAAGATGAGAGTGTGGAAGGTGAGAGTGTGGAAGATGAGAGTGTGGAAGGTGAGAGAGTGGAAGATGAGAGTGTGGAAGGTGAGAGTGTGGAAGATGAGGGTGCGGAAGATGAGCGTGCGGAAGGTGAGAGTGCGGAAGGTGAGAGTGCGGAAGGTGAGAGTGCGGAAGGTGAGAGTGAGAGTGCGGAAGGTGAGAGTGCGGAAGGTGAGAGTGCGGAAGGTGTGAGTGCGGAAGGTGAGAGTGCGGAAGGTGAGAGTGCGGAAGGTGAGCGTGCGGAAGGTGAGATTGCGGAAGTTGAGAGTGCAGAAGGTGAGAGTGCGGAAGGTGAGAGTTGAAGGTGAGAGTGTGGAAAGTGAGAATGTGGAAGGTGAGAGTGTTGAAGATGAGAGTGTGGAAGGTGAGGGTGTGGAACATGAGAGTGTGGAAGATGAGAGTGTGGAAGATGAGAGTGTGGAAGATGAGCGTGTGGAAGGTGAGAGTGTGGAAGGTGAGATTGTGGAAGGTGAGAGTGTGGAAGGTGAGAGTGTGGAAGATGAGAGGGTGGAAGGTGAGAGTGTGGAAGATGAGAGTGTGGAAGATGCGAGTGTGGAAGGTGAGAGTGTGGAAGGTGAGAGTGTGGAAGATGAGAATGTGGAAGATGAGAGTGTGGAAGGTGAGAGTGTGGAAGATGAGAGTGTGGAAGGTGAGAGTGTGGAACATGAGAGTGTGGAAGATGAGAGTGTGGAAGATGAGAGTGTGGAAGATGAGCGTGCGGAAGGTGAGAGTGCGGAAGTTGAGAGTGCGGAAGGTGAGAGTGGAAGGTGAGAGTGTGGAAGGTGAGAGTGTGGAAAGTGAGAATGTGGAAGGTGAGAGTGTGGAAGGTGAGAGTGTGGAATGTGAGAGTGTGGAAGATGAGAGTGTGGAAGGTGAGAGTGTGGAACATGAGAGTGTGGAAGATGAGAGTGTGGAAGGTGAGAGTGTGGAAGGTGAGAGTGTGGAAGGTGAGAGTGTGGAAGTTGAGAGTGTGGAAGATGAGAGGGTGGAAGGTGAGAGTGTGGAAGATGAGAGTGTGGAAGATGCGAGTGTGGAAGGTGAGAGTGTGGAAGGTGAGAGTGTGGAAGATGAGAATGTGGAAGATGAGATTGTGGAAGGTGAGAGTTTGGAAGATGAGAGTGTGGAAGATGAGCGTGTGGAAGGTGAGAGTGTGGAAGGTGAGAGTGTGGAAGGTGAGAGTGTGGAAGGTGAGAGTGTGGAAGATGAGAGTGTGGAAGATGAGCGTGTGGAACATGAGAGTGTGGAAGATGAGAGTGTGGAAGATGAGCGTGTGGAAGGTGAGAGTGTGGAAGGTGAGAGTGTGGAGGTGAGAGTGTGGAAGGTGAGAGTTTGGAAGGTGAGAGTGTGGAAGATGAGAGGGTGGAAGATGAGAGTGTGGAAGGTGAGAGTGTGGAAGGTGAGAGTGTGGAAGATGAGAGTGTGGAAGGTGAGAGTGTGGAAGATGAGAGTGTGGAAGGTGAGAGAGTGGAAGATGAGAGTGTGGAAGGTGAGAGTGTGGAAGATGAGGGTGCGGAAGATGAGCGTGCGGAAGGTGAGAGTGCGGAAGGTGAGAGTGCGGAAGGTGAGAGTGCGGAAGGTGAGAGTGCGGAAGGTGAGAGTGCGGAAGGTGAGAGTGCGGAAGGTGTGAGTGCGGAAGGTGAGAGTGCGGAAGGTGAGAGTGCGGAAGGTGAGCGTGCGGAAGGTGAGATTGCGGAAGGTGAGAGTGCGGAAGGTGAGAGTGCGGAAGGTGAGAGTTGAAGGTGAGAGTGTGGAAAGTGAGAATGTGGAAGGTGAGAGTTTTGAAGGTGAGAGTGTGGAATGTGAGAGTGTGGAAGATGAGAGTGTGGAAGGTGAGGGTGTGGAACATGAGAGTGTGGAAGATGAGAGTGTGGAAGATGAGAGTGTGGAAGATGAGCGTGTGGAAGGTGAGAGTGTGGAAGGTGAGATTGTGGAAGGTGAGAGTGTGGAAGGTGAGAGTGTGGAAGCTGAGAGGGTGGAAGGTGAGAGTGTGGAAGGTGAGATTGTGGAAGGTGAGAGTGTGGAAGGTGAGAGTGTGGAAGATGAGAGTGCGGAAGGTGAGAGTGTGGAAGATGAGCGTGTGGAAGATGAGAGTGTGGAAGGTGAGAGTGTGGAAGGTGAGATTGTGGCAGGTGAGAGTGTGGAAGATGAGAGTGTGGAAGATGAGAGTGTGGAAGACGGGCGTGTGGAACATGAGAGTGCGGAAGATGAGAGTGTGGAAGATGAGCGTGTGGAAGGTGAGAGTGTGGAAGGTGAGAGTGTGGAAGGTGAGAGCGTGGAAGGTGAGAGTGTGGAAGGTGAGGGTGTGGAAGATGAGAGTGTGGAAGATGAGAGTGTGGAAAGTGAGAGTGTGGAAGGTGAGAGTGTGGAAGGTGAGAGTGTGGAAGATGAGAGTGTGGAAGATGGGAGTGTGGAAGGTGAGACTGTGGAGGGTGAGAGTGTGGAAGGTGAGATTGTGGAAGGTGAGAGTTTGGAAGATGAGAGTGTGGAAGATGAGCGTGTGGAACATGAGAGTGTGGAAGATGAGAGTGTGGAAGATGAGCGTGTGGAAGGTGAGAGTGTGGAAGGTGAGAGTGTGGAGGTGAGAGTGTGGAAGGTGAGAGTGTGGAAGGTGAGAGTGTGGAAGATGAGAGGGTGGAAGATGAGAGTGTGGAAGGTGAGAGTGTGGAAGATGAGAGTGTGGAAGGTGAGAGAGTGGAAGATGAGAGTGTGGAAGGTGAGAGTGTGGAAGATGAGGGTGCGGAAGATGAGCGTGCGGAAGGTGAGAGTGCGGAAGGTGAGAGTGCGGAAGGTGAGAGTGCGGAAGGTGAGAGTGAGAGTGCGGAAGGTGAGAGTGCGGAAGGTGAGAGTGCGGAAGGTGTGAGTGCGGAAGGTGAGAGTGCGGAAGGTGAGAGTGCGGAAGGTGAGCGTGCGGAAGGTGAGATTGCGGAAGTTGAGAGTGCGGAAGGTGAGAGTGCGGAAGGTGAGAGTTGAAGGTGAGAGTGTGGAAAGTGAGAATGTGGAAGGTGAGAGTGTTGAAGATGAGAGTGTGGAAGGTGAGGGTGTGGAACATGAGAGTGTGGAAGATGAGAGTGTGGAAGATGAGAGTGTGGAAGATGAGCGTGTGGAAGGTGAGAGTGTGGAAGGTGAGATTGTGGAAGGTGAGAGTGTGGAAGGTGAGAGTGTGGAAGATGAGAGGGTGGAAGGTGAGAGTGTGGAAGATGAGAGTGTGGAAGATGCGAGTGTGGAAGGTGAGAGTGTGGAAGGTGAGAGTGTGGAAGATGAGAATGTGGAAGATGAGAGTGTGGAAGGTGAGAGTGTGGAAGATGAGAGTGTGGAAGGTGAGAGTGTGGAACATGAGAGTGTGGAAGATGAGAGTGTGGAAGATGAGAGTGTGGAAGATGAGCGTGCGGAAGGTGAGAGTGCGGAAGTTGAGAGTGCGGAAGGTGAGAGTGGAAGGTGAGAGTGTGGAAGGTGAGAGTGTGGAAAGTGAGAATGTGGAAGGTGAGAGTGTGGAAGGTGAGAGTGTGGAATGTGAGAGTGTGGAAGATGAGAGTGTGGAAGGTGAGAGTGTGGAACATGAGAGTGTGGAAGATGAGAGTGTGGAAGGTGAGAGTGTGGAAGGTGAGAGTGTGGAAGGTGAGAGTGTGGAAGTTGAGAGTGTGGAAGATGAGAGGGTGGAAGGTGAGAGTGTGGAAGATGAGAGTGTGGAAGATGCGAGTGTGGAAGGTGAGAGTGTGGAAGGTGAGAGTGTGGAAGATGAGAATGTGGAAGATGAGATTGTGGAAGGTGAGAGTTTGGAAGATGAGAGTGTGGAAGATGAGCGTGTGGAAGGTGAGAGTGTGGAAGGTGAGAGTGTGGAAGGTGAGAGTGTGGAAGGTGAGAGTGTGGAAGATGAGAGTGTGGAAGGTGAGAGTGTGGAAGATGAGAGTGTGGAAGATGCGAGTGTGGAAGGTGAGATTGTGGAAGGTGAGAGTGTGGAAGATGAGAATGTGAAAGATGAGAGTGTGGAAGGTGAGAGTGTGGAAGGTGAGAGTGTGGAAGATGAGAGTGTGGAAGATGAGAATGTGGAAGGTGAGACTGTGGAAGGAGAGAGTGTGGAAGGTGAGAGTGTGGAATGTGAGAGTGTGGAAGGTGAGAGTGTGGAAGGTGAGAGTGTGGAAGATGAGCGTGTGGAAGATGAGCGTGTGGAAGATGAGAGGGTGGAAGGTGCGAGTGTGGAAGGAGAGAGTGTGGAAGTTGAGCGTGTGGAAGGTGAGAGTGTGGAAGGTGAGGGTGTGGAAGATCAGAGTGTGGAAGGTGAGAGTGTGGAAGGTGAGAGTGTGGAAGGTGAGAGTGTGGAAGATGAGCGTGTGGAAGGTGAGAGTGTGGAAGGTGAGGGTGTGGAAGATCAGAGTGTGGAACGTGAGAGTGTGGAAGGTGAGAGTGTGGAAGGTCAGAGTGTGGAGGATGAGCGTGTGGAAGATGAGAGTGTGGAAGATGAGTGTGGGGAAGGTGAGAGTGTGGAAGGTGAGAGTGTGGAAGATGAGAGTGTGGAAGATGAGCGTGTGGAAGATGAGAGTGTGGAAGATGAGTGTGGGGAAGGTGAGAGTGTGGAAGGTGAGAGTGTGGAAGGTGAGAGTGTGGAAGTTGAGAGTGTGGAAGTTGAGAGTGTGGAAGGTGAGAGTGTGGTAGGTGGGAGTGTGGAAGTTGAGAGTGTGGAAGGTGAGAGTGTGGAAGGTGAGAGTGGAAGGTGTGAGTTTGGAAGGTGAGAGTGTGGAAGATGAGCGTGTGGAAGATGAGCTTGTGGAAGGTAAGAGTGTGGAAGGTGAGAGTGTGGAAGATGAGAGTGTGGAAGATGAGCGTGTGGAAGGTGAGAGTGTGGAAGGTGAGATTGTGGAAGGTGAGAGTGTGGAAGGTGAGAGTGTGGAAGATGAGAGGCTGGAAGGTGAGAGTGTGGAAGATGAGAGTGTGGAAGATGCGAGTGTGGAAGGTGAGAGTGTGGAAGGTGAGAGTGTGGAAGATGAGAATGTGGAAGATGAGAGTGTGGAAGGTGAGAGTGTGGAAGATGAAAGTGTGGAAGGTGAGAGTGTGGAACATGAGAGTGTGGAAGATGAGAGTGTGGAAGATGAGAGTGTGGAAGATGAGCGTGCGGAAGGTGAGAGTGCGGAAGTTGAGAGTGCGGAAGGTGAGAGTGGAAGGTGAGAGTGTGGAAGGTGAGAGTGTGGAAAGTGAGAATGTGGAAGGTGAGAGTGTGGAAGGTGAGAGTGTGGAATGTGAGAGTGTGGAAGATGAGAGTGTGGAAGGTGAGAGTGTGGAACATGAGAGTGTGGAAGATGAGAGTGTGGAAGGTGAGAGTGTGGAAGGTGAGAGTGTGGAAGGTGAGAGTGTGGAAGTTGAGAGTGTGGAAGATGAGAGGGGGGAAGGTGAGAGTGTGGAAGATGAGAGTGTGGAAGATGCGAGTGTGGAAGGTGAGAGTGTGGAAGGTGAGAGTGTGGAAGATGAGAATGTGGAAGATGAGATTTTGGAAGGTGAGAGTGTGGAAGATGAGAGTGTGGAAGATGAGCGTGTGGAAGGTGAGAGTGTGGAAGGTGAGAGTGTGGAAGGTGAGAGTGTGGAAGGTGAGAGTGTGGAAGATGAGAGTGTGGAAGGTGAGAGTGTGGAAGATGAGAGTGTGGAAGATGCGAGTGTGGAAGGTGAGAGTGTGGAAGGTGAGAGTGTGGAAGATGAGAATGTGAAAGATGAGAGTGTGGAAGGTGAGAGTGTGGAAGGTGAGAGTGTGGAAGATGAGAGTGTGGAAGATGAGAATGTGGAAGGTGAGACTGTGGAAGGAGAGAGTGTGGAAGGTGAGAGTGTGGAATGTGAGAGTGTGGAAGGTGAGAGTGTGGAAGGTGAGAGTGTGGAAGATGAGCGTGTGGAAGATGAGCGTGTGGAAGATGAGAGGGTGGAAGGTGAGAGTGTGGAAGGAGAGAGTGTGGAAGTTGAGCGTGTGGAAGGTGAGAGTGTGGAAGGTGAGGGTGTGGAAGATCAGAGTGTGGAAGGTGAGAGTGTGGAAGGTGAGAGTGTGGAAGATGAGCGTGTGGAAGGTGAGAGTGTGGAAGGTGAGGGTGTGGAAGATCAGAGTGTGGAACGTGAGAGTGTGGAAGGTGAGAGTGTGGAAGGTCAGAGTGTGGAAGATGAGCGTGTGGAAGATGAGAGTGTGGAAGATGAGTGTGGGGAAGGTGAGAGTGTGGAAGGTGAGAGTGTGGAAGATGAGAGTGTGGAAGATGAGCGTGTGGAAGATGAGAGTGTGGAAGATGAGTGTGGGGAAGGTGAGAGTGTGGAAGGTGAGAGTGTGGAAGGTGAGAGTGTGGAAGTTGAGAGTGCGGAAGTTGAGAGTGTGGAAGGTGAGAGTGTGGTAGGTGGGAGTGTGGAAGTTGAGAGTGTGGAAGGTGAGAGTGTGGAAGGTGAGAGTGTGGAAGGTGAGAGTGGAAGGTGTGAGTTTGGAAGGTGAGAGTGTGGAAGATGAGCGTGTGGAAGATGAGCTTGTGGAAGGTAAGAGTGTGGAAGGTGAGAGTGTGGAAGATGAGAGTGTGGAAGGTGATAGGGTGGAAGATGAGAGTGTGGAAGGTGAGAGTGCGGAAGGTGAGAGTGCGGAAGGTGAGAGTGCGGAAGGTGAGAGTGCGGAAGGTGAGAGTGCGGAAGGTGAGAGTGGAAGGTGAGAGTGTGGAAGGTGAGAATGTGCAAGGTGAGAGTGTGGAAGGTGAGAGTGTGGAAGGTGAGAGTGTGGAAGATGAGAGTGTGGAAGATGAGAGTATGGAAGATGAGCGTGTGGAAGATGAGCGTGTGGAAGATGAGCGTGTGGAAGGTGAGAGTGTGGAAGGTGAGAATGTGGAAGGTGAGAGTGTGGAAGATGAGAGGGTGGAAGGTGAGAGTGTGGAAGGTGAGAGTGTGGAAGGTGAGAGTGTGGAAGGTGAGAGTGGAAGGTGAGAGTGTGGAAGATGAGCATGTGGTAGATGAGAGTGTGGAAGGTGAGAGTCTGGAAGATGAGATTGTGGAAGGTGAGAGTGTGGAAGATGAGAGTGTGGAAGATGCGAGTGTGGAAGGTGAGAGTGTGGAAGGTGAGAGTGTGGAAGATGAGAATGTGGAAGATGAGAGTGTGGAAGATGCTAGTGTGGAAGGTGAGAGTGTGGAAGGTGAGAGTGTGGAAGATGAGATTGTGGAAGGTGAGAGTTTGGAAGGAGAGAGTGTGGAAGGTGAGAGTGTGGAAGATGAGAGTGTGGAAGATGCGAGTGTGGAAGGTGAGAGTGTGGAAGGTGAGAGTGTGGAAGATGAGATTGTGGAAGATGAGAATGTGGAAGGTGAGAGTGTGGAAGGAGAGAGTGTGGAAGGTGAGAGTGTGGAAGATGAGAGTGTGGAAGGTGAGAGTGTGGAAGATGAGTGTGGAATGTGAGAGTGTGGAAGGTGAGAGTTTGGAAGGTGAGGGTGTGGAAGATGAGAGTGTGGAAGTTGAGAGTGTGGAAGGTGAGAGTGTGGAAGGTGAGAGAGTGGAAGATGAGCGTGTGGAAGATGAGAGTGTGGAAGTTGAGAGTGTGGAAGGTGAGAGTGTGGAAGGTGAGAGTGTGGAAGGTGAGAGTGTGGAAGATGAGAGTGTGGAAGGTGTGAGTGTGGAAGGTGAGGGTGTGGAAGATGAGAGTGTGGAAGGTGAGAGTGTGGAAGGTGAGAGTGTGGAAGGTGAGAGTGTGGAAGGTGAGAGTGTGGAAGGTGAGAGTGTGGAAGATGAGCGTGTGGAAGATGAGAGTGTGGAAGGTGAGATTGTGGAAGGTGAGAGTGTGGAAGGTGAGAGTGTGGAAGGTGAGAGTGTGGAAGGTGAGAGTGTGGAAGATGACAGTGTGGAAGGTGAGATTGTGGAAGGTGAGTGTGTGGAAGATGCGAGTGTGGAAGGTGAGAGAGTGGAAGATGAGCGTGCGGAAGTTGAGAGTGTGGAAGGTGAGAGTGTGGAAGATGGCAGTGTGGAAGGTGAGATTGTGGAAGGTGAGAGTGTGGAAGATGCGAGTGTGGAAGGTGAGAGTGTGGAAGGTGAGAGTGTGGAAGGTGAGAGTGTGGAAGCTGAGAGTGTGGAAGATGAGAGTGTGGAAGATGAGAGTGTGGAAGCTGAGAGTGTGGAAGGTGAGAGTGTGGAAGGTGAGAGTGTGAAAGATGAGAGTGTGGAATGTGAGAGTGTGGAAGGTGAACATGTGATAGATGAGCGTGTGGAAGATGAGAGTGTGGAAGGTGAGAGTGTGGAAGGTGAGAGTGTGGAAGGTGAGAGTGTGGAAGGTGGGAGTGTGGAAGGTGAGAGTGTGGAATGTGAGAGTGTGGAAGGTGAACATGTGGAAGATGAGCGTGTGGAAGATGAGAGTGTGGAAGGTGAGAGTGTGGAAGGTGAGAGTGTGGAAGGTGAGAGTGTGGAAGGTGAGAGTGTGGAAGGTGAGAGTGTGGAAGGTGAGCGTGCGGAAGGTGAGAGTGCGGAAGGTGAGAGTGTGGAAGGTGAGAGTGTGGAAGGTGAGAGTGTGGAAGTTGAGACTGTGGAAGTTGAGAGTGTGGAAGGTGAGAGTGTGGAAGGTGAGAGTGTGGAAGGTGAGAGTGGAAGGTGAGAGTTTGGAAGGTGAGAGTGTGGAAGATGAACATGTGGAAGATGAGCGTGTGGAAGATGAGCGTGTGGAAGGTGAGAGTGTGGAAGGTGAGAGTGAGAAAGATGAGAGTGTGGAAGATGAGAGTGTGTAAGGTGAGAGTGTGGAAGGTGAGAGTGTGGAAGGTGAGAGGGTGGAAGATGAGAGTGTGGAAGATGAGAGTGTGGAAGGTGAGAGGGTGGAAGATGAGAGTGTGGAAGATGAGAGTGTGGAAGGTGAGAGTGTGGAAGGTGAGAGTGTGGAAGGCGAGATTGTGGAAGGTGAGAGGGTGGAAGGTGAGAGTTTGGAAGGTGAGTGTGTGGAAGGTGAGATTGTGGAAGGTGAGAGTGTGGAAGGTGAGAGTGTGGAAGGTGAGAGTGTGGAAGGTGAGAGTGTGGAAGATGAGATTGTGGAAGGTGAGAGTGTGGAAGATGAGAGTGTGGAAGGTGAGAGTGTGGAAGATGAGAGTGTGGAAGGTGCGAGTGTGGAAGGTGAGGGTGTGGAAGGTGAGGGTGTGGAAGGTGAGAGTGTGGAAGATGAGAGTGTGGAAGGTGAGAGTGTGGAAGTTGAGAGTGTGGATGGTGAGAGTGTGGAAGATGAGAGTGTGAAAGGTGAGAGTGTGGAAGGTGAGATTGTGGAAGATGAGAGTGTGGAAGGTGAGAGTGTGGAAGGTGAGAGTGTGGAAGGTGAGAGTGTGGAAGGAGAGAGTGTGGAAGGTGAGAGTGTGGAAGGTGAGAGTGTGGAAGATGAGAGTGTGGAAGTTGAGAGTGTGGAAGATGAGTGTGGAATGTGAGACTGTGGAAGGTGAGAGTGTGGAAGGTGTGGGTGTGGAAGATGAGAGTGTGGAAGGTGAGAGTGTGGAAGGTGAGATTGTGGAAGGTGAGATTGTGGAAGGTGAGAGTGTGGAAGATGAGCGTGTGGAAGATGAGAGTGTGGAAGATGAGAGTGTGGAAGGTGAGATTGTGGAAGGTGAGAATGTGGAAGATGAGCGTGTGGAAGATGAGCGTGTGGAAGATGAGAGTGTGGAAGATGAGATTGTGGAAGATGAGAGTGTGGAAGGTGAGAGTGTGGAAGGTGAGAGTGTGGAAGGTGAGAGTGTGGAAGATGAGCGTGTGGAAGGTGTGAGTGTGGAAGGTGAGAGTGTGGAAGGTGAGGGTGTGGAAGGTGAGCGTGTGGAAGGTGAGAGTGTGGAAGGTGAGAGTGTGGAAGATGAGCGTGTGGAAGATGTGAGTGTGGAAGGTGAGAGTGTGGAAGGTGAGGGTGTGGAAGGTGAGAGTGCGCTGGTTAGAGTGTGGAAGGTGAGAGTGTGGAAGGTGTGAATGTGGAAGGTGAGAGTCATAGAGTCATAGAGTCATAGAGTTTTACAGCACAGAAAGAGGCCCTTCGGCCCATCGTGTCTGCGCCGCCCATCCATCCCTGTCCAGTCTAATCCCATTTTCCAGCATTTGGTCCATAGCCTTGTATGCAATGGCATTTCAAGTGCTCATCCAAATGCTTCTTGAATGTTGTGAGGGTTCCTGCTTCCACCACCCTTTCAGGCATTGAGTTCCACATTCCAACCACCCTCTGGGTGAAAAAGTTCCTCCTCAAATCCCCTCTAAATCTCCTGCCCCTTACCCTGAATCTATGCCCCCTTGTTATTGACCCCCCCACTAAGGGGAAAAGTTCCTCTTTATCTACCCTATCTATGCCCCTCATTATTTTGTACACCTCAATCAGGTCCCCCCTCAGCCTTCTCTGCTCCAAGGAAAACAACTCCAGCCTGTCCAGCCTCTCTTCATAGCTGAGGCGCTCCATCCCAGGTAACATCCTGGTGAATCTTCTCTGCACCCTCTCCAAAGCAATCACATCCTTCCTATAGTGAGGCGACCAGAACTGCACACAGTACTCCAGCTGTGGCCTCACCAGCGTTTTGTACAGCTCCATCATAACCTCCCTGCTCTTATATTCTATGCCTCGGCTAATGAAGGCAAGTATCCCATATGCCTTTTTAACCACCTTATCTACCTGCTCCGCTGCCTTCAGGGATCTATGTACATGTACACCAAGGTCCCTCTGACCCTCTGTACTTCCTAGGGTCCTACCACTCATTGTGTATTCCCTTGCCTTATTTGTCCGTCCAAAATGCATCACCTCGCACTTTTCAGGGTTAAATTCCATTTGCCACTTCTCCGCCCATCTGACCAACCCGTTTATATCGTCCTGTAGCCGGAGGCTTTCCTCCTCGCAATTTACCACCCCACCAATTTTCGTGTCATCTGCGAACTTACTGATCATACCTTTTACATTTTCATCCAAATCATTTATGTAGATCACAAACAATAAGGGACCCAGCACCGATCCCTGAGGTACCCCACTGGACACAGGCTTCCAGTCACAAAAGCAACCTTCGACCATCACCCTCTGCCTCCTGCCACTCAGCCAGTTTAGGATCCAACGCGCCAAGGCACCCTGGATCCCATGGGCTCTTACCTTCTTGACCAGTCTCCTATGCGGGACTTTGTCAAAAGCTTTACTGAAGTCCATGTAAACCACATCCACAGCATTTCCCTCATCCACCCCACTAGTCACCCCCTCGAAAAATTCGATCAGATTTGTTAGACATGATTTACCCTTGACAAAGCCATGCTGTCTATCCCCGATTAATCCTTGCCTCTCCAAGTGGAGATTAATTTTGTCCCTCAGAATTTTTTCCAATAATTTCCCCACCACAGATGTTAGACTCACTGGCCTGTAATTCCCTGGTTTATCCCTGCTACCCTTCTTGAATAATGGTACTACGTTAGCTGTTCTCCAGTCCTCTGGTACATCCCCTGTGGCCAGAGAGGTTCTGAAAATTTGTGTCAGAGCCCCTGCAATCTCCTCCCTTGCCTCCCACAGCAGCCTGGGATACATCTCGTCCGGGCCTGGGGATTTATCCACTTTTTGGCCCGCTAAAACCGCTAGCACCTCCTCCCTCTCGATGCTAATATGTTCAAGTATGTCACCGTCCCCTTGCCCGATTTCTATGTCTGCATCGTCTTTCTCCATAGTGAACACAGATGCAAAAAATTCATTTAAAACCCCGCCTACATCCTCTGGCTCTACACACAGATTGCCACTTTGGTCCCTAATGGGCCCTACCCTTTCCCTGGTTATCCTCTTGCCCTTAATATACTTATAAAACATCTTAGGATTTTCCTTTATTTTGCTCGCCAGTGTTATTTCATGGCCCCTCCTCGCCCTCCTAATTTCTTTTTTAAGTATGCCCCTGCACTTTTTATACTCCTCTAGGGCTTCTTCTGTCTTTAGTCTTTTGTAACTGACAAAAGCCCCCCTTTTATTTCTAATGCATTTTTGTATATCCCTTGTCATCCAAGGTTCCCTTTGCTTGTTGGTCCCACCCTTGACCTTTACAGGAACATGTTGGCGTTGTACTCTCTCTATTTCCCTTCTGAAAGTCTCCCACTGTTTTGATGTGGATTTTCCTATAAGCAGCTGCTCCCAGTCCACTTTGGCCAGATCCTGCCTTATCACATTAAAATCGGCCTTCCCCCAATTTAGAACCCTTATTTCCGGGCCGTCTTTGTCTTTTTCCATGACCACCTTAAATCTCACCGAATTATGGTCACTGTCGCCAAAATGCTCTCCTACTGACACTTCCACCACTTGCCCGGCTACATTCCCCAGAATTAGGTCCAGTACCGCCCCCTCTCTTGTAGGACTTTCTACATGTTGGCTCAAAAAGCTCTCCTGGATGCACTTTAAGAATTCTGCACCCTCTAAGCCTTTCACACTCTGACTGTCCCAATTTATATTGGGGAAGTTGAAATCCCCCACTATTATTACCCTATTATTTTCGCACTTCTCTGAGATTTGCCTACATATCTGTTCCTCTATCTCCCCCTGACTGTTTGGGGGCCTATAGTACACTCCCAGCAAAGTGCTTGCCCCCTTTTTGTTTTTAAGTTCTACCCATATGGCCTCATTAGAGGAACCCGCTAATATATCATCCCTCCTTACAGCAGTAATTGACTCCTTAATTAATATTGCAACACCCCCTCCCCTTTTACACCCCCCTCTGTCTCGCCTGAAGATTCTATACCCCGGAATATTGAGCTGCCAGTCCTGACCCTCCCTCAACCATGTCTCCGTGATAGCAACAATATCGTACTCCCATGTGTTCAACAACACCTTCAGTTCATCCACCTTATTTGCAAGACTCCTTGCATTAAAATAAATGCCTTCCAGCCCTGCCATATTCTCTTTTGCCTTCACATATTTGCTCTGCCTTCCCAGCTGACTTGTTTTTCCCTCTGTATTTGGCCGTAAATCACCCCCTAATATAGCTCCACTCTGTACCCCAACCCCCTGCCAAGCTAGTTTAAACCCTCCCCAGCAGTGCTAGCAAACCTCCCCGCAAGGATATTGGTTCCCCCCTGGTTCAGGTGTAAACCGTCCGACTTGTACAAGTCCCACCTTTCCCAGAAGCAGACCCAGTGATCCAGGAAACCAAAGCCCTCCCCCCTGCACCATCCCTTTAGCCACGCATTCATCTGTTCTATCTTCCTATTCCTATACTTACTAGCACGTGGCACCGGGAGTAATCCAGAGATTACAACCCTTGAGGTCCTGCTCCTTAATCCTTCACCTAGCTCCCTAAATTCTTGCTGCAGGACCTCATCCCTCTTTTTACCTATGTCGTTGGTACCAATGTGGACCACGACCACTGGCTGTTCTCCCTCCCCCTCCAGAATGCCCTGCAGCCGCTCAGTGACATCCTTGACCCTGGCACCAGGGAGGCAACAAACCATCCTGGATTCACGTCTACGGCCACAGAAACGCCTATCTGTTCCACTTACTATAGAATCCCCTACCACTATTGCTCTCCCACTCTTTTTCCCCCCTTCCTGGGCAGCAGGAGCACCCCCAGTGCCAGGAAGTTGGCCGCTGCTGCCTTCCCCTGGTGAGTCATCCCCCTCAACAGTATCCAAAGTGGTATACTTGTTTGAAAGGGGGATGTCCGCAGGGGTTCCCTGCACTACCTGCCTGCCTTTGTTGCTCCGCCTGATGGTCACCCCCTGTGCTGCCCTACCCTGAGGCGTGCACAACTCGCTAAACGTGTTATCCACGAGCCTTTCAGCATCTCATGAAGGTGAGAGTGCGGAAGGTGAGAGTGCGGAAGGTGAGAGTGCGGAAGGTGAGAGTGCGGAAGGTGAGAGTGCGGAAGGTGAGAGTGCGGAAGGTGTGAGTGTGGAAGGTGAGAGTGTGGAACATGAGAGTGTGGAACATGAGAGTGTGGAAGATGCGAGTGTGGAAGGTGAGAGTGTGGAAGGTGAGAGTGTGGAAGATGAGAATGTGGAAGGTGAGAGTGTGGAAGGTGAGAGTGTGGAAGATGAGAGTGTGGAAGGTGAGCGTGTGGAAGGTGAGAGTGTGGAAGGTGAGAGTGTGGAAGATGAGAATGTGAAAGGTGAGAGTGTGGAAGGTGAGAGTGTGGAAGATGAGAGTGTGGAAGATGAGCGTGTGGAAGGTGAGAGTGTGGAAGGTGAGAGTGTGGAAGGTGAGAGTGTGGAAGGTGAGAGTGTGGAAGATGAGAGTGTGGAAGGTGAGAGTGTGGAAGATGAGAGTGCGGAAGATGCGAGTGTGGAAGGTGAGAGTGTGGAAGGTGAGAGTGTGGAAGATGAGAATGTGGAAGATGAGAGAGTGGAAGGTGAGAGTGTGGAAGGTGAGAGTGTGGAAGATGAGAGTGTGGAAGATGAGAATGTGGAAGGTGAGACTGTGGAAGGAGAGAGTGTGGAAGGTGAGAGTGTGGAAGGTGAGAGTGTGGAAGGTGAGAGTGTGGAAGGTGAGAGTGTGGAAGATGAGCGTGTGGAAGATGAGCGTGTGGAAGATGAGAGGGTGGAAGGTGAGAGTGTGGAAGGAGAGAGTGTGGAAGATGAGCGTGTGGAAGGTGAGAGTGTGGAAGGTGAGGGTGTGGAAGATCAGAGTGCGGAAGGTGAGATTGCGGAAGTTGAGAGTGCGGAAGGTGAGAGTGGAAGGTGAGAGTGTGGAAAGTGAGAATGTGGAAGGTGAGAGTGTTGAAGGTGAGAGTGTGGAATGTGAGAGTGTGGAAGATGAGAGTGTGGAAGGTGAGAGTGTGGAACATGAGAGTGTGGAAGATGAGAGTGTGGAAGATGAGAGTGTGGAAGATGAGCGTGTGGAAGGTGAGAGTGTGGAAGGTGAGAGTGTGGAAGGTGAGAGTGTGGAAGATGAGAGGGTGGAAGGTGAGAGTGTGGAAGATGAGAGTGTGGAAGATGCGAGTGTGGAAGGTGAGAGTGTGGAAGGTGAGAGTGTGGAAGATGAGAATGTGGAAGATGAGAGTGTGGAAGGTGAGAGTGTGGAAGATGAGAGTGTGGAAGGTGAGAGTGTGGAACATGAGAGTGTGGAACATGAGAGTGTGGAAGATGAGAGTGTGGAAGATGAGCGTGCGGAAGGTGAGAGTGCGGAAGTTGAGAATGCGGAAGGTGAGAGTGGAAGGTGAGAGTGTGGAAAGTGAGAATGTGGAAGGTGAGAGTGTGGAAGGTGAGAGTGTGGAATGTGAGAGTGTGGAAGATGAGAGTGTGGAAGGTGACAGTTTGGAACATGAGAGTGTGGAAGATGAGAGTTTGGAAGATGAGAGTGTGGAAGATGAGCGTGTGGAAGGTGAGAGTGTGGAAGGTGAGAGTGTGGAAGGTGAGAGTGTGGAAGTTGAGAGTGTGGAAGATGAGAGGGTGGAAGGTGAGAGTGTGGAAGATGAGAGTGTGGAAGATGCGAGTGTGGAAGGTGAGATTGTGGAAGGTGAGAGTGTGGAAGATGAGAATGTGGAAGATGAGAGTGTGGAAGGTGAGAGTGTGGAAGATGAGATTGTGGAAGATGAGCGTGTGGAAGGTGAGAGTGTGGAAGGTGAGAGTGTGGAAGGTGAGAGTGTGGAAGATGAGAGTGTGGAAGGTGAGAGTGTGGAAGATGAGAGTGTGGAAGATGCTAGTGTGGAAGGTGAGAGTGTGGAAGATGAGAATGTGGAAGATGAGAGTGTGGAAGATGAGAGTGTGGAAGGTGAGAGTGTGGAAGATGAGAGTGTGGAAGATGAGAATGTGGAAGGTGAGACTGTGGAAGGAGAGAGTGTGGAAGGTGAGAGTTTGGAAGGTGAGAGTGTGGAAGGTGAGAGTGTGGAAGATGAGCGTGTGGAAGATGAGCGTGTGGGAGGTGAGAGTGTGGAAGGTGAGAGTGTGGAAGGTGAGAGTGTGGAAGGTGAGAGTGTGGAAGATGAGAGGGTGGAAGGTGAGAGTGTGGAAGATGAGAGTGTGGAAGATGCGAGTGTGGAAGGTGAGAGTGTGGAAGATGAGAATGTGGAAGATGAGAGTGTGGAAGGTGAGAGTGTGGAAGATGAGAGTGTGGAAGGTGAGAGTGTGGAACATGAGAGTGTGGAAGATGAGAGTGTGGAAAATGAGAGTGTGGAAGATGAGCGTGCGGAAGGTGAGAGTGCGGAAGTTGAGAGTGCGGAAGGTGAGAGTGGAAGGTGAGAGTGTGGAAAGTGAGAATGTGGAAGGTGAGAGTGTGGAAGGTGAGAGTGTGGAATGTGAGAGTGTGGAAGATGAGAGTGTGGAAGGTGAGAGTGTGGAACATGAGAGTGTGGAAGATGAGAGTGTGGAAGATGAGAGTGTGGAAGATGAGAGTGTGGAAGATGAGCGTGTGGAAGGTGAGAGTGTGGAAGGTGAGAGTGTGGAAGGTGAGAGTGTGGAAGTTGAGAGTGTGGAAGATGAGAGGGTGGTAGGTGAGAGTGTGGAAGATGAGAGTGTGGAAGATGCGAGTGTGGAAGGTGAGAGTGTGGAAGGTGAGAGTGTGGAAGATGAGAGTGTGGAAGATGAGCGTGTGGAAGGTGAGAGTGTGGAAGGTGAGAGTGTGGAAGGTGAGAGTGTGGAAGATGAGAGTGTGGAAGGTGAGAGTGTGGAAGATGAGAGTGTGGAAGATGCGAGTGTGGAAGGTGAGAGTTTGGAAGGTGAGAGTGTGGAAGATGAGAATGTGGAAGATGAGAGTGTGGAAGGTGAGTGTGTGGAAGGTGAGAGTGTGGAAGATGAGAGTGTGGAAGATGAGAATGTGGAAGGTGAGACTGTGGAAGGAGAGAGTTTGGAAGGTGAGAGTGTGGAAGGTGAGAGTGTGGAAGGTGAGAGTGTGGATGGTGAGAGAGTGGAAGATGAGCGTGTGGAAGATGAGCGTGTGGAAGATGAGAGGGTGGAAGATGAGAGGGTGGAAGGTGAGAGTGTGGAAGGAGAGAGTGTGGAAGATGAGCGTGTGGAAGGTGAGAGTGTGGAAGGAGAGAGTGTGGAAGATGAGCGTGTGGAAGGTGAGAGTGTGGAAGGTGAGGGTGTGGAAGATCAGAGTGCGGAAGGTGAGATTGCGGAAGTTGAGAGTGCGGAAGGTGAGAGTGGAAGGTGAGAGTGTGGAAAGTGAGAATGTGGAAGGTGAGAGTGTTGAAGGTGAGAGTGTGGAATCTGAGAGTGTGGAAGATGAGAGTGTGGAAGATGAGAGTGTGGAAGATGAGCGTGTGGAAGGTGAGAGTGTGGAAGGTGAGAGTGTGGAAGGGGAGAGTGTGGAAGGTGAGAGTGTGGAAGATGAGAGGGTGGAAGGTGAGAGTGTGGAAGATGAGAGTGTGGAAGATGCGAGTGTGGAAGGTGAGAGTGTGGAAGGTGAGAGTGTGGAAGATGAGAATGTGGAAGATGAGAGTGTGGAAGGTGAGAGTGTGGAAGAGGAGAGTGTGGAAGGTGAGAGTGTGGAACATGAGAGTGTGGAAGATGAGAGTGTGGAAGATGAGAGTGTGGAAGATGAGCGTGCGTAAGGTGAGAGTGCGGAAGTTGAGAATGCGGAAGGTGAGAGTGTGGAAAGTGAGAATGTGGAAGGTGAGAGTGTGGAAGGTGAGAGTGTGGAATGTGAGAGTGTGGAAGATGAGAGTGTGGAAGGTGACAGTGTGGAACATGAGAGTGTGGAAGATGAGAGTTTGGAAGATGAGAGTGTGGAAGATGAGCGTGTGGAAGATGAGCGTGTGGAAGGTGAGAGTGTGGAAGGTGAGAGTGTGGAAGGTGAGAGTGTGGAAGTTGAGAGTGTGGAAGATGAGAGGGTGGAAGGTGAGAGTGTGGAAGATGAGAGTGTGGAAGATGCGAGTGTGGAAGGTGAGATTGTGGAAGGTGAGAGTGTGGAAGATGAGAATGTGGAAGATGCGAGTGTGGAAGGTGAGAGTGTGGAAGATGAGAGTGTGGAAGATGAGCGTGTGGAAGGTGAGAGTGTGGAAGGTGAGAGTGTGGAAGGTGAGAGTGTGGAAGATGAGAGTGTGGAAGGTGAGAGTGTGGAAGATGAGAGTGTGGAAGATGCTAGTGTGGAAGGTGAGAGTGTGGAAGATGAGAATGTGGAAGATGAGAGTGTGGAAGGTGAGAGTGTGAAGGTGAGAGTGTGGAAGATGAGAGTGTGGAAGATGAGAATGTGGAAGGTGAGACTGTGGAAGGAGAGAGTGTGGAAGGTGAGAGTTTGGAAGGTGAGAGTGTGGAAGGTGAGAGTGTGGAAGATGAGCGTGTGGAAGATGAGCGTGTGGGAGGTGAGAGTGTGGAAGGTGAGAGTGTGGAAGGTGAGAGTGTGGAAGGTGAGAGTGTGGAAGATGAGAGGGTGGAAGGTGACAGTGTGGAAGATGAGAGTGTGGAAGATGCGAGTGTGGAAGGTGAGAGTGTGGAAGGTGAGAGTGTGGAAGATGAGAATGTGGAAGATGAGAGTGTGGAAGGTGAGAGTGTGGAAGATGAGAGTGTGGAAGGTGAGAGTGTGGAACATGAGAGTGTGGAAGATGAGAGTGTGGAAGATGAGAGTGTGGAAGATGAGCGTGCGGAAGGTGAGAGTGCGGAAGTTGAGAGTGCGGAAGGTGAGAGTGGAAGGTGAGAGTGTGGAATGTGAGAGTGTGGAATGTGAGAGTGTGGAAGATGAGAGTGTGGAAGGTGAGAGTGTGGAAGATGCGAGTGTGGAAGGTGAGAGTGTGGAAGGTGAGAGTGTGGAAGATGAGAGTGTGGAAGATGAGCGTGTGGAAGGTGAGAGTGTGGAAGGTGAGAGTGTGGAAGGTGAGAGTGTGGAAGGTGAGAGTGTGGAAGATGAGAGTGTGGAAGGTGAGAGTGTGGAAGATGAGAGTGTGGAAGATGCGAGTGTGGAAGGTGAGAGTGTGGAAGGTGAGAGTGTGGAAGATGAGAATGTGGAAGATGAGAGTGTGGAAGGTGAGAGTGTGGAAGGTGAGAGTGTGGAAGATGAGAGTGTGGAAGATGAGAATGTGGAAGTTGAGACTGTGGAAGGAGAGAGTGTGGAAGGTGAGAGTGTGGAAGGTGAGAGTGTGGAAGGTGAGAGTGTGGATGGTGAGAGTGTGGAAGATGAGCGTGTGGAAGATGAGCGTGTGGAAGATGAGCGTGTGGAAGATGAGAGGGTGGAAGATGAGAGGGTGGAAGGTGAGAGTGTGGAAGGAGAGAGTGTGGAAGATGAGCGTGTGGAAGGTGAGAGTGTGGAAGGTGAGGGTGTGGAAGATCAGAGTGTGGAAGGTGAGAGTGTGGAAGGTGAGAGTGTGGAAGGTGAGAGTGTGGAAGATGAGCGTGTGGAAGGTGAGAGTGTGGAAGGTGAGGGTGTGGAAGATCAGAGTGTGGAACGTGAGAGTGTGGAAGGTGAGAGTGTGGAAGGTGAGAGTGTGGAAGATGAGCGTGTGGAAGATGAGAGTGTGGAAGATGAGTGTGGGGAAGGTGAGAGTGTGGAAGGTGAGAGTGTGGAAGATGAGAGGGTGGAAGATGAGCGTGTGGAAGATGAGAGTGTGGAAGATGAGTGTGGGGAAGGTGAGAGTGTGGAAGGTGAGAGTGTGGAAGGTGAGAGTGTGGAAGTTGAGAGTGTGGAAGTTGAGAGTGTGGAAGGTGAGAGTGTGGTAGGTGGGAGTGTGGAAGTTGAGAGTGTGGAAGGTGAGAGTGTGGAAGGTGAGAGTGTGGAAGGTGAGAGTGGAAGGTGTGAGTTTGGAAGGTGAGAGTGTGGAAGATGAGCGTGTGGAAGATGAGCGTGTGGAAGGTAAGAGTGTGGAAGGTGAGAGTGTGGAAGATGAGAGTGTGGAAGGTGAGAGGGTGGAAGATGAGAGTGTGGAAGGTGAGAGTGCGGAAGGTGAGAGTGCGGAAGGTGAGAGTGCGGAAGGTGAGAGTGCGGAAGGTGAGAGTGCGGAATGTGAGAGTGCGGAAGGTGAGAGTGGAAGGTGAGAGTGTGGAAGGTGAGAATGTGGAAGGTGAGAGTGTGGAAGGTGAGAGTGTGGAAGGTGAGAGTGTGGAACATGAGAGTGTGGAAGATGAGAGTGTGGAAGATGAGCGTGTGGAAGATGAGAGTGTGGAAGATGAGCGTGTGGAAGGTGAGAGTGTGGAAGGTGAGAATGTGGAAGGTGAGAGTGTGGAAGGTGAGAGTGTGGAAGATGAGAGGGTGGAAGGTGAGAGTGTGGAAGGTGAGAGTGTGGAAGGTGAGAGTGTGGAAGGTGAGAGTGTGGAAGGTGAGAGTGGAAGGTGAGAGTGTGGAAGATGAGCATGTGGAAGATGAGAGTGTGGAAGGTGAGAGTGTGGAAGATGAGATTGTGGAAGGTGAGAGTGTGGAAGATGAGAGTGTGGAAGATGCGAGTGTGGTAGGTGAGAGTGTGGAAGGTGAGAGTGTGGAAGATGAGAATGTGGAAGATGAGAGTGTGGAAGATGCGAGTGTGGAAGGTGAGAGTGTGGAAGGTGAAAGTGTGGAAGATGAGATTGTGGAAGGTGAGAGTGTGGAAGGAGAGAGTGTGGAAGGTGAGAGTGTGGAAGATGAGAGTGTGGAAGATGCGAGTGTGGAAGGTGAGAGTGTGGAAGGTGAGAGTGTGGAAGATGAGATTGTGGAAGATGAGAATGTGGAAGGTGAGAGTGTGGAAGGTGGGAGTGTGGAAGATGAGTGTGTGGAAGGTGAGAGAGTGGAAGGTGACAGTGTGGAAGATGAGAGTGTGGAAGGTGAGAGTGTGGAAGATGAGTGTGGAATGTGAGAGTGTGGAAGGTGAGAGTGTGGAAGGTGAGGGTGTGGAAGATGAGAGTGTGGAAGGTGAGAGTGTGGAAGGTGAGAGTGTGGAAGGTGAGAGAGTGGAAGATGAGCGTGTGGAAGATGAGAGTGTGGAAGTTGAGAGTGTGGAAGGTGAGAGTGTGGAAGGTGAGAGTGTGGAAGGTGAGAGTGTGGAAGATGAGAGTGTGGAAGGTGTGAGTGTGGAAGGTGAGGGTGTGGAAGATGAGATTGTGGAAGGTGAGAGTGTGGAAGGTGAGAGTGTGGAAGGTGAGAGTGTGGAAGGTGAGAGTGTGGAAGGTGAGAGTGTGGAAGGTGAGAGTGTGGAAGATGAGCGTGTGGAAGATGAGAGTGTGGAAGGTGAGAGTGTGGAAGGTGAGAGTGTGGAAGGTGAGAGTGTGGAAGGTGAGAGTGTGGAAGGTGAGAGTGTGGAAGGTGAGAGTGTGGAAGATGAGAGTGTGGAAGGTGAGAGGGTGGAAGATGAGAGTGTGGAAGGTGAGAGTGCGGAAGGTGAGAGTGCGGAAGGTGAGAGTGCGGAAGGTGAGAGTGCGGAAGGTGAGAGTGGAAGGTCAGAGTGTGGAAGGTGAGAATGTGGAAGGTGAGAGTGTGGAAGGTGAGAGTGTGGAAGGTGAGAGTGTGGAACATGAGAGTGTGGAAGATGAGAGTGTGGAAGATGAGCGTGTGGAAGATGAGAGTGTGGAAGATGAGCGTGTGGAAGGTGAGAGTGTGGAAGGTGAGAATGTGGAAGGTGAGAGTGTGGAAGGTGAGAGTGTGGAAGATGAGAGGGTGGAAGGTGAGAGTGTGGAAGGTGAGAGTGTGGAAGGTGAGAGTGTGGAAGGTGAGAGTGTGGAAGGTGAGAGTGGAAGGTGAGATTGTGGAAGATGAGCATGTGGAAGATGAGAGTGTGGAAGGTGAGAGTGTGGAAGATGAGATTGTGGAAGGTGAGAGTGTGGAAGGTGAGAGTGTGGAAGATGAGAGTGTGGAAGATGCGAGTGTGGTAGGTGAGAGTGTGGAAGGTGAGAGTGTGGAAGATGAGAATGTGGAAGATGAGAGTGTGGAAGATGCGAGTGTGGAAGGTGAGAGTGTGGAAGGTGAGAGTGTGGAAGATGAGATTGTGGAAGGTGAGAGTGTGGAAGGAGAGAGTGTGTAAGGTGAGAGTGTGGAAGATGAGAGTGTGGAAGATGCGAGTGTGCAAGGTGAGAGTGTGGAAGGTGAGAGTGTGGAAGATGAGATTGTGGAAGATGAGAATGTGGAAGGTGAGAGTGTGGAAGGAGAGAGTGTGGAAGGTGGGAGTGTGGAAGATGAGTGTGTGGAAGGTGAGAGAGTGGAAGGTGACAGTGTGGAAGATGAGAGTGTGGAAGGTGAGAGTGTGGAAGATGAGTGTGGAATGTGAGAGTGTGGAAGGTGAGAGTGTGGAAGGTGAGGGTGTGGAAGATGAGAGTGTGGAAGGTGAGAGTGTGGAAGGTGAGAGTGTGGAAGGTGAGAGAGTGGAAGATGAGCGTGTGGAAGATGAGAGTGTGGAAGTTGAGAGTGTGGAAGGTGAGAGTGTGGGAGGTGAGAGTGTGGAAGGTGAGAGTGTGGAAGGTGAGAGTGTGGAAGATGAGAGTGTGGAAGGTGAGAGTGTGGAAGGTGAGAGTGTGGAAGGTGAGAGTGTGGAAGGTGAGAGTGTGGAAGATGAGCGTGTGGAAGATGAGAGTGTGGAAGGTGAGAGTGTGGAAGGTGAGGGTGTGGAAGATGAGAGTGTGGAAGGTGAGAGTGTGGAAGGTGAGGGTGTGGAAGATGAGAGTGTGGAAGGTGAGAGTGTGGAAGGTGAGAGTGTGGAAGGTGAGAGTGTGGAAGGTGAGAGTGTGGAAGGTGAGAGTGTGGAAGATGAGCGTGTGGAAGGTGAGAGTGTGGAAGGTGAGAGTGTGGAAGGTGAGAGTGTGGAAGGTGAGAGTGTGGAAGGTGAGAGTGTGGAAGGTGAGAGTGTGGAAGATGACAGTGTGGAAGGTGAGATTGTGGAAGGTGAGAGTGTGGAAGATGCGAGTGTGGAAGGTGAGTGTGGAAGATGAGCGTGCGGAAGTTGAGAGTGTGGAAGGTGAGAGTGTGGAAGATGGCAGTGTGGAAGGTGAGATTGTGGAAGGTGAGAGTGTGGAAGATGCGAGTGTGGAAGGTGAGAGTGTGGAAGGTGAGAGTGTGGAAGGTGAGAGTGTGGAAGCTGAGAGTGTGGAAGATGAGAGTGTGGAAGATGAGAGTGTGGAAGATGAGAGTGTGGAAGGTGAGAGTGTGGAAGATGAGAGTGTGGAAGGTGAGAGTGTGAAAGATGAGAGTGTGGAAGGTGGGAGTGTGGAAGGTGAGAGTGTGGAATGTGAGAGTGTGGAAGGTGAGAGTGTGGAAGGTGAGAGTTTGGAAGATGAGAGTATGGAAGGTGAGAGTGTGGAAGGTGAGAGTGTGGAAGTTGAGACTGTGGAAGTTGAGAGTGTGGAAGGTGAGAGTGTGGAAGGTGAGAGTGTGGAAGGTGAGAATGTGGAAGGTGAGAGTGTGGAAGGTGAGAGTGGAAGGTGAGAGTTTGGAAGGTGAGAGTGTGGAAGATGAACGTGTGGAAGATGAGCGTGTGGAAGATGAGCGTGTGGAAGGTGAGAGTGTGGAAGGTGAGAGTGAGAAAGATGAGAGTGTGGAAGATGAGAGTGTGGAAGATGAGAGTGTGGAAGGTGAGAGTGTGGAAGGTGAGAGGGTGGAAGATGAGAGTGTGGAAGATGAGAGTGTGGAAGGTGAGAGGGTGGAAGATGAGAGTGTGGAAGATGAGTGTGTGGAAGGTGAGAGTGTGGAAGGTGAGAGTGTGGAAGGCGAGATTGTGGAAGGTGAGAGGGTGGAAGGTGAGAGTTTGGAAGGTGAGAGAGTGGAAGGTGAGAGTGTGGATGGTGAGAGTGTGGAAGATGAGATTGTGGAAGGTGAGAGTGTGGAAGATGAGAGTGTGGAAGGTGAGAGTGTGGAAGATGAGAGTGTGGAAGGTGCGAGTGTGGAAGGTGAGGGTGTAGAAGGTGAGGGTGTGGAAGGTGAGAGTGTGGAAGATGAGAGTGTGGAAGGTGAGAGTGTGGAAGGTGAGAGTGTGGATGGTGAGAGTGTGGAAGATGAGAGTGTGAAAGGTGAGAGTGTGGAAGGTGAGATTGTGGAAGATGAGAGTGTGGAAGGTGAGAGTGTGGAAGGTGAGAGTGTGGAAGGAGAGAGTGTGGAAGGTGAGAGTGTGGAAGGTGAGAGTGTGGAAGATGAGAGTGTGGAAGTTGAGAGTGTGGAAGATGAGTGTGGAAGGTGTGGGTGTGGAAGATGAGAGTGTGGAAGGTGAGAGTGTGGAAGGTGAGATTGTGGAAGGTGAGAGTGTGGAAGATGAGCGTGTGGAAGATGAGAGTGTGGAAGATGAGAGTGTGGAAGGTGAGATTGTGGACGGTGAGAATGTGGAAGATGAGCGTGTGGAAGATGAGCGTGTGGAAGATGAGAGTGTGGAAGATGAGATTGTGGAAGGTGAGAGTGTGGAAGGTGAGAGTGTGGAAGGTGAGAGTGTGGAAGGTGAGAGTGTGGAAGGTGAGAGTGTGGAAGATGAGCGTGTGGAAGGTGTGAGTGTGGAAGGTGAGAGTGTGGAAGGTGAGGGTGTGGAAGGTGAGCGTGTGGAAGGTGAGAGTGTGGAAGATGAGCGTGTGGAAGATGTGAGTGTGGAAGGTGAGAGTGTGGAAGGTGAGGGTGTGGAAGGTGAGAGTGCGCTGGTTAGAGTGTGGAAGGTGAGAGTGTGGAAGGTGTGAATGTGGAAGGTGAGAGTCATAGAGTCATAGAGTCATAGAGTTTTACAGCACAGAAAGAGGCCCTTCGGCCCATCGTGTCTGCGCCGCCCATCCATCCCTGTCCAGTCTAATCCCATTTTCCAGCATTTGGTCCATAGCCTTGTATGCAATGGCATTTCAAGTGCTCATCCAAATGCTTCTTGAATGTTGTGAGGGTTCCTGCTTCCACCACCCTTTCAGGCATTGAGTTCCACATTGCAACCACCCTCTGGGTGAAAAAGTTCCTCCTCAAATCCCCTCTAAATCTCCTGCCCCTTACCCTGAATCTATGCCCCCTTGTTATTGACCCCCCCACTAAGGGGAAAAGTTCCTCTTTATCTACCCTATCTATGCCCCTCATTATTTTGTACACCTCAATCAGGTCCCCCCTCAGCCTTCTCTGCTCCAAGGAAAACAACTCCAGCCTGTCCAGCCTCTCTTCATAGCTGAGGCGCTCCATCCCAGGTAACATCCTGGTGAATCTTCTCTGCACCCTCTCCAAAGCAATCACATCCTTCCTATAGTGAGGCGACCAGAACTGCACACAGTACTCCAGCTGTGGCCTCACCAGCGTTTTGTACAGCTCCATCATAACCTCCCTGCTCTTATATTCTATGCCTCGGCTAATGAAGGCAAGTATCCCATATGCCTTTTTAACCACCTTATCTACCTGCTCCGCTGCCTTCAGGGATCTATGTACATGTACACCAAGGTCCCTCTGACCCTTTGTACTTCCTAGGGTCCTACCACTCATTGTGTATTCCCTTGCCTTATTTGTCCGTCCAAAATGCATCACCTCGCACTTTTCAGGGTTAAATTCCATTTGCCACTTCTCCGCCCATCTGACCAACCCGTTTATATCGTCCTGTAGCCGGAGGCTTTCCTCCTCGCAATTTACCACCCCACCAATTTTCGTGTCATCTGCGAACTTACTGATCATACCTTTTACATTTTCATCCAAATCATTTATGTAGATCACAAACAATAAGGGACCCAGCACCGATCCCTGAGGTACCCCACTGGACACAGGCTTCCAGTCACAAAAGCAACCTTCGACCATCACCCTCTGCCTCCTGCCACTCAGCCAGTTTAGGATCCAACGCGCCAAGGCACCCTGGATCCCATGGGCTCTTACCTTCTTGACCAGTCTCCTATGCGGGACTTTGTCAAAAGCTTTACTGAAGTCCATGTAAACCACATCCACAGCATTTCCCTCATCCACCCCACTAGTCACCCCCTCGAAAAATTCGATCAGATTTGTTAGACATGATTTACCCTTGACAAAGCCATGCTGACTATCCCCGATTAATCCTTGCCTCTCCAAGTGGAGATTAATTTTGTCCCTCAGAATTTTTTCCAATAATTTCCCCACCACAGATGTTAGACTCACTGGCCTGTAATTCCCTGGTTTATCCCTGCTACCCTTCTTGAATAATGGTACTACGTTAGCTGTTCTCCAGTCCTCTGGTACATCCCCTGTGGCCAGAGAGGTTCTGAAAATTTGTGTCAGAGCCCCTGCAATCTCCTCCCTTGCCTCCCACAGCAGCCTGGGATACATCTCGTCCGGGCCTGGGGATTTATCCACTTTTTGGCCCGCTAAAACCGCTAGCACCTCCTCCCTCTCGATGCTAATATGTTCAAGTATGTCACCGTCCCCTTGCCCGATTTCTATGTCTGCATCGTCTTTCTCCATAGTGAACACAGATGCAAAAAATTCATTTAAAACCCCGCCTACATCCTCTGGCTCTACACACAGATTGCCACTTTGGTCCCTAATGGGCCCTACCCTTTCCCTGGTTATCCTCTTGCCCTTAATATACTTATAAAACATCTTAGGATTTTCCTTTATTTTGCTCGCCAGTGTTATTTCATGGCCCCTCCTCGCCCTCCTAATTTCTTTTTTAAGTATGCCCCTGCACTTTTTATACTCCTCTAGGGCTTCTTCTGTCTTTAGTCTTTTGTAACTGACAAAAGCCCCCCTTTTATTTCTAATGCATTTTTGTATATCCCTTGTCATCCAAGGTTCCCTTTGCTTGTTGGTCCCACCCTTGACCTTTACAGGAACATGTTGGCGTTGTACTCTCTCTATTTCCCTTCTGAAAGTCTCCCACTGTTTTGATGTGGATTTTCCTATAAGCAGCTGCTCCCAGTCCACTTTGGCCAGATCCTGCCTTATCATATTAAAATCGGCCTTCCCCCAATTTAGAAGCCTTATTTCCGGGCCGTCTTTGTCTTTTTCCATGACCACCTTAAATCTCACCGAATTATGGTCACTGTGGCCAAAATGCTCTCCTACTGACACTTCCACCACTTGCCCGGCTACATTCCCCAGAATTAGGTCCAGTACCGCCCCCTCTCTTGTAGGACTTTCTACATGTTGGCTCAAAAAGCTCTCCTGGATGCACTTTAAGAATTCTGCACCCTCTAAGCCTTTCACACTCTGACTGTCCCAATTTATATTGGGGAAGTTGAAATCCCCCACTATTATTACCCTATTATTTTCGCACTTCTCTGAGATTTGCCTACATATCTGTTCCTCTATCTCCCCCTGACTGTTTGGGGGCCTATAGTACACTCCCAGCAAAGTGCTTGCCCCCTTTTTGTTTTTAAGTTCTACCCATATGGCCTCATTAGAGGAACCCGCTAATATATCATCCCTCCTTACAGCAGTAATTGACTCCTTAATTAATATTGCAACACCCCCTCCCCTTTTACACCCCCCTCTGTCTCGCCTGAAGATTCTATACCCCGGAATATTGAGCTGCCAGTACTGACCCTCCCTCAACCATGTCTCCGTGATAGCAACAATATCGTACTCCCATGTGTTCAACAACACCTTCAGTTCATCCACCTTATTTGCAAGACTCCTTGCATTAAAATAAATGCCTTCCAGCCCTGCCATATTCTCTTTTGCCTTCACATATTTGCTCTGCCTTTCCAGCTGACTTGTTTTTCCCTCTGTATTTGGCCGTAAATCACCCCCTACTATAGCTCCACTCTGTACCCCAACCCCCTGCCAAGCTAGTTTAAACCCTCCCCAGCAGTGCTAGCAAACCTCCCCGCAAGGATATTGGTTCCCCCCTGGTTCAGGTGTAAACCGTCCGACTTGTACAAGTCCCACCTTTCCCAGAAGCAGACCCAGTGATCCAGGAAACCAAAGCCCTCCCCCCTGCACCATCCCTTTAGCCACGCATTCATCTGTTCTATCTTCCTATTCCTATACTTACTAGCACGTGGCACCGGGAGTAATCCAGAGATTACAACCCTTGAGGTCCTGCTCCTTAATCCTTCACCTAGCTCCCTAAATTCTTGCTGCAGGACCTCATCCCTCTTTTTACCTATGTCGTTGGTACCAATGTGGACCACGACCACTGGCTGTTCTCCCTCCCCCTCCAGAATGCCCTGCAGCCGCTCAGTGACATCCTTGACCCTGGCACCAGGGAGGCAACAAACCATCCTGGATTCACGTCTACGGCCACAGAAACGCCTATCTGTTCCCCTTACTATAGAATCCCCTACCACTATTGTTCTCCCACTCTTTTTCCCCCCTTCCTGGGCAGCAGGAGCACCCCCAGTGCCAGGAAGTTGGCCGCTGCTGCCTTCCCCTGGTGAGTCATCCCCCTCAACAGTATCCAAAGCGGTATACTTGTTTGAAAGGGGGATGTCCGCAGGGGTTCCCTGCACTACCTGCCTGCCTTTGTTGCTCCGCCTGATGGTCACCCCCTGTGCTGCCCTACCCTGAGGCGTGCACAACTCGCTAAACGTGTTATCCACGAGCCTTTCAGCATCGCGCATGCTCCAAAATTCATCCACCCGCAGCTCGAGCGCCGCAATGCGGTCTACAAGTAGCTGCAGCTGGATGCATTTCCCGCACACATGGTCATCAGGGACACTGGCAGCATCCCTGACTTCCCACATAGAGCAGGAGGAGCAGAGCACGGGTCTGAACTCTCCTGCCATGACTTACCCCTTTAATTACTTAAAAAATTTATTCAATACCCCAGTTACAGGTATGCTCTAGGGCGCTTTATTTACCAACTATCCCCACTATACCACAGAAATTTAACACCACAGAATTCAAGCTTGTATTGAAAAAAGAGAAATACTCACCAACCAATCACCTACCTGCTCCCTGGTGACGTCACACACTGATTACCTTTTACCTCTCTCCCCGCTGCTGAGTTGGTATGCCTCGCCTCTCTCCGGTTTTTATACCGGTCTCACCACACTGCTCCCGACTGGTCTCGGGCCTCGCTGGTCGCCGGGTTTTCTCCCGAGCTCCTCCTCGCTGCTCCCGCTGGTCCCGACTGGTCTCGGGCCTCGCCTCTCTCCGGTTTTTATACCGGTCTCACCACACTGCTCCCGACTGTTCTCGGGCCTCGCTGGTCGCCGGGTTTTCTCCCGAGCTCCTCCTCGCTGCTCCCGCTGGTCCCGACTGGTCTCGGGCCTCGCCTCTCTCCGGTTTTTATACCGGTCTCACCACACTGCTCCCGACTGGTCTGGGGCCTCGCTGGTCGCCGGGTTTTCTCCCGAGCTCCTCCTCGCTGCTCCCGACTGGTCTCGGGCCTCGCCTCTCTCCGGTTTTTATACCGGTCTCACCACACTGCTCCCGACTGGTCTCGGGCCTCGCTGGTCGCGAGAGTGTGGAAGGTGAGCGTGTGGAAGGTGAGAGTGTGGAAGGTGAGAGTGTGGAAGGTGAGAGTGTGGAAGGTGAGAGTGTGGAAGGTGAGAGTGTGGAAGGTGAGAGTGTGGAAGTTGAGACTGTGGAAGTTGAGAGTGTGGAAGGTGAGAGTGTGGAAGGTGAGAGTTTGGAAGGTGAGAGTGTGGAAGATGAACGTGTGGAAGATGAGCGTGTGGAAGGTGAGAGTGTGGAAGGTGAGAGTGAGAAAGATGAGAGTGTGGAAGATGAGAGTGTGGAAGGTGAGAGTGTGGAAGGTGAGAATGTGGAAGGTGAGAGGGTGGAAGATGAGAGTGTGGAAGATGAGAGTGTGGAAGGTGAGAGGGTGGAAGATGAGAGTGTGGAAGATGAGAGTGTGGAAGGTGAGAGTGTGGAAGGTGAGAGTGTGGTAGGCGAGATTGTGGAAGGTGAGAGGGTGGAAGGTGAGAGTTTGGAAGGAGAGAGAGTGGAAGATGACAGTGTGGAAGGTGAGATTGTGGAAGGTGAGAGTGTGGAAGGTGAGAGTGTGGAAGGTGAGAGTGTGGAAGGTGAGAGTGTGGAAGGTGAGAGTGTGGAAGATGAGATTGTGGAAGGTGAGAGTTGTTAAGTATGTGTATTGTATTGAACAATTAACACAAAGACTTAAACGTATAACTCAAACAGGTCTTTACTGGTTGGAGGTAGGGACTACACGTAGGTCTTTACTTCATGCCCACAGGCGGGAACTGAGGGGGATCAGTACCCACAGTACTATTTATACCCCTATGGCCAGGAGTGGTACTGCGTATCACTACGCCCAACAAGTAGTGCAGTCCTGTCCATAGGTTCAAAGTAGCACACATATTACATACACAACATTCCTCCCTTCCTAGCTTTACAGTCATCTCCCCATTTAACATAACGTAATAACATATATACATATATAACTTCAGGTTTACATAACAGAATAACATAGATACATAGATAACTTCATGTCAAAACAGATCACAGATTCAGTCTCTGCGGAAAACAGTTCACAGATTCAATCTCTGTGGTGTAGTCGGTTCACGTTGCTGGAGTGACTCATTCAATAGTCCTTCCATGGATTTAACAGTTTGAACTTCCGAACTGAATTGGCTCCGTTCGGAGGGACCACGTGTGTGATCTGGTAGAGGTGATAATGGTTCAGATGGGTCATCTTCTGTTTTTACTTTTCCTTTTCTGCTTCTTGGAGACTCTCTGGGCTCCATTGTCAGCTGCCACAGCTGCCAGCTGCATGCGCAGTTCCTCCTTCTCTTCCTCCTGTTTCCGTCGTAGAGCCAGCTTCTCCCGATGTTCCGTAGACTTTTGGTGCTCCTCCATGATTTCTGCACTTTGGGAGTTGAAGTTACAAGCTGGGCAGGACAGGACATCGTAATATGCGGTGTCGTCCTGAGCTAGACCAGTGAGAGGGTCGTCTATTTCCTCCATATCCAGCTGGACGTTAGCCAGCTCTTGTTCCAAATCCAGACATCTTTCCTGAAGAGACTTCTTCATGTGTACCTCTGCATCCAGCTTTTTCTGGGCTTTCAGCAAGTCGTTTACTAGTGACCTCATTTGTGATTTTAATACTTCAACTTCCTTTGGAGATTGATTGATCGGACTATGCAATCCCTCTACCGGAGCAGCTGTTTCAGCGGTCTGTTGTTCTACGTTGACGTGAGTCAGCGTACTTTTGGCATCCAAGGGCTGCTCTGTTGCAGTCATCTCAGTCTGTGTTGCCACCTCAGCTCTTCCAATAACCTTTGAGAGCTCCGAACCCCTTTCGTTTGAATATTGAAGTTCATGTTCAAGTTTTTCCCATTTCAGAGTCCTGTCCTTCAGCATATGCAGGAGTTGGCTGACCGTTAACTCCTCTGACATCAGACGTTTTGTGTGCTCCTGCTCCATTTTCTCCATCAGCTGCTTCTGTTGTCTTTCCAGATTCTCCAACTCTATATCAAAGAACTCTTTCGTTGCATTCAACTCTTGCTCAAAACGGCGAAGCATTTGTTCTAATTGCTGTTGTAGTTTGAAATGGAGTTGAGTTCGAGCCCGGTGTCCCTCAGAAATGGGCACATCAGTAGACTTGCCAGACTCAGAATCCACAGTTAAACTATGTTGTTGTTGCTCAGTGGAATTCTGTGCTGAAACTTTGTCTTTTGCACCTGAGTTGGGCTTACCATCATCCGTTCCAGAGTCTGGGCCGACTATCTTCACCGAGTTCTCACTCGTTATTGTTTGTAGGAAATGCCAGTCCATATTCATTTTCCTAATCCACTCCCGTCCTAGTAGTGGAGGACCTCCTTCAGATATCACATATAAGTCCATTATTTGACTCTCTTCGCCCTTGTGGACCACTGCAACCTCTATTTTCCCGATGGGGTACACTCTTTGCCCCGTGTATGTTTTCAATATAATCCCCGTATCCTGTAGGGGAATATGTTGGAATAACTTTCCGTAATCTTTCTTATTTATGACCGTCAATGCCGATCCAGTGTCCAATTCCAGTTTTACTTGGACTCCTTCTATCTGAAGAGTGACCCAAATTGTCTGGAGGTCTGCACCCTTACCAGCGTTGAGTACTCTTAAGCTAGCCAGTTCATTACAGCTTAAGCTAGCCAGTTCATTACTGCTAGCGTCTGAATCGGACTCCTGTTCGGTCACCTTGTGTACCTTTGCGTATTTTCCTTGCGGTGACTTCTTGTTGCTGGTCTTCTTCCCTGACCTGCATACTCTAGCTATATGTCCAAGCCTACCACAAGTTCTACATTCTTGGTTTTTAAACCAACACTGGTTCTGATCATGCGTTGTCTTTCCACAACGATAACATTTGCCAGAACTCACACCCAATTTGTGTGCACTGAGCTCCGGTGACCGTAGCTGCATTACTGCCGTGCCTCTCGCTGCGGCTTCGTGTGCTGCTGCCATAGTGACTGCCTTCTCAAGTGTCAGCTCATTCTCCTCGAGCAGTCGCTTTTGTGTATCCTGTTTAAATAACCCACACACAAATTTGTCTCGAAGTGCCTCTGTCAGTCCCGTTCCAAACTGGCAATATTTCGCTAATTTACGCAATTCCAGCAAATAATCAGCATTGCTTTCATGCTGTAGCTGCCTTCTGTCGTAAAATTTAAATCGTTCCGCTAGCATCAGCGGCGTGGGGTTTAGATGATCTTTCAGGACAGTAACAATCTCATCGAACGTCTTATCCGCCGGTTCATCTGGTGATAACAGGTGTTTCAATTGCCCGTATGTCTTCGCACCCATTAAATTTA
Organism: Somniosus microcephalus; assembly: GCF_052327205.1. NCBI lineage: Eukaryota > Metazoa > Chordata > Chondrichthyes > Squaliformes > Somniosidae > Somniosus > Somniosus microcephalus. Next base: position 177,267 of record NC_140997.1, read on the forward strand.
ATAATGTTAGTGCTTTATCAGCCTCACGAATTTTATTGGCCTTACAATAATTTTTAACTCGTTCAACATATATGGCCCAATCTTCGATGTCACTATCAAAGTTGCTAATATTCCCGTGTTCAGGCATTGTAGTACTTTATCAGATTTGCAATTTCTCAGATTTTTTTTTTTTTTTACTGTTATCCAAGATGGCGGCTTCCCGCTCTTGCTGTCGTCCTCCGCCCACAAAATGGCGGTTTTCCCGCTTCTGCCTTCTTCCCCAGCGGTTTTCCCGCGAAAAATGGCGGCTTTCCCGCGCTTCTCGCTCTCCCCGCCCACTTCAATGGCGGTTTTCCCGCGCTTCTCGTCGCTGACCTTCAGCCCGACTGCGGCTCTTATCTCCTGTGCGATCGCTGGTGCGCCGCCCGCCCGAAACGGTTCTCAGCCCTTATCACCGGTGCGATCGCTGGCCCGCTAAGCGCCTCCCGCTTGAAGCGGCTCCCGGCCTCTGGCTCACCCGCTCGGCGGCTCTTGCTCGCTCCCTCCCGGGCTCTGGCTTACCCGCTCGCGCCCTCAGTGTCTGCCGATGCTGCGCCTTCCAGCCCGAGTGCGGCCCTTATCAGGGATTTCGATCGATTGCCCTTCTACCTCCGACTTCCCCCAGCCCTGTCTTTGCAGCCAACGCTGCTTGGCTTACCCACCACCGAGGTTGAAAAAGCTGCAGGATGTCTTCTGTCCTCCCGTTTTCAGTCGTTGATGGAGGCTTCAGGGTCCTAATGCCTGTCACTTCCAGTCGCTGGAAGCTGTCAGGATTTCTGCTGCCCTTCAGTTTTCAGTGGGGTGTTGAGGATTGGAACCTCTCTTCAACGTCCTGTCTTTGGATGAAGCCGCTGTGGAATAACAGCCGCAGGGTTCGAACCGACTCGTCGCCAGTGTTAAGTATGTGTATTGTATTGAACAATTAACACAAAGACTTAAACGTATAACTCAAACAGGTCTTTACTGGTTGGAGGTAGGGACTACACGTAGGTCTTTACTTCATGCCCACAGGCGGGAACTGAGGGGGATCAGTACCCACAGTACTATTTATACCCCTATGGCCAGGAGTGGTACTGCGTATCACTACGCCCAACAAGTAGTGCAGTCCTGTCCATAGGTTCAAAGTAGCACACATATTACATACACAACAAGAGTGTGGAAGATGAGAGTGTGGAATGTGAGAGTGTGGAAGATGAGAGTGTGGAAGGTGCGAGTGTGGAAGGTGAGGGTGTGGAAGGTGAGGGTGTGGAAGGTGACAGTGTGGAAGATGAGAGTGTGGAAGGTGAGAGTGTGGAAGGTGAGAGTGTGGATGGTGAGAGTGTGGAAGATGAGAGTGTGAAAGGTGAGAGTGTGGAAGGTGAGATTGTGGAAGATGAGAGTGTGGAAGGTGAGAGTGTGGAAGGTGAGAGTGTGGAAGGAGAGAGTGTGGAAGGTGAGAGTGTGGAAGGTGAGAGTGTGGAAGATGAGAGTGGAAGTTGAGAGTGTGGAAGATGAGTGTGGAATGTGAGAGTGTGGAAGGTGAGAGAGTGGAAGGTGTGGGTGTGGAAGATGAGAGTGTGGAAGGTGAGAGTGTGGAAGGTGAGAGTGTGGAAGGTGTGGGTGTGGAAGATGAGAGTGTGGAAGGTGAGAGTGTGGAAGGTGAGAGTGTGGAAGGTGAGAGTGTGGAAGATGAGCGTGTGGAAGATGAGAGTGTGGAAGATGAGAGTGTGGAAGGTGAGATTGTGGAAGGTGAGAATGTGGAAGATGAGCGTGTGGAAGATGAGCGTGTGGAAGATGAGAGTGTGGAAGATGAGTGTGGGGAAGGTGAGTGTGTGGAAGATGAGCATGTGGGAGATGAGAGTGTGGAAGGTGAGAGTGTGGAAGATGAGAGTGTGGAAGATGAGAGTGTGGAAGGTGAGAATGTGGAAGGTGAGAGTGTGGAAGGTGAGAGTGTGGAAGGTGAGGGTGTGGAAGATGAGAGTGTGGAAGGTGAGAGTGTGGAAGATGAGAGTGTGGAAGGTGTGAGTGTGGAAGGTGAGAGTGTGGAAGATGAGATTGTGGAAGGTGAGAGCGTGGAAGATGAGATTGTGGAAGATGAGAGTGTGGAAGGTGAGAGTGTGGAAGGTGAGATTGTGGAAGATGAGCGTGTGGAAGGTGTGAGTGTGGAAGGTGAGGGTGTGGAAGATGAGCCTGTGGAACGTGAGAGTGTGGAAGGTGAGAGTGTGGAAGATGAGAGTGTGGAAGGTGAGAGTGTGGAAGGTGAGAGTGTAGAAGATGAGAGTGTGGAAGGTGAGACTGTGGAAGGTGTGAATGTGGAAGGTGAAAGTGTGGAAGATGAGAGTGTGGAAGGTGAGAGTGTGGAAGATGAGAGTGTGGAAGATGAGAGTGTGGAAGATGAGAGTGTGGAAGGTGAGAGTGTGGAAGGCGAGAGTGTGGAAGGCGAGAGTGTGGAAGGCGAGAGTGTGGAAGGCGAGAGTGTGGAAGATGAGATTGTGGAAGATGAGAGTGTGGAAGGTGAGAGTGTGGAAGGTGAGAGTGTGGAAGGTGAGAGTGTGGAAGGTGAGCGTGTGGAAGCTGTGAGTGTGGAAGGTGAGAGTGTGGAAGGTGAGGGTGTGGAAGGTGAGCGTGTGGAAGGTGAGAGTGTGGAAGGTGAGATTGTGGAAGATGAGCGTGTGGAAGATGTGAGTGTGGAAGGTGAGACTGTGGAAGGTGAGGGTGTGGAAGGTGAGAGTGCGGAAGGTGAGAGTGCGGAAGGTGAGAGTGCGGAAGGTGTGAATGTGCAAGGTGAGAGTGTGGAAGGTGAGAGTGTGGAAGGTGAGAGTGTGGAAGATGAGAGTGTGGAAGATGAGAGTGTGGAAGGTGTGAGTGTGGAAGGTGAGGGTGTGGAAGGTGAGAGTGTGGAAGGTGAGAGTGTGGAAGGTGAGAGTGTGGAAGGTGTGAATGTGCAAGGTGAGACTGTGGAAGGTGAGAGTGTGGAAGGTGAGAGTGTGGAAGATGAGAGTGTGGAAGGTGAGAGTGTGGAAGGTGTGAGTGTGGAAGGTGAGGGTGTGGAAGGTGAGAGTGTGGAAGGTGAGAGTGTGGAAGGTGAGAGTGTGGATGGTGAGAGTGTGGAAGGTGAGAGTGTGGAAGATGACAGTGTGGAAGGTGAGAATGTGGAAGGTGAGAGTGTGGATGATGCGAGTGTGGAAGGTGAGAGTGCGGAAGATGAGCGTGCGGAAGTTGAGAGTGTGGAAGGTGAGAGTGTGGAAGATGACAGTGTGGAAGGTGAGATTGTGGAAGGTGAGAGTGTGGAAGATGCGAGTGTGGACGGTGAGAGTGTGGAATGTGAGAGTGTGGAAGGTGAGAGTGTGGAAGCTGAGAGTGTGGAAGGTGAGAGTGTGGAAGATGAGAGTGTGGAAGGTGAGAGTGTGGAAGATGAGAGTGTGGAAGGTGAGAGTGTGAAAGATGAGAGTGTGGAAGATGCGAGTGTGGACGGTGAGAGTGTGGAATGTGAGAGTGTGGAAGGTGAGAGTGTGGAAGCTGAGAGTGTGGAAGGTGAGAGTGCGGAAGGTGAGAGTGCGGAAGGTGAGAGTGTGGAAGGTGTGAATGTGCAAGGTGAGAGTTTGGAAGGTGAGAGTGTGGAAGGTGAGAGTGTGGAAGATGAGAGTGTGGAAGATGAGAGTGTGGAAGGTGTGAGTGTGGAAGGTGAGGGTGTGGAAGGTGAGAGTGTGGAAGGTGAGAGTGTGGAAGGTGAGAGTGTGGAAGGTGTGAATGTGCAAGGTGAGACTGTGGAAGGTGAGAGTGTGGAAGGTGAGAGTGTGGAAGATGAGAGTGTGGAAGGTGAGAGTGTGGAAGGTGTGAGTGTGGAAGGTGAGGGTGTGGAAGGTGAGAGTGTGGAAGGTGAGAGTGTGGAAGGTGAGAGTGTGGAAGGTGAGAGTGTGGAAGGTGAGAGTGTGGAAGGTGAGAGTGTGGAAGATGAGCGTGTGGAAGATGTGAGTGTGGAAGGTGAGACTGTGGAAGGTGAGGGTGTGGAAGGTGAGAGTGTGGAAGGTGAGAGTGTGGAAGATGACAGTGTGGAAGGTGAGAGTGCGGAAGATGAGCGTGCGGAAGTTGAGAGTGTGGAAGGTGAGAGTGTGGAAGATGACAGTGTGGAAGGTGAGATTGTGGAAGGTGAGAGTGTGGAAGATGCGAGTGTGGACGGTGAGAGTGTGGAATGTGAGAGTGTGGAAGGTGAGAGTGTGGAAGCTGAGAGTGTGGAAGGTGAGAGTGTGGAAGATGAGAGTGTGGAAGGTGAGAGTGTGGAAGATGAGAGTGTGGAAGGTGAGAGTGTGAAAGATGAGAGTGTGGAAGGTGGGAGTGTGGAAGGTGAGAGTGTGGAATGTGAGAGTGTGGAAGGTGATAGTGTAGAAGGTGAGAGTGTGGAAGGTGAGAGTGTGGAAGGTGAGAGTGTGGAAGGTGAGAGTGTGGAAGGTGAGAGTGTGGAAGGTGAGCGTGTGGAAGGTGAGCGTGTGGAAGGTGAGAGTGTGGAAGGTGAGAGTGTGGAAGGTGAGAGTGTGGAAGGTGAGAGTGTGGAAGTTGAGACTGTGGAAGTTGAGAGTGTGGAAGGTGAGAGTGTGGAAGGTGAGAGTGTGGAAGGTGAGAGTATGGAAGGTGAGAGTGTGGAAGGTGAGAGTGGAAGGTGAGAGTTTGGAAGGTGAGAGTGTGGAAGTTGAACGTGTGGAAGATCAGCGTGTGGAAGTGAGAGTGTGGAAGGTGAGAGTGAGAAAGATGAGAGTGTGGAAGATGAGAGTGTGGAAGGTGAGAGTGTGGAAGGTGAGAATGTGGAAGGTGAGAGGGTGGAAGATGAGAGTGTGGAAGATGAGAGTGTGGAAGGTGAGAGTGTGGAAGATGAGAGTGTGGCAGATGAGAGTGTGGAAGGTGAGAGTGTGGAAGGCGAGATTGTGGAAGGTGAGAGGGTGGAAGGTGAGAGTTTGGAAGGTGAGAGTGTGGAAGGTGAGAGTGTGGAAGATGAGATTGTGGAAGGTGAGAGTGTGGAAGATGAGAGTGTGGAATGTGAGAGTGTGGAAGATGAGAGTGTGGAAGGTGAGATTGTGGAAGGTGAGAGTGTGGAAGGTGAGAGTGTGGAAGGTGAGAGTGTGGAAGGTGAGAGTGTGGAAGGTGAGAGTGTGGAAGGTGAGAGTGTGGAAGATGAGATTGTGGAAGGTGAGAGTGTGGAAGATGAGAGTGTGGAATGTGAGAGTGTGGAAGATGAGAGTGTGGAAGGTGTGAGTGTGGAAGGTGAGGGTGTGGAAGGTGAGGGTGTGGAAGGTGAGAGTGTGGAAGGTGAGAGTGTGGAAGGTGTGAATGTGCAAGGTGAGACTGTGGAAGGTGAGAGTGTGGAAGGTGAGAGTGTGGAAGGTGAGAGTGTGGAAGATGAGAGTGTGGAAGGTGAGAGTGTGGAAGGTGTGAGTGTGGAAGGTGAGGGTGTGGAAGGTGAGAGTGTGGAAGGTGAGAGTGTGGAAGGTGAGAGTGTGGAAGGTGAGAGTGTGGAAGGTGAGAGTGTGGAAGATGAGCGTGTGGAAGATGAGAGTGTGGAAGGTGAGAGTGTGGAAGGTGAGAGTGTGGATGGTGAGAGTGTGGAAGGTGAGAGTGTGGAAGATGACAGTGTGGAAGGTGAGAATGTGGAAGGTGAGAGTGTGGATGATGCGAGTGTGGAAGGTGAGAGTGCGGAAGATGAGCGTGCGGAAGTTGAGAGTGTGGAAGGTGAGAGTGTGGAAGATGACAGTGTGGAAGGTGAGATTGTGGAAGGTGAGAGTGTGGAAGATGCGAGTGTGGAAGATGCGAGTGTGGACGGTGAGAGTGTGGAATGTGAGAGTGTGGAAGGTGAGAGTGTGGAAGCTGAGAGTGTGGAAGGTGAGAGTGTGGAAGATGAGAGTGTGGAAGGTGAGAGTGTGGAAGATGAGAGTGTGGAAGGTGAGAGTGTGAAAGATGAGAGTGTGGAAGATGCGAGTGTGGACGGTGAGAGTGTGGAATGTGAGAGTGTGGAAGGTGAGAGTGTGGAAGCTGAGAGTGTGGAAGGTGAGAGTGCGGAAGGTGAGAGTGCGGAAGGTGAGAGTGTGGAAGGTGTGAATGTGCAAGGTGAGAGTGTGGAAGGTGAGAGTGTGGAAGGTGAGAGTGTGGAAGATGAGAGTGTGGAAGATGAGAGTGTGGAAGGTGTGAGTGTGGAAGGTGAGGGTGTGGAAGGTGAGAGTGTGGAAGGAGAGAGTGTGGAAGGTGAGAGTGTGGAAGGTGTGAATGTGCAAGGTGAGACTGTGGAAGGTGAGAGTGTGGAAGGTGAGAGTGTGGAAGATGAGAGTGTGGAAGGTGAGAGTGTGGAAGGTGTGAGTGTGGAAGGTGAGGGTGTGGAAGGTGAGAGTGTGGAAGGTGAGAGTGTGGAAGGTGAGAGTGTGGAAGGTGAGAGTGTGGAAGGTGAGAGTGTGGAAGGTGAGAGTGTGGAAGGTGAGCGTGTGGAAGATGAGAGTGTGGAAGGTGAGAGTGTGGAAGGTGAGAGTGTGGATGGTGAGAGTGTGGAAGGTGAGAGTGTGGAAGATGACAGTGTGGAAGGTGAGAATGTGGAAGGTGAGAGTGTGGATGATGCGAGTGTGGAAGGTGAGAGTGCGGAAGATGAGCGTGCGGAAGTTGAGAGTGTGGAAGGTGAGAGTGTGGAAGATGACAGTGTGGAAGGTGAGATTGTGGAAGGTGAGAGTGTGGAAGATGCGAGTGTGGACGGTGAGAGTGTGGAATGTGAGAGTGTGGAAGGTGAGAGTGTGGAAGCTGAGAGTGTGGAAGGTGAGAGTGTGGAAGATGAGAGTGTGGAAGGTGAGAGTGTGGAAGATGAGAGTGTGGAAGGTGAGAGTGTGAAAGATGAGAGTGTGGAAGGTGGGAGTGTGGAAGGTGAGAGTGTGGAATGTGAGAGTGTGGAAGGTGATAGTGTAGAAGGTGAGAGTTTGGAAGGTGAGAGTGTGGAAGGTGAGAGTGTGGAAGGTGAGAGTGTGGAAGGTGAGAGTGTGGAAGGTGAGCGTGTGGAAGGTGAGCGTGTGGAAGGTGAGAGTGTGGAAGGTGAGAGTGTGGAAGGTGAGAGTGTGGAAGTTGAGACTGTGGAAGTTGAGAGTGTGGAAGGTGAGAGTGTGGAAGGTGAGAGTGTGGAAGGTGAGAGTATGGAAGGTGAGAGTGTGGAAGGTGAGAGTGGAAGGTGAGAGTTTGGAAGGTGAGAGTGTGGAAGTTGAACGTGTGGAAGATCAGCGTGTGGAAGTGAGAGTGTGGAAGGTGAGAGTGAGAAAGATGAGAGTGTGGAAGATGAGAGTGTGGAAGGTGAGAGTGTAGAAGGTGAGAATGTGGAAGGTGAGAGGGTGGAAGATGAGAGTGTGGAAGATGAGAGTGTGGAAGGTGAGAGTGTGGAAGATGAGAGTGTGGCAGATGAGAGTGTGGAAGGTGAGAGTGTGGAAGGTGAGAGTGTGGAAGGCGAGATTGTGGAAGGTGAGAGGGTGGAAGGTGAGAGTTTGGAAGGTGAGAGTGTGGAAGGTGAGAGTGTGGAAGATGAGATTGTGGAAGGTGAGAGTGTGGAAGATGAGAGTGTGGAATGTGAGAGTGTGGAAGATGAGAGTGTGGAAGGTGAGATTGTGGAAGGTGAGAGTGTGGAAGGTGAGAGTGTGGAAGGTGAGAGTGTGGAAGGTGAGAGTGTGGAAGGTGAGAGTGTGGAAGGTGAGAGTGTGGAAGATGAGATTGTGGAAGGTGAGAGTGTGGAAGATGAGAGTGTGGAATGTGAGAGTGTGGAAGATGAGAGTGTGGAAGGTGTGAGTGTGGAAGGTGAGGGTGTGGAAGGTGAGGGTGTGGAAGGTGAGAGTGTGGAAGATGAGAGTGTGGAAGGTGAGAGTGTGGAAGGTGAGAGTGTGGATGGTGAGAGTGTGGAAGATGAGAGTGTGAAAGGTGAGAGTGTGGAAGGTGAGATTGTGGAAGATGAGAGTGTGGAAGGTGAGAGTGTGGAAGGTGAGAGTGTGGAAGGAGAGAGTGTGGAAGGTGAGAGTGTGGAAGGTGAGAGTGTGGAAGATGAGAGTGTGGAAGTTGAGAGTGTGGAAGATGAGTGTGGAATGTGAGAGTGTGGAAGGTGAGAGTGTGGAAGGTGTGGGTGTGGAAGATGAGAGTGTGGAAGTTGAGAGTGTGGAAGGTGAGAGTGTGGAAGGTGAGAGTGTGGAAGATGAGCGTGTGGAAGATGAGAGTGTGGAAGATGAGAGTGTGGAAGGTGAGATTGTGGAAGGTGAGAGTGTGGAAGATGAGCATGTGGAAGATGAGCGTGTGTAAGATGAGAGTGTGGAAGATGAGTGTGGGGAAGGTGAGTGTGTGGAGGATGAGAGTGTGGAAGGTGAGAGTGTGGAAGATGAGCGTGTGGAAGATGAGAGTGTGGAAGATGAGAGTGTGGAAGGTGAGAGTGTGGATGATGAGAGTGTGGAAGATGAGAGTGTGGAAGGTGAGAATGTGGAAGGTGTGAGTGTGGAAGGTGAGAGTGTGGAAGGTTAGGGTGTGGAAGATGAGAGTGTGGAAGGTGAGAGTGTGGAAGATGAGAGTGTGGAAGGTGTGAGTGTGGAAGGTGAGAGTGTGGAAGATGAGATTGTGGAAGGTGAGAGTGTGGAAGATGAGATTGTGGAAGATGAGAGTGTGGAAGGTGAGAGTGTGGAAGGTGAGATTGTGGAAGATGAGCGTGTGGAAGGTGTGAGTGTGGAAGGTGAGGGTGTGGAAGATGAGCGTGTGGAAGGTGAGAGTGTGGAAGGTGAGAGTGTGGAAGATGAGAGTGTGGAAGGTGAGAGTGTGGAAGGTGAGAGTGTAGAAGATGAGAGTGTGGAAGGTGAGAGTTTGGAAGGTTTGAATGTGGAAGGTGAGAGTGTGGAAGATGAGAGTGTGGAAGGTGAGAGTGTGGGAGATGAGAGTGTGGAAGATGAGAGTGTGGAAGATGAGAGTGTGGAAGGTGAGAGTGTGGAAGGTGAGAGTGTGGAAGGTGAGACTGTGGAAGGTGAGACTGTGGAAGGTGAGAGTGTGGAAGGTGAGAGTGTGGAAGGTGAGAGTGTGGAAGGCGAGAGTGTGGAAGGCGAGAGTGTGGAAGGCGAGAGTGTGGAAGATGAGATTGTGGAAGATGAGAGTGTGGAAGGTGAGAGTGTGGAAGGTGAGGGTGTGGAAGATGAGCGTGTGGAAGGTGAGAGTGTGGAAGGTGAGAGTGTGGAAGATGAGAGTGTGGAAGGTGAGAGTGTGGAAGGTGAGAGTGTAGAAGATGAGAGTGTGGAAGGTGAGAGTTTGGAAGGTTTGAATGTGGAAGGTGAGAGTGTGGAAGATGAGAGTGTGGAAGGTGAGAGTGTGGGAGATGAGAGTGTGGAAGATGAGAGTGTGGAAGATGAGAGTGTGGAAGGTGAGAGTGTGGAAGGTGAGAGTGTGGAAGGTGAGACTGTGGAAGGTGAGACTGTGGAAGGTGAGAGTGTGGAAGGTGAGAGTGTGGAAGGTGAGAGTGTGGAAGGCGAGAGTGTGGAAGGCGAGAGTGTGGAAGGCGAGAGTGTGGAAGATGAGATTGTGGAAGATGAGAGTGTGGAAGGTGAGAGTGTGGAAGGTGAGAGTGTGGAAGGTGAGAGTGTGGAAGATGAGCGTGCGGAAGGTGTGAGTGTGGAAGGTGAGGTTGTGGAAGGTGAGCGTGTGGAAGGTGAGAGTGTGGAAGGTGAGAGTGTGGAAGATGAGCGTGTGGAAGATGTGAGTGTGGAAGGTGAGAGTGTGGAAGGTGAGGGTGTGGAAGGTGAGAGTGCGGAAGGTGAGAGTGTGGAAGGTGAGAGTGTGGACGGTGTGAATGTGGAAGGTGAGAGTGTGGAAGATGAGAGTGTGGAAGGTGAGAGTTTGGAAGATGAGAGTGTGGAAGATGAGAGTGTGGAAGATGAGAGTGTGGAAGGTGAGAGTGTGGAAGGTGAGACTGTAGAAGGTGAGAGTGTGGAAGGTGACAGTGTGGAAGGTGAGAGTGTGGAAGGTGAAAGTGTGGAAGGTGAGACTGTGGAAGGTGAGAGTGTGGAAGGTGAGAGTGCAGAAGGTGAGAGTGTGGAAGGTGAGAGTTTGGAAGGCGAGAGTGTGGAAGATGAGATTGTGGAAGGTGAGAGTGTGGAAGGTGTGAGTGTGGAAGGTGAGAGTGTGGAAGATGAGAGTGTGGAAGCTGTGAGTGTGGAAGGTGAGAGTGCGGAAGGTGAGAGTGTGGAAGATGAGAGTGTGGAAGGTGTGAGTGTGGAAGGTGAGAGTGTGGAAGGTGAGAGTGTGGAAGGTGAGAGTGTGGAAGGTGAGAGTGTGGAAGGTGAGAGTGTGGAAGATGAGAGTGTGGAAGATGAGAGTGTGGAAGGTGAGAGTGTGGAAGGTGAGGGTGTGGAAGATGAGAGTGTGGAAGATGAGAGTGTGGAAGGTGAGAGTGTGGAAGGTGAGAGTGTGGAAGATGAGAGTGTGGAAGATGAGAGTGTGGAAGGTGAGAGTGTGGAAGGTGAGAGTTTGGAAGATGAGAGTGTGGAAGATGAGAGTGTGGAAGGTGAGCGTGTGGAAGGTGAGAGTGTGGAAGGTGAGGGTGTGGAAGATGAGAGTGTGGAAGGTGAGAGTGTGGAAGATGAGATTGTGGAAGATGAGATTGTGGAAGGTGAGAGTGTGGAAGGTGAGAGTGTGGAAGGTGAGAGTGTGGAAGATGAGCGTGTGGAAGGTGTGAGTGTGGAAGGTGAGAGTGTGGAAGGTGAGGGTGTGGAAGGTGAGCGTGTGGAATGTGAGAGTGTGGAAGGTGAGATTGTGGAAGATGAGCGTGTGGAAGATGTGAGTGTGGAAGGTGAGAGTGTGGAAGGTGAGGGTGTGGAAGGTGAGAGTGCGGAAGGTGAGAGTGCGGAAGGTGAGAGTGCGGAAGGTGTGAATGTGGAAGGTGAGAGTGTGGAAGATGAGAGTGTGGAAGATGAGCGTGTGGAAGATGTGAGTGTGGAAGGTGAGAGTGTGGAAGGTGAGGGTGTGGAAGGTGAGAGTGCGGAAGGTGAGAGTGCGGAAGGTGAGAGTGCGGAAGGTGTGAATGTGGAAGGTGAGAGTGTGGAAGGTGAGACTGTGGAAGGTGAGAGTGTGGAAGGTGAAAGTGTGGAAGGTGAGAGTTTGGAAGGTGAGAGTGTGGAAGGTGAGAGTTTGGAAGGTGAGAGTTTGGAAGATGAGAGTGTGGAAGGTGAGAGTTTGGAAGGTGAGAGTGTGGAAGGTGAGAGTGTGGAAGGTGAGAGTGTGGAAGGTGAGAGTGTGGAAGTTGAGAGTGTGGAAGGTGAGAGTTTGGAAGGTGAGAGTGTGGAAGGTGAGAGTGTGGAAGGTGAGAGTGTGGAAGGTGAGAGTGTGGAAGTTGAGACTGTGGAAGTTGAGAGTGTGGAAGGTGAGAGTGTGGAAGGTGAGAGTGTGGAAGGTGTGAGTGTGGAAGGTGAGAGTGGAAGGTGAGAGTTTGGAAGGTGAGAGTGTGGAAGATGAACGTGTGGAAGATGAGCGTGTGGAAGGTGAGATTGTGGAAGGTGAGAGTGAGAAAGATGAGAGTGTGGAAGATGAGAGTGTGGAAGGTGAGAATGTGGAAGGTGAGAGGGTGGAAGATGAGAGTGTGGAAGATGAGAGTGTGGAAGGTGAGAGGGTGGAAGATGAGAGTGTGGAAGATGAGAGTGTGGAAGGTGAGAGTGTGGAAGGTGAGAGTGTGGAAGGTGAGAGTGTGGAAGGTGAGAGTGTGGAAGGTGAGCGTGTGGAAGGTGAGAGGGTGGAAGGTGAGAGTTTGGAAGGTGAGAGAGTGGAAGATGAGAGTGTGGAAGGTGAGAGTGTGGAAGGTGAGCGTGTGGAAGGTGAGAGTGTGGATGGTTAGAGTGTGGAAGATGAGAGTGTGAAAGGTGAGAGTGTGGAAGGTGAGATTGTGGAAGATGAGAGTGTGGAAGGTGAGAGTTTGGAAGGTGAGAGTGTGGAAGATGACAGTGTGGAAGATGAGATTGTGGAAGGTGAGAGTGTGGAAGATGAGAGTGTGGAATGTGAGAGTGTGGAAGATGAGAGTGTGGAAGGTGCGAGTGTGGAAGGTGAGGGTGTGGAAGGTGAGGGTGTGGAAGGTGAGAGTGTGGAAGATGAGAGTGTGGAAGGTGAGCGTGTGGAAGGTGAGAGTGTGGATGGTGAGAGTGTGGAAGATGAGAGTGTGAAAGGTGAGAGTGTGGAAGGTGAGATTGTGGAAGATGAGAGTGTGGAAGGTGAGAGTGTGGAAGGTGAGAGTGTGGAAGGAGAGAGTGTGGAAGGTGAGAGTGTGGAAGGTGAGAGTGTGGAAGATGAGAGTGTGGAAGTTGAGAGTGTGGAAGATGAGTGTGGAATGTGAGAGTGTGGAAGGTGAGAGTGTGGAAGGTGTGGGTGTGGAAGATGAGCGTGTGGAAGTTGAGAGTGTGGAAGATGAGAGTGTGGAAGGTGAGGGTGTGGAAGGTGAGAGTGCGGAAGGTGAGAGTGTGGAAGGTGAGAGTGTGGAAGGTGTGAATGTGGAAGGTGAGTGTGGAAGATGAGAGTGTGGAAGGTGAGAGTGTGGAAGATGAGAGTGTGGAAGATGAGAGTGTGGAAGCTGAGAGTGTGGAAGGTGAGACTGTGGAAGGTGAGAGTGTGGAAGGTGAAAGTGTGGAAGGTGAGAGTGTGGAAGGTGAGACTGTGGAAGGTGAGAGTGTGGAAGGTGAGAGTGTGGAAGATGAGAGTGTGGAAGGTGAGAGTGTGGAAGGTGAGAGTGTGGAAGGTGAGAGAGTGGAAGATGAGCGTGTGGAAGATGAGAGTGTGGAAGATGAGAGTTTGGAAGGTGAGAGTGTGGAAGGTGAGAGTGTGGAAGATGAGAGTGTGGAAGGTGTGAGTGTGGAAGGTGAGGGTGTGGAAGATGAGAGTGTGGAAGGTGAGCGTGTGGAAGGTGAGAGTGTGGAAGGTGAGAGTGTGGAAGGTGAGAGTGTGGAAGGTGAGAGTGTGGAAAGTGAGAGTGTGGAAGATGAGCGTGTGGAAGATGAGAGTGTGGAAGGTGAGAGTGTGGAAGGTGAGAGTGTGGATGGTGAGAGTGTGGAAGGTGAGATTGTGGAAGGTGAGAGTGTGGAAGATGACAGTGTGGAAGGTGAGATTGTGGAAGGTGAGAGTGTGGAAGATGAGCGTGCGGAAGTTGAGAGTGTGGAAGGTGAGAGTGTGGAAGGTGAGAGTGTGGAAGATGACAGTGTGGAAGGTGAGATTGTGGAAGGTGAGAGTGTGGAAGATGCGAGTGTGGAAGGTGAGAGTGTGGAAGGTGAGAGTGTGGAAGCTGAGAGTGTGGAAGATGAGAGTGTGGAAGATGAGAGTGTGGAAGGTGAGAGTGTGGAAGATGAGAGTGTGGAAGGTGAGAGTGTGGAAGGTGAGAGTCTGGAAGGTGAGAGAGTGGAAGATGAGCGTGTGGAAGATGAGAGTGTGAAAGATCAGAGTGTGGAAGTTGGGAGTGTGGAAGGTGAGAGTGTGGAATGTGAGAGTGTGGAAGGTGAGACTTTGGAAGGTGAGAGTTTGGAAGGTGAGAGTGTGGAAGGTGAGAGTGTGGAAGGTGAGAGTGTGGAAGGTGAGAGTGTGGAAGGTGAGAGTGTGGAAGGTGAGCGTGTGGAAGGTGAGCGTGTGGAAGGTGAGAGTGTGGAAGGTGAGAGTGTGGAAGGTGAGAGTGTGGAAGTTGAGACTGTGGAAGTTGAGAGTGTGGAAGGTGAGAGTGTGGAAGATGAGAGTGTGGAAGTTGAGAGTGTGGAAGATGAGTGTGGAATGTGAGAGTGTGGAAGGTGAGAGTGTGGAAGGTGTGGGTGTGGAAGATGAGCGTGTGGAAGTTGAGAGTGTGGAAGATGAGAGTGTGGAAGGTGAGGGTGTGGAAGGTGAGAGTGCGGAAGGTGAGAGTGTGGAAGGTGAGAGTGTGGAAGGTGTGAATGTGGAAGGTGAGAGTGTGGCAGATGAGAGTGTGGAAGGTGAGAGTGTGGAAGATGAGAGTGTGGAAGGTGAGAGTGTGGAAGCTGAGAGTGTGGAAGGTGAGACTGTGGAAGGTGAGAGTGTGGAAGGTGAGAGTGTGGAAGATGAGCGTGTGGAAGATGAGAGTGTGGAAGGTGAGAGTGTGGAAGGTGAGAGTGTGGATGGTGAGAGTGTGGAAGGTGAGAGTGTGGAAGGTGAGAGTGTGGAAGATGACAGTGTGGAAGGTGAGATTGTGGAAGGTGAGAGTGTGGATGATGCGATTGTGGAAGGTGAGAGTGCGGAAGATGAGCGTGCGGAAGTTGAGAGTGCGGAAGGTGAGAGTGTGGAAGGTGAGAGTGTGGAAGATGACAGTGTGGAAGGTGAGAGTGTGGAAGGTGAGAGTGTGGAAGGTGAGAGTGTGGAAGGTGAGAGTGTGGAAGCTGAGAGTGTGGAAGATGAGAGTGTGGAAGATGAGAGTGTGGAAGGTGAGAGTGTGGAAGATGAGAGTGTGGAAGGTGAGAGTGTGGAAGGTGAGAGTGTGGAAGGTGAGAGAGTGGAAGATGAGCGTGTGGAAGATGAGAGTGTGAAAGATCAGAGTGTGGAAGGTGCGAGTGTGGAAGGTGAGAGTGTGGAATGTGAGAGTGTGGAAGGTGAGAGTTTGGAAGGTGAGAGTTTGGAAGATGAGAGTGTGGAAGGTGAGAGTGTGGAAGGTGAGAGTGTGGAAGGTGAGAGTGTGGAAGGTGAGAGTGTGGAAGGTGAGCGTGTGGAAGGTGAGCGTGTGGAAGGTGAGAGTGTGGAAGGTGAGAGTGTGGAAGGTGAGAGTGTGGAAGGTGAGAGTGTGGAAGTTGAGACTGTGGAAGTTGAGAGTGTGGAAGGTGAGAGTGTGGAAGGTGAGAGTGTGGAAGGTGAGAGTGTGGAAGGTGAAAGTGGAAGGTGAGAGTTTGGAAGGTGAGAGTGTGGAAGATGAACGTGTGGAAGATGAGCGTGTGGAAGGTGAGATTCTGGAAGGTGAGAGTGAGAAAGATGAGAGTGTGGAAGATGAGAGTGTGGAAGGTGAGAGTGTGGAAGGTGAGAATGTGGAAGGTGAGAGGGTGGAAGAGAGTGTGGAAGATGAGAGTGTGGAAGGTGAGAGGGTGGAAGGTGAGAGGGTGGAAGGTGAGAGTGTGGAAGATGAAAGTGTGGAAGGTGAGAGTGTGGAAGGTGAGAGTGTGGATGGTGAGAGTGTGGAAGATGAGAGTGTGGAAGGTGAGATTGTGGAAGATGAGAGTGTGGAAGGTGAGAGTGTGGAAGGTGAGAGTGTGGAAGGAGAGAGTGTGGAAGGTGAGAGTGTGGAAGATGAGAGTGTGGAAGTTGAGAGTGTGGAAGATGAGTGTGGAATGTGAGAGTGTGGAAGGTGAGAGTGTGGAAGGTGTGGGTGTGGAAGATGAGAGTGTGGAAGTTGAGAGTGTGGAAGGTGAGAGTGTGGAAGGTGAGAGTGTGGAAGATGAGCGTGTGGAAGATGAGAGTGTGGAAGATGAGAGTGTGGAAGGTGAGATTGTGGAAGGTGAGAGTGTGGAAGATGAGCGTGTGGAAGATGAGAGTGTGGAAGATGAGTGTGGGGAAGGTGAGTGTGTGGAAGATGAGAGTGTGGAAGGTGAGAGTGTGGAAGATGAGCGTGTGGAAGATGAGAGTGTGGAAGATGAGAGTGTGGAAGGTGAGAGTGTGGATGATGAGAGTGTGGAAGATGAGAGTGTGGAAGGTGAGAATTTGGAAGGTGTGAGTGTGGAAGGTGAGAGTGTGGAAGGTTAGGGTGTGGAAGATGAGAGTGTGGAAGGTGAGACTGTGGAAGATGAGAGTGTGGAAGGTGTGAGTGTGGAAGGTGAGAGTGTGGAAGATGAGATTGTGGAAGGTGAGAGTGTGGAAGATGAGATTGTGGAAGATGAGAGTGTGGAAGGTGAGAGTGTGGAAGGTGAGATTGTGGAAGATGAGCGTGTGGAAGGTGTGAGTGTGGAAGGTGAGGGTGTGGAAGATGAGCGTGTGGAAGGTGAGAGTGTGGAAGGTGAGAGTGTGGAAGATGAGAGTGTGGAAGGTGAGAGTGTGGAACGTGAGAGTGTAGAAGATGAGAGTGTGGAAGGTGAGAGTTTGGAAGGTTTGAATGTGAAAGGTGAGAGTGTGGAAGATGAGAGTGTGGAAGGTGAGAGTGTGGGAGATGAGAGTGTGGAAGATGAGAGTGTGGAAGATGAGAGTGTGGAAGGTGAGAGCGTGGAAGGTGAGACTGTGGAAGGTGAGACTGTGGAAGGTGAGAGTGTGGAAGGTGAGAGTGTGGAAGGTGAGAGTGTGGAAGGCGAGAGTGTGGAAGATGAGATTGTGGAAGATGAGAGTGTGGAAGGTGAAAGTGTGGAAGTTGAGAGTGTGGAAGGTGAGAGTGTGGAAGGTGAGAGTGTGGAAGGTGAGAGTGTGGAAGGTGAGAGTGTGGAAGGTGAGAGTGTGGAAGGTGAGAGTGTGGAAGGTGAGAGTGTGGAAGATGAGAGTGTGGAAGGTGAGAGTGTGGAACGTGAGAGTGTAGAAGATGAGAGTGTGGAAGGTGAGAGTGTGGAACGTGAGAGTGTAGAAGATGAGAGTGTGGAAGGTGAGAGTTTGGAAGGTTTGAATGTGAAAGGTGAGAGTGTGGAAGATGAGAGTGTGGAAGATGAGAGTGTGGAAGGTGAGATTGTGGAAGGTGAGAGTGTGGAAGATGAGCGTGTGGAAGATGAGAGTGTGGAAGATGAGTGTGGGGAAGGTGAGTGTGTGGAAGATGAGAGTGTGGAAGGTGAGAGTGTGGAAGATGAGCGTGTGGAAGATGAGAGTGTGGAAGATGAGAGTGTGGAAGGTGAGAGTGTGGATGATGAGAGTGTGGAAGATGAGAGTGTGGAAGGTGAGAATTTGGAAGGTGTGAGTGTGGAAGGTGAGAGTGTGGAAGGTTAGGGTGTGGAAGATGAGAGTGTGGAAGGTGAGACTGTGGAAGATGAGAGTGTGGAAGGTGTGAGTGTGGAAGGTGAGAGTGTGGAAGATGAGATTGTGGAAGGTGAGAGTGTGGAAGATGAGATTGTGGAAGATGAGAGTGTGGAAGGTGAGAGTGTGGAAGGTGAGATTGTGGAAGATGAGCGTGTGGAAGGTGTGAGTGTGGAAGGTGAGGGTGTGGAAGATGAGCGTGTGGAAGGTGAGAGTGTGGAAGGTGAGAGTGTGGAAGATGAGAGTGTGGAAGGTGAGAGTGTGGAACGTGAGAGTGTAGAAGATGAGAGTGTGGAAGGTGAGAGTTTGGAAGGTTTGAATGTGAAAGGTGAGAGTGTGGAAGATGAGAGTGTGGAAGGTGAGAGTGTGGGAGATGAGAGTGTGGAAGATGAGAGTGTGGAAGATGAGAGTGTGGAAGGTGAGAGCGTGGAAGGTGAGACTGTGGAAGGTGAGACTGTGGAAGGTGAGAGTGTGGAAGGTGAGAGTGTGGAAGGTGAGAGTGTGGAAGGCGAGAGTGTGGAAGATGAGATTGTGGAAGATGAGAGTGTGGAAGGTGAGAGTGTGGAAGTTGAGAGTGTGGAAGGTGAGAGTGTGGAAGGTGAGAGTGTGGAAGGTGAGAGTGTGGAAGGTGAGAGTGTGGAAGGTGAGAGTGTGGAAGGTGAGAGTGTGGAAGGTGAGAGTGTGGAAGATGAGAGTGTGGAAGGTGAGAGTGTGGAACGTGAGAGTGTAGAAGATGAGAGTGTGGAAGGTGAGAGTGTGGAACGTGAGAGTGTAGAAGATGAGAGTGTGGAAGGTGAGAGTTTGGAAGGTTTGAATGTGAAAGGTGAGAGTGTGGAAGATGAGAGTGTGGAAGATGAGAGTGTGGAAGGTGAGATTGTGGAAGGTGAGAGTGTGGAAGATGAGCGTGTGGAAGATGAGAGTGTGGAAGATGAGTGTGGGGAAGGTGAGTGTGTGGAAGATGAGAGTGTGGAAGGTGAGAGTGTGGAAGATGAGCGTGTGGAAGATGAGAGTGTGGAAGATGAGAGTGTGGAAGGTGAGAGTGTGGATGATGAGAGTGTGGAAGATGAGAGTGTGGAAGGTGAGAATTTGGAAGGTGTGAGTGTGGAAGGTGAGAGTGTGGAAGGTTAGGGTGTGGAAGATGAGAGTGTGGAAGGTGAGACTGTGGAAGATGAGAGTGTGGAAGGTGTGAGTGTGGAAGGTGAGAGTGTGGAAGATGAGATTGTGGAAGGTGAGAGTGTGGAAGATGAGATTGTGGAAGATGAGAGTGTGGAAGGTGAGAGTGTGGAAGGTGAGATTGTGGAAGATGAGCGTGTGGAAGGTGTGAGTGTGGAAGGTGAGGGTGTGGAAGATGAGCGTGTGGAAGGTGAGAGTGTGGAAGGTGAGAGTGTGGAAGATGAGAGTGTGGAAGGTGAGAGTGTGGAACGTGAGAGTGTAGAAGATGAGAGTGTGGAAGGTGAGAGTTTGGAAGGTTTGAATGTGAAAGGTGAGAGTGTGGAAGATGAGAGTGTGGAAGGTGAGAGTGTGGGAGATGAGAGTGTGGAAGATGAGAGTGTGGAAGATGAGAGTGTGGAAGGTGAGAGCGTGGAAGGTGAGACTGTGGAAGGTGAGACTGTGGAAGGTGAGAGTGTGGAAGGTGAGAGTGTGGAAGGTGAGAGTGTGGAAGGCGAGAGTGTGGAAGATGAGATTGTGGAAGATGAGAGTGTGGAAGGTGAGAGTGTGGAAGTTGAGAGTGTGGAAGGTGAGAGTGTGGAAGGTGAGAGTGTGGAAGGTGAGAGTGTGGAAGGTGAGAGTGTGGAAGGTGAGCGTGTGGAAGGTAAGCGTGTGGAAGGTGAGAGTGTGGAAGGTGAGAGTGTGGAAGGTGAGAGTGTGGAAGTTGAGACTGTGGAAGTTGAGAGTGTGGAAGGTGAGAGTCTGGAAGGTGAGAGTGTGGAAGGTGAGAGTGTGGAAGGTGAGAGTGGAAGGTGAGAGTTTGGAAGGTGAGAGTGTGGAAGGTGAGAGTGAGAAAGATGAGAGTGTGGAAGATGAGAGTATGGAAGGTGAGAGTGTGGAAGGTGAGAAGGTGGAAGGTGAGAGGGTGGAAGGTGAGAGGGTGGAAGATGAGAGTGTGGAAGATGAGAGTGTGGAAGGTGAGAGGGTGGAAGATGAGAGTGTGGAAGATGAGAGTGTGGAAGGTGAGAGTGTGGAAGGTGAGAGTGTGGAAGGCGAGATTGTGGAAGGTGAGAGGGTGGAAGGTGAGAGTTTGGAAGGTGAGAGAGTGGAAGATGACAGTGTGGAAGGTGAGATTGTGGAAGGTGAGAGTGTGGAAGGTGAGAGTGTGGAAGGTGAGAGTGTGGAAGGTGAGCGTGTGGAAGGTGAGGGTGTGGAAGGTGAGAGTGTGGAAGGTGAGAGTTTGGAAGATGAGATTGTGGAAGGTGAGATTGTGGAAGATGAGAGTGTGGAATGTGAGAGTGTGGAAGATGAGAGTGTGGAAGGTGCGAGTGTGGAAGGTGAGGGTGTGGAAGGTGAGGGTGTGGAAGGTGAGAGTGTGGAAGATGAGAGTGTGGAAGGTGAGGGTGTGGAAGGTGAGAGTGTGGATGGTGAGAGTGTGGAAGATGAGAGTGTGAAAGGTGAGAGTGTGGAAGGTGAGATTGTGGAAGATGAGAGTGTGGAAGGTGAGAGTGTGGAAGGTGAGAGTGTGGAAGGAGAGAGTGTGGAAGGTGAGAGTGTGGAAGGTGAGAGTGTGGAAGATGAGAGTGTGGAAGTTGAGAGTGTGGAAGATGAGTGTGGAATGTGAGAGTGTGGAAGGTGAGAGTGTGGAAGGTGTGGGTGTGGAAGATGAGCGTGTGGAAGTTGAGAGTGTGGAAGATGAGAGTGTGGAAGGTGAGGGTGTGGAAGGTGAGAGTGCGGAAGGTGAGAGTGTGGAAGGTGAGAGTGTGGAAGGTGTGAATGTGGAAGGTGAGAGTGTGGAAGATGAGAGTGTGGAAGGTGAGAGTGTGGAAGATGAGAGTGTGGAAGATGAGAGTGTGGAAGCTGAGAGTGTGGAAGGTGAGACTGTGGAAGGTGAGAGTGTGGAAGGTGAAAGTGTGGAAGGTGAGAGTGTGGAAGGTGAGAGTGTGGAAGGTGAGAGTGTGGAAGGTGAGACTGTGGAAGGTGAGAGTGTGGAAGGTGAGAGTGTGGAAGATGAGAGTGTGGAAGGTGAGAGTGTGGAAGGTGAGAATGTGGATGGTGAGAGAGTGGAAGATGAGCGTGTGGAAGATGAGAGTGTGGAAGATGAGAGTGTGGAAGGTGAGAGTGTGGAAGGTGAGAGTGTGGAAGGTGAGAGTGTGGAAGATGAGAGTGTGGAAGGTATGAGTGTGGAAGGTGTGAGTGTGGAAGGTGAGGGTGTGGAAGATGAGAGTGTGGAAGGTGAGCGTGTGGAAGGTGAGAGTGTGGAAGGTGAGAGTTTGGAAGGTGAGAGTGTGGAAGGTGAGAGTGTGGAAGGTGAGAGTGTGGAAGATGAGCGTGTGGAAGATGAGAGTGTGGAAGGTGAGAGTGTGGAAGGTGAGAGTGTGGATGGTGAGAGTGTGGAAGGTGAGAGTGTGGAAGATGACAGTGTGGAAGGTGAGATTGTGGAAGGTGAGAGTGTGGATGATGCGATTGTGGAAGGTGAGAGTGCGGAAGATGAGCGTGCGGAAGTTGAGAGTGTGGAAGGTGAGAGTGTGGAAGGTGAGAGTGTGGAAGATGACAGTGTGGAAGGTGAGATTGTGGAAGGTGAGAGTGTGGAAGATGCGAGTGTGGAAGGTGAGAATGTGGAAGGTGAGAGTGTGGAAGCTGAGAGTGTGGAAGCTGAGAGTGTGGAAGATGAGAGTGTGGAAGATGAGAGTGTGGAAGGTGAGAGTGTGGAAGCTGAGAGTGTGGAAGTTGAGATTGTGGAAGGTGAGAGTGTGGAATGTGAGAGTGTGGAAGGTGAGAGTTTGGAAGGTGAGAGTTTGGAAGATGAGAGTGTGGAAGGTGAGAGTGTGGAAGGTGAGAGTGTGGAAGGTGAGAGTGTGGAAGGTGAGAGTGTGGAAGGTGAGAGTGTGGAAGGTGAGCGTGTGGAAGGTGAGCGTGTGGAAGGTGAGAGTGTGGAAGGTGAGAGTGTGGAAGGTCAGAGTGTGGAAGGTGAGAGTGTGGAAGTTGAGACTGTGGAAGTTGAGAGTGTGGAAGGTGAGAGTGTGGAAGGTGAGAGTGTGGAAGGTGAGAGTGTGGAAGGTGAGAGTGGAAGGTGAGAGTTTGGAAGGTGAGAGTGTGGAAGATGAACGTGTGGAAGATGAGCGTGTGGAAGGTGAGATTGTGGAAGGTGAGAGTGAGAAAGATGAGAGTGTGGAAGATGAGAGTGTGGAAGGTGAGAGTGTGGAAGGTGAGAATGTGGAAGGTGAGAGGGTGGAAGATGAGAGTGTGGAAGATGAGAGTGTGGAAGGTGAGAGGGTGGAAGATGAGAGTGTGGAAGATGAGAGTGTGGAAGGTGAGAGTGTGGAAGGTGAGAGTGTGGAAGGCGAGATTGTGGAAGGTGAGAGGGTGGAAGGTGAGAGTTTGGAAGGTGAGAGAGTGGAAGATGACAGTGTGGAAGGTGAGATTGTGGAAGGTGAGAGTGTGGAAGGTGAGAGTGTGGAAGGTGAGAGTGTGGAAGGTGAGCGTGTGGAAGGTGAGAGTGTGGAAGGTGAGAGTGTGGAAGAAGAGATTGTGGAAGGTGAGAGTGTGGAAGATGAGAGTGTGGAATGTGAGAGTGTGGAAGATGAGAGTGTGGAAGGTGCGAGTGTGGAAGGTGAGGGTGTGGAAGGTGAGGGTGTGGAAGGTGAGAGTGTGGAAGATGAGAGTGTGGAAGGTGAGAGTGTGGAAGGTGAGAGTGTGGATGGTGAGATTGTGGAAGATGAGAGTGTGAAAGGTGAGAGTGTGGAAGGTGAGATTGTGGAAGATGAGAGTGTGGAAGGTGAGAGTGTGGAAGGTGAGAGTGTGGAAGGAGAGAGTGTGGAAGGTGAGAGTGTGGAAGGTGAGAGTGTGGAAGATGAGAGTGTGGAAGTTGAGAGTGTGGAAGATGAGTGTGGAATGTGAGAGTGTGGAAGGTGAGAGTGTGGAAGGTGTGGGTGTGGAAGATGAGAGTGTGGAAGGTGAGAGTGTGGAAGATGAGCGTGTGGAAGATGAGAGTGTGGAAGATGAGAGTGTGGAAGGTGAGAGTGTGGATGATGAGAGTGTGGAAGATGAGAGTGTGGAAGGTGAGAATGTGGAAGGTGTGAGTGTGGAAGGTGAGAGTGTGGAAGGTTAGGGTGTGGAAGATGAGAGTGTGGAAGGTGAGAGTGTGGAAGATGAGAGTGTGGAAGGTGTGAGTGTGGAAGGTGAGAGTGTGGAAGATGAGATTGTGGAAGGTGAGAGTGTGGAAGATGAGATTGTGGAAGATGAGAGTGTGGAAGGTGAGAGTGTGGAAGGTGAGATTGTGGAAGATGAGCGTGTGGAAGGTGTGAGTGTGGAAGGTGAGGGTGTGGAACATGAGCGTGTGGAAGGTGAGAGTGTGGAAGGTGAGAGTGTGGAAGATGAGAGTGTGGAAGGTGAGAGTGTGGAAGGTGAGAGTGTAGAAGATGAGAGTGTGGAAGGTGAGAGTGTGGAAGGTGTGAATGTGGAAGGTGAGAGTGTGGAAGATGAGAGTGTGGAAGGTGAGAGTGTGGGAGATGAGATTGTGGAAGATGAGAGTGTGGAAGATGAGAGTGTGGAAGGTGAGAGTGTGGAAGGTGAGAGTGTGGAAGGTGAGACTGTGGAAGGTGAGAGTGTGGAAGGTGAGAGTGTGGAAGGTGAGAGTGTGGAAGGCGACAGTGTTGAAGGCGAGACTGTGGAATGTGAGAGTGTGGAAGGTGAGAGTGTGGAAGGTGACAGTGTGGAAGGTGACAGTGTGGAAGATGACAGTGTGGAAGGTGACAGTGTGGAAGGTGAGATTGTGGAAGGTGAGAGTGTGGAAGATGAGAGTGTGGAAGGTGAGAGTGTGGAACGTGAGAGTGTGGAAGGTGAGAGTGTGGAAGGTGAGAGTGTGGAAGGCGAGAGTGTGGAAGGCGAGAGTGTGGAAGGCGAGAGTGTGGAAGATGAGATTGTGGAAGATGAGAGTGTGGAAGGTGAGAGTGTGGAAGGTGAGAGTGTGGAAGGTGAGAGTGTGGAAGATGAGCGTGTGGAAGGTGTGAGTGTGGAAGGTGTGAGTGTGGAAGATGAGAGTGTGGAAGGTGTGAGTGTGGAAGGTGAGAGTGTGGAATGTGAGAGTTTGGAAGGTGAGAGTGTGGAAGGTGAGAGTGTGGAAGGTGAGAGTGTGGAAGGTGTGAGTGTGGAAGGTGAGAGTGTGGAAGGTGAGAGTGTGGAAGGTGAGAGTGTGGAATGTGAGAGTGTGGAAGGTGAGAGTGTGGAAGGTGAGACTGTGGAAGGTGAGAGTGTGGAAGGTGAGAGTGTGGAAGGTGAGGGTGTGGAAGGTGAGGGTGTGGAAGATGAGAATGTGGAAGGTGAGACGGTGGAAGATGAGAGTGTGGAAGATGAGAGTGTGGAAGGTGAGAGGGTGGAAGATGAGAGTGTGGAAGGTGAGAGTGTGGAAGGTGAGAGTGTGGAAGGCGAGATTGTGGAAGGTGAGAGGGTGGAAGGTGAGAGTTTGGAAGGTGACAGAGTGGAAGATGACAGTGTGGAAGGTGAGAGTGTGGAAGGTGAGATTGTGGAAGGTGAGAGTGTGGAAGGTGAGAGTGTGGAAGGTGAGAGTTGGGAAGCTGAGATTGTGGAAGGTGAGAGTGTGGAAGATGAGAGTGTGGAATGTGAGAGTGTGGAAGATGAGAGTGTGGAAGGTGCGAGTGTGGAAGGTGAGAATGTGGATGGTGAGAGTGTGGAAGGTGAGAGTGTGGATGGTCAGATTGTGGAAGATGAGAGTGTGAAAGGTGAGAGTGTGGAAGGTGAGAGTGTGGAAGACGAGAGTGTGGAAGGTGAGAGTGTGGAAGGTGAGAGTGTGGAAGGAGAGAGTGTGGAAGGTGAGAGTGTGGAAGGTAAGAGTGTGGAAGGTGAGAGTGTGGAAGGTGAGAGTGTGGAAGATGAGAGTGTGGAAGTTGAGAGTGTGGAAGATGAGTGTGGAATGTGAGAGTGTGGAAGGTGAGAGTGTGGAAGGTGTGGGTGTGGAAGATGAGAGTGTGGAAGTTGAGAGTGTGGAAGGTGAGAGTGTGGAAGGTGAGAGTGTGGAAGATGAGCGTGTGGAAGATGAGAGTGTGGAAGATGAGAGTGTGGAAGGTGAGATTGTGGAAGGTGAGAGTGTGGAAGATGAGCGTGTGGAAGATGAGCGTTTGGAAGATGAGAGCGTGGAAGGTGTGAGTGTGGAAGGTGAGAGTGTGGAAGATGAGAGTGTGGAAGGTGAGAGTGTGGAAGATGAGAGTGTGGAAGGTGTGAATGTGGAAGGTGAGAGTGTGGAAGATGAGAGTGTGGAAGGTGAGAGTGTGGAAGATGAGAGTGTGGAAGATGAGAGTGTGGAAGCTGAGAGTGTGGAAGATGAGAGTGTGGAAGGTGTGAATGTGGAAGGTGAGAGTGTGGAAGATGAGAGTGTGGAAGGTGAGAGTGTGGAAGATGAGAGTGTGGAAGATGAGAGTGTGGAAGCTGAGAGTGTGCAAGGTGAGACTGTGGAAGGTGAGAGTGTGGAAGGTGAAAGTGTGGAAGGTGAGAGTGTGGAAGGTGAGAGTGTGGAAGGTGAGACTGTGGAAGGTGAGAGTGTGGAATGTGAGAGTGTGGAAGATGAGAGTGTGGAAGGTGAGAGTGTGGAAGGTGAGAGTGTGGAAGGTGAGAGAGTGGAAAATGAGCGTGTGGAAGATGAGAGTATGGAAGATGAGAGTGTGGAAGGTGAGAGTGTGGAAGGTGAGAGTGTGGAAGGTGAGAGTGTGGAAGATGAGAGTGTGGAAGGTGTGAGTGTGGAAGGTGAGGGTGTGGAAGATGAGAGTGTGGAAGGTGAGCGTGTGGAAGGTGAGAGTGTGGAAGGTGAGAGTGTGGAAGGTGAGAGTGTGGAAGGTGAGAGTGTGGAAGATGAGCGTGTGGAAGATGAGAGTGTGGAAGGTGAGAGTGTGGAAGGTGAGAGTGTGGAAGGTGAGAGTATGGAAGGTGAAAGTGTGGATGGTGAGAGTGTGGAAGGTGAGAGTGTGGAAGGTGAGAGTGTGGAAGATGACAGTGTGGAAGGTGAGATTGTGGAAGGTGAGAGTGTGGATGATGCGATTGTGGAAGGTGAGAGTGCGGAAGATGAGCGTGCGGAAGTTGAGAGTGTGGAAGGTGAGAGTGTGGAAGGTGAGAGTGTGGAAGGTGAGAGTGTGGAAGATGAGAGTGTGGAAGATGAGAGTGTGGAAGGTGAGAGTGTGGAAGATGAGAGTGTGGAAGGTGAGAGTGCGAAAGATGAGAGTGTGGAAGGTGGCAGTGTGGAAGGTGAGAGTGTGGAATGTGAGAGTGTGGAAGGTGAGAGTGTGGAAGGTGAGAGTTTGGAAGATGAGAGTGTGGAAGGTGAGAGTGTGGAAGGTGAGAGTGTGGAAGGTGAGAGTGTGGAAGGTGAGAGTGTGGAAGGTGAGCGTGTGGAAGGTGAGCGTGTGGAAGGTGAGAGTGTGGAAGGTGAGAGTGTGGAAGGTGAGAGTGTGGAAGGTGAGAGTGTGGAAGTTGAGACTGTGGAAGTTGAGACTGTGGAAGTTGAGAGTGTGGAAGGTGAGAGTGTGGAAGGTGAGAGTGTGGAAGGTGAGAGTGTGGAAGGTGAGAGTGGAAGGTGAGAGTTTGGAAGGTGAGAGTGTGGAAGATGAACGTGTGCAAGATGAGCGTGTGGAAGGTGAGAGTGTGGAAGGTGAGAGTGAGAAAGATGAGATTGTGGAAGATGAGAGTGTGGAAGGTGAGAGTGTGGAAGGTGAGAATGTGGAAGGTGAGAGGGTGGAAGATGAGAGTGTGGAAGATGAGAGTGTGGAAGGTGAGAGGGTGGAAGATGAGAGTGTGGAAGATGAGAGTGTGGAAGGTGAGAGTGTGGAAGGTGAGAGTGTGGAAGGCGAGATTGTGGAAGGTGAGAGGGTGGAAGGTGAGAGTTTGGAAGGTGAGAGAGTGGAAGATGACAGTGTGGAAGGTGAGATTGTGGAAGGTGAGAGTGTGGAAGATGAGAGTGTGGAATGTGAGAGTGTGGAATGTGAGAGTGTGGAAGGTGAGAGTGTGGAAGGTGAGCGTGTGGAAGGTGAGCGTGTGGAAGGTGAGAGTGTGGAAGGTGAGAGTGTGGAAGGTGAGAGTGTGGAAGATGAGATTGTGGAAGGTGAGAGTGTGGAAGATGAGAGTGTGGAATGTGAGAGTGTGGAAGATGAGAGTGTGGAAGGTGAGAGTGTGGAAGGTGAGAGTGTGGAAGGTGAGGGTGTGGAAGGTGAGAGTGTGGAAGATGAGAGTGTGGAATGTGAGAGTGTGGAAGGTGAGAGTGTGGAAGGTGAGCGTGTGGAAGGTGAGAGTGTGGAAGGTGAGAGTGTGGAAGGTGAGAGTGTGGAAGATGAGATTGTGGAAGGTGAGAGTGTGGAAGATGAGAGTGTGGAATGTGAGAGTGTGGAAGATGAGAGTGTGGAAAGTGCGAGTGTGGAAGGTGAGGGTGTGGAAGGTGAGGGTGTGGAAGGTGAGAGTGTGGAAGATGAGAGTGTGGAAGGTGAGAGTGTGGAAGGTGAGAGTGTGGATGGTGAGAGTGTGGAAGATGAGAGTGTGAAAGGTGAGAGTGTGGAAGATGAGATTGTGGAAGATGAGAGTGTGGAAGGTGAGAGTGTGGAAGGTGAGAGTGTGGAAGGAGAGAGTGTGGAAGGTGAGAGTGTGGAAGGTGAGAGTGTGGAAGATGAGAGTGTGGAAGTTGAGAGTGTGGAAGATGAGCGTGGAATGTGAGAGTGTGGAAGGTGAGAGTGTGGAAGGTGTGGGTGTGGAAGATGAGCGTGTGGAAGATGAGAGTGTGGAAGATGAGAGTGTGGAAGGTGAGAGTGTGGATGATGAGAGTGTGGAAGATGAGAGTGTGGAAGGTGAGAATGTGGAAGGTGTGAGTGTGGAAGGTGAGAGTGTGGAAGGTTAGGATGTGGAAGATGAGAGTGTGGAAGGTGAGAGTGTGGAAGATGAGAGTGTGGAAGGTGTGAGTGTGGAAGATGAGAGTGTGGAAGGTGAGAGTGTGGAAGATGAGATTGTGGAAGGTGAGAGTGTGGAAGATGAGATTGTGGAAGATGAGAGTGTGGAAGGTGAGAGTGTGGAAGGTGAGATTGTGGAAGATGAGCGTGTGGAAGGTGTGAGTGTGGAAGGTGAGGGTGTGGAACATGAGCGTGTGGAAGGTGAGAGTGTGGAAGGTGAGAGTGTGGAAGATGAGAGTGTGGAAGGTGAGAGTGTGGAAGGTGAGAGTGTAGAAGATGAGAGTGTGGAAGGTGAGAGTTTGGAAGGTGTGAATGTGGAAGGTGAGAGTGTGGAAGATGAGAGTGTGGAAGGTGAGAGTGTGGGAGATGAGATTGTGGAAGATGAGAGCGTGGAAGATGAGAGTGTGGAAGGTGAGAGTGTGGAAGGTGAGACTGTGGAAGGTGAGAGTGTGGAAGGTGACAGTGTGGAAGGTGAGAGTGTGGAAGGCGAGAGTGTGGAAGGCGAGAGTGTGGAAGATGAGATTGTGGAAGATGAGAGTGTGGAAGGTGAGAGTGTGGAAGGTGAGAGTGTGGAAGGTGAGAGTGTGGAAGATGAGCGTGTGGAAGGTGTGAGTGTGGAAGGTGAGAGTGTGGAAGGTGAGGGTGTGGAAGGTGAGCGTGTGGAAGGTAAGAGTGTGGAAGGTGAGAGTGTGGAAGATGAGCGTGTGGAAGATGTGAGTGTGGAAGATGAGAGTGTGGAAGGTGAGAGTGCGGAAGGTGAGAGTGTGGACGGTGTGAATGTGGAAGGTGAGAGTGGAAGATGAGAGTGTGGAAGGTGAGAGTGTGGAAGATGAGAGTGTGGAAGATGAGAGTGTGGAAGATGAGAGTGTGGAAGGTGAGAGTGTGGAAGGTGAGACTGTGGAAGGTGAGAGTGTGGAAGGTGACAGTGTGGAAGGTGAGAGTGTGGAAGGTGGAAGTTTGGAAGCTGAGACTGTGGAAGGTGAGAGTGTGGAAGGTGAGAGTGTGGAAGGTGAGAGTGCGGAAGGTGAGAGTGCGGAAGGTGAGAGTGTGGAAGGTGAGAGTGTGGAAGGCGAGAGTGTGGAAGATGAGATTGTGGAAGATGAGAGTGTGGAAGGTGAGAGTGTGGAAGGTGAGAGTGTGGAAGGTGAGAGTGTGGAAGATGAGTGTGTGGAAGGTGTGAGTGTGGAAGGTGAGGGTGTGGAAGATGAGCGTGTGGAAGGTGTGAGTGTGGAAGGTGAGAGTGTGGAAGTTGAGGGTGTGGAAGGTGAGCGTGTGGAAGGTGAGAGTGTGGAAGGTGAGAGTGTGGAAGATGAGCGTGTGGAAGATGTGAGTGTGGAAGGTGAGAGTGTGGAAGGTGAGAGTGTGGACGGTGTGAATGTGGAAGGTGAGAGTGTGGAAGATGAGAGTGTGGAAGGTGAGAGTGTGGAAGATGAGAGTGTGGAAGATGAGAGTGTGGAAGGTGAGAGTGTGGAAGGTGGAAGTGTGGAAGGTGAGACTGTGGAAGGTGAGAGTGTGGAAGGTGAGAGTGCGGAAGGTGAGAGTGTGGAAGGTGAGAGTGTGGAAGGCGAGATTGTGGAAGATAAGATTGTGGAAGATGAGAGTGTGGAAGGTGAGAGTGTGCAAGGTGAGAGTGTGGAAGGTGAGAGTGTGGAAGATGAGTGTGTGGAAGGTGTGAGTGTGGAAGGTGAGAGTGTGGAAGATGAGAGTGTGGAAGGTGTGAGTGTGGAAGGTGAGAGTGTGGAACGTGAGAGTGTGGAACGTGAGAGTGTGGAAGGTGAGAGTGTGGAAGATGAGAGTGTGGAAGATGAGAGTGTGGAAGATGAGAGTGTGGAAGCTGAGAGTGTGGAAGGTGAGACTGTGGAAGGTGAGAGTGTGGAAGGTGAAAGTGTGGAAGGTGAGAGTGTGGAAGGTGAGAGTGTGGAAGGTGAGAGTGTGGAAGGTGAGACGGTGGAAGGTGAGAGTGTGGAAGGTGAGAGTGTGGAAGATGAGAGTGTGGAAGGTGAGAGTGTGGAAGGTGAGAGTGTGGAAGGTGAGAGAGTGGAAGATGAGCGTGTGGAAGCTGAGCGTGTGGAAGATGAGAGTATGGAAGATGAGAGTGTGGAAGGTGAGAGTGTGGAAGGTGAGAGTGTGGAAGGTGAGAGTGTGGAAGATGAGAGTGTGGATGGTGTGAGTGTGGAAGGTGAGGGTGTGGAAGATGAGAGTGTGGAAGGTGTGCGTCTGGAAGGTGAGAGTGTGGAAGGTGAGATTGCGGAAGGTGAGAGTGTGGAAGGTGAGAGTGTGGAAGATGAGCATGTGGAAGATGAGAGTGTGGAAGGTGAGAGTGTGGAAGGTGAGAGTGTGGATGGTGAGAGTGTGGAAGGTGAGAGTGTGGATGGTGAGAGTGTGGAAGGTGAGAGTGTGGAAGGTGAGAGTGTGGATGATGCGATTGTGGAAGGTGAGAGTGCGGAAGATGAGCGTGCGGAAGTTGAGAGTGTGGAAGGTGAGAGTGTGGAAGGTGAGAGTGTGGAAGATGCGAGTGTGGAAGGTGAGAGTGTGGAAGGTGAGAGTGTGGAAGGTGAGAGTGTGGAAGCTGAGAGTGTGGAAGATGAGAGTGTGGAAGATGAGAGTGTGGAAGGTGAGAGTGTGGAAGATGACAGTGTGGAAGGTGAGATTGTGGAAGGTGAGAGTGTGGAAGATGCGAGTGTGGAAGGTGAGAGTGTGGAAGGTGAGAGTGTGGAAGGTGAGAGTGTGGAAGCTGAGAGTGTGGAAGATGAGAGTGTGGAAGATGAGAGTGTGGAAGGTGAGAGTGTGGAAGATGAGAGTGTGGAAGGTGAGAGTGTGAAAGATGAGAGTGTGGAAGGTGGGAGTGTGGAAGGTGAGAGTGTGGAATGTGAGAGTGTGGAAGGTGAGAGTGTGGAAGGTGAGAGTTTGGAAGATGAGAGTGTGGAAGGTGAGAGTGTGGAAGGTGAGAGTGTGGAAGGTGAGAGTGTGGAAGGTGAGCGTGTGGAAGGTGAGCGTGTGGAAGGTGAGAGTGAGGAAGGTGAGAGTGTGGAAGGTGAGAGTGTGGAAGTTGAGACTGTGGAAGTTGAGACTGTGGAAGTTGAGAGTGTGGAAGGTGAGAGTGTGGAAGGTGAGAGTGTGGAAGGTGAGAGTGTGGAAGGTGAGAGTGGAAGGTGAGAGTTTGGAAGGTGAGAGTGTGGAAGATGAACGTGTGGAAGATGAGCGTGTGGAAGGTGAGAGTGTGGAAGGTGAGAGTGAGAAAGATGAGATTGTGGAAGATGAGAGTGTGGAAGGTGAGAGTGTGGAAGGTGAGAATGTGGAAGGTGAGAGGGTGGAAGATGAGAGAGTGGAAGATGAGAGTGTGGAAGGTGAGAGGGTGGAAGATGAGAGTGTGGAAGATGAGAGTGTGGAAGGTGAGAGTGTGGAAGGTGAGAGTGTGGAAGGCGAGATTGTGGAAGGTGAGAGGGTGGAAGGTGAGAGTTTGGAAGGTGAGAGAGTGGAAGATGACAGTGTGGAAGGTGAGATTGTGGAAGGTGAGAGTGTGGAAGGTGAGAGTGTGGAAGGTGAGAGTGTGGAAGATGAGATTGTGGAAGGTGAGAGTGTGGAAGATGAGAGTGTGGAATGTGAGAGTGTGGAAGATGAGAGTGTTGAAGGTGCGAGTGTGGAAGGTGAGGGTGTGGAAGGTGAGGGTGTGGAAGGTGAGAGGGTGGATGGTGAGAGTGTGGAAGATGAGAGTGTGAAAGGTGAGAGTGTGGAAGGTGAGATTGTGGAAGATGAGAGTGTGGAAGGTGAGAGTGTGGAAGGTGAGAGTGTGGAAGGTGAGAGTGTGGAAGGAGAGAGTGTGGAAGGTGAGAGTGTGGAAGGTGAGCGTGTGGAAGATGAGAGTGTGGAAGTTCAGAGTGTGGAAGATGAGCGTGGAATGTGAGAGTGTGGAAGGTGAGAGTGTGGAAGGTGTGGGTGTGGAAGATGAGTGTGTGGAAGTTGAGAGTGTGGAAGATGAGAGTGTGGAAGGTGAGATTGTGAAAGGTGAGAGTGTGGAAGATGAGCGTGTGGAAGATGAGCGTGTGGAAGATGAGAGTGTGGAAGATGAGTGTGGGGAAGGTGAGTGTGTGAAAGATGAGAGTGTGGAAGGTGAGAGTGTGGAAGATGAGCGTGTGGAAGATGAGAGTGTGGAAGGTGAGAGTGTGGAAGGTTAGGATGTGGAAGATGAGAGTGTGGAAGGTGAGAGTGTGGAAGATGAGAGCATGGAAGGTGTGAGTGTGGAAGTTGAGAGTGTGGAAGGTGAGAGTGTGGAAGATGAGATTGTGGAAGGTGAGAGTGTGGAAGATGAGATTGTGGAAGATGAGAGTGTGGAAGGTGAGAGTGTGGAAGGTGAGATTGTGGAAGATGAGCGTGTGGAAGGTGTGAGTGTGGAAGGTGAGGGTGTGGAACATGAGCGTGTGGAAGGTGAGAGTGTGGAAGGTGAGAGTGTGGAAGATGAGAGTGTGGAAGGTGAGAGTGTGGAAGGTGAGAGTGTAGAAGATGAGAGTGTGGAAGGTGAGAGTGTGGAAGGTGTGAATGTGGAAGGTGAGAGTGTGGAAGATGAGAGTGTGGAAGGTGAGAGTGTGGGAGATGAGATTGTGGAAGATGAGAGTGTGGAAGATGAGAGTGTGGAAGGTGAGAGTGTGGAAGGTGAGAGTGTGGAAGGTGAGACTGTGGAAGGTGAGAGTGTGGAAGGTGAGAGTGTGGAAGGTGAGAGTGTGGAAGGCGAGAGTGTGGAAGGCGAGAGTGTGGAAGATGAGATTGTGGAAGATGAGAGTGTGGAAGGTGAGAGTGTGGAAGGTGAGAGTGTGGAAGGTGAGAGTGTGGAAGGTGAGAGTGTGGAAGGTGTGAGTGTGGAAGGTGAGAGTGTGGAAGGTGAGGGTGTGGAAGGTGAGCGTGTGGAAGGTGAGAGTGTGGAAGATGAGCGTGTGGAAGATGTGAGTGTGGAAGGTGAGAGTGTGGAAGGTGAGAGTGCGGAAGGTGAGAGTGTGGACGGTGTGAATGTGGAAGGTGAGAGTGTGGAAGATGAGAGTGTGGAAGGTGAGAGTGTGGAAGCTGAGAGTGTGGAAGATGAGAGTGTGGAAGATGAGAGTGTGGAAGATGAGAGTGTGGAAGATGAGAGTGTGGAAGGTGAGAGTGTGGAAGGTGAGACTGTGGAAGGTGAGAGTGTGGAAGGTGACAGTGTGGAAGGTGAGAGTGTGGAAGGTGGAAGTGTGGAAGGTGAGACTGTGGAAGGTGAGAGTGTGGAAGGTGAGAATGTGGAAGGTGAGAGTGCGGAAGGTGAGAGTGTGGAAGGTGAGAGTGTGGAAGGCGAGAGTGTGGAAGATAAGATTGTGGAAGGTGAGAGTGTGGAAGGTGAGAGTGTGGAAGGTGAGAGTGTGGAAGGTGAGAGTGTGGAAGATGAGTGTGTGGAAGGTGTAAGTGTGGAAGGTGAGAGTGTGGAAGATGAGAGTGTGGAAGGTGTGAGTGTGGAAGGTGAGAGTGTGGAACGTGAGAGTGTGGAAGGTGAGAGTGTGGAAGATGAGAGTGTGGAAGGTGAGAGTGTGGAAGGTGTGAGTGTGGAAGGTGAGAGTGTGGAAGGTGAGAGTGTGGAAGGTGAGAGTGTGGAAGGTGAAATTGTGGAAGGTGAGGGTGTGGAAGATGAGAGTGTGGAAGATGAGAGTGTGGAAGGTGAGAGTGTGGAAGGTGAGAGTTTGGAAGATGAGAGTGTGGAAGATGAGAGTGTGGAAGGTGAGGGTGTGGAAGATGAGAGTGTGGAAGGTGAGAGTGTGGAAGATGAGAGTGTGGAAGGTGAGAGTGTGGAAGGTGAGAGTGTGGAAGGTGAGAGTGTGGAAGATGAGAATGTGGAAGATGAGAGTGTGGAAGATGAGAGTGTGGAAGGTGAGAGTGTGGAAGATGAGAGTGTGGAAGGTGAGGGTGTGGAAGGTGAGAGTTTGGAAGGTGAGAGTGTGGAAGGTGAGAGTGTGGAAGATGAGTGTGGAATGTGAGAGTGTGGATGATGAGAGTGTGGAAGGTGAGAGTGTGGAAGGTGAGCGTGTGGAAGGTGAGAGTGTGGAAGATGAGAATGTGGAAGATGAGAGTGTGGAAGATGTGAGTGTGGAAGGTGAGAGTGTGGAAGATGAGTGTGGAAGGTGAGAGTGTGGAAGATGAGAGTGTGGAAGATGAGAGTGTGGAAGATGAGAGTGTGGAAGGTGAGAGTGTGGAAGGTGAGACTGTGGAAGGTGAGACTGTGGAAGGTGAGAGTGTGGAAGGTGACAGTGTGGAAGGTGACAGTTTGGAAGGTGACAGTGTGGAAGGTGAGATTGTGGAAGGTGAGAGTGTGGAAGGTGAGAGTGTGGAAGGTGAGAGTGTGGAAGGTGAGAGTGTGGAAGGCGAGAGTGTGGAAGGCGAGAGTGTGGAAGATGAGAATGTGGAAGATGAGAGTGTGGAAGGTGAGAGTGTGGAAGGTGAGAGTGTGGAAGGTGAGAGTGTGGAAGATGAGCGTGTGGAAGGTGTGAGTGTGGAAGGTGAGAGTGTGGAAGATGAGAGTGTGGAAGGTGTGAGTGTGGAAGGAGAGAGTGTGGAACGTGAGAGTGTGGAAGGTGAGAGTGTGGAAGGTGAGAGTGTGGAAGGTGAGAGTGTGGAAGGTGTGAGTGTGGAAGGTGAGAGAGTGGAAGGTGAGAGTGTGGAAGGTGAGAGTGTGGAAGGTGAGAGTGTGGAAGGTGAGAGTGTGGAAGATGAGAGTGTGGAAGGTGAGGGTGTGGAAGGTGAGGGTGTGGAAGATGAGAATGTGGAAGTTGAGAGGGTGGAAGATGAGAGTGTGGAAGATGAGAGTGTGGAAGGTGAGAGGGTGGAAGATGAGAGTGTGGAAGATGAGAGTGTGGAAGGTGAGAGTGTGGAAGGTGAGAGTGTGGAAGGCGAGATTGTGGAAGGTGAGGTGGTGGAAGGTGTGAGTGTGGTGGTGTGTGGGTTGTGGAAGGTGGAGTGTGGAGTGGTTGGAGGTGTGAGGTGTGAGGTGAGAGTGTGGAGGGAGAGTGTGGAAGGTGAGATTGTGGAGGTGTGTGGTGTGGAAGGTGAGAGAGTGGAAGATGACAGTGTGGAAGGTGAGAGTGTGGAAGGTGAGAGAG
>NC_140997.1:211865-333322 GCF_052327205.1 Somniosus microcephalus
GGACTGAGTGCAGCATTGCATGGAGTTACAGGGACTGAGTGTAACATTGCAATGAGTTACAGGGACTGAGTAACATTGCAATGAGTTACAGGGACTGAGCGCAGCATTGCAATGAGTTACAGGGACTGAGTGTAACATTGCAATGAGTTACAGGGACTGAGTGCAATATTGCAATGAGTTACAGGGGACTGAGTGTAACATTGCAATGAGTTACAGGGACTGAGCGTAGCATTGCAATGAGTTACAGGGACTGAGTGTAGCATTGCAATGAGTTACAGGGACTGAGTGTAGCATTGCAATGAGTTACAGGGACTGAGTGCAATATTGCAATGAGTTACAGGGACTGAGTGTAACATTGCAATGAGTTACAGGGACTTGAGTGCAATATTGCAATGAGGTTACAGGGACTGAGTGTAACATTGCAATGAGTTACAGGGACTGAGCGTAGCATTGCAATGAGTTACAGGGACTGAGTGTAGCATTGCAATGAGTTACAGGGACTGAGTGTAGCATTGCAATGAGTTACAGGGACTGAGTGCAGCATTGCAATGAGTTACAGGGACTGAGTACAACATTGCAATGAGTTACAGGGACTGAGTGCAGCATTGCAATGAGTTACAGGGGCTGAGTACAACATTGCAATGAGTTACAGGGACTGAGCGCAGGCATTGCAATGAGTTACAGGGACTGAGTGTAGCATTGCAATGAGTTACAGGGACTGAGCGCAGCATTGCAATGAGTTACAGGGGACTGAGTGTAGCATTGCTTGGAGTTACAGGGACTGAGTGCAGCATTGCAATGAGTTACAGGGACTGAGCGTAGCATTGCAATGAGTTACAGGGACTGAGCGTAGCATTGCAATGAGTTACAGGGACTGAGTGCAGCATTGCATTTGATGAGTTACAGGGACTGAGCGCAGCATTGCAATGAGTTACAGGGACTGAGCGTAGCATTGCAATGAGTTACAGGGACTGAGCGCAGCATTGCAATGAGTTACAGGGGACTGAGCGCAGCATTGCAATGAGTTACAGGGACTGAGCGTAGCATTGCAATGAGTTACAGGGGACTGAGTGTAGCATTGCAATGAGTTACAGGGACTGAGTGCAGCATTGCAATGAGTTACAGGGACTGAGTGTAGCATTGCAATGAGTTACAGGGACTGAGTACAACATTGCAATGAGTTACAGGGACTGAGTACAACATTGCAATGAGTTACAGGGACTGAGCGCAGCATTGCAATGAGTTACAGGGACTGAGTGTACCATTGCAATGAGTTACAGGGACTGAGTACAACATTGCAATGAGTTACAGGGACTGAGCGCAGCATTGCAATGAGTTACAGGGACTGAGTGTAGCATTGCAATGAGTTACAGGGACTGAGTGCAGCATTGCAATGAGTTACAGGGACTGAGTGTAGGCATTGCAATGAGTTACAGGGACTGAGTACAACATTGCAATGAGTTACAGGGACTGAGTACAACATTGCAATGAGTTACAGGGACTGAGCGCAGCATTGCAATGAGTTACAGGGGACTGAGTGTAGCATTGCAATGAGTTACAGGGACTGAGTGCAGCATTGCAATGAGTTACAGGGACTTGAGTGCAGCATTGCATGGAGTTACAGGGACTGAGTGTAACATTGGCAATGAGTTACAGGGACTGAGTAACATTGGCAATGAGTTACAGGGACTGAGCGCAGCATTGCAATCAGTTACAGGGACTGAGTGTAACATTGCAATGAGTTACAGGGACTGAGTGCAGATATTGCAATGAGTTACAGGGACTGAGTGTAACATTGCAATGAGTTACAGGGACTGAGCGTAGCATTGCAATGAGTTACAGGGACTGAGTGTAGCATGCAATGAGTTACAGGGACTGAGTGTAGCATTGCAATGAGTTACAGGGACTGAGCGTAGCATTGCAATGAGTTACAGGGACTGAGTGCAATATTGCAATGAGTTACAGGGACTGAGTGTAACATTGCAATGAGTTACAGGGACTGAGTGCAATATTGCAATGAGTTACAGGGACTGAGTGTAACATTGCAATGAGTTACAGGGACTGAGCGTAGCATTGCAATGAGTTACAGGGGACTGAGTGTAGCATTGCAATGAGTTACAGGGACTGAGTGTAGCATTGCAATGAGTTACAGGGACTGAGTGCAGCATTGCAATGAGTTACAGGGACTGAGTACAACATTGCAATGAGTTACAGGGACTGAGTGCAGCATTGCAATGAGTTACAGGGGCTGAGTACAACATTGCAATGAGTTACAGGGGACTGAGCGCAGCATTGCAATGAGTTACAGGGACTGAGTGTAGCATTGCAATGAGTTACAGGGGACTGAGCGCAGCATTGCAATGAGTTACAGGGACTGAGTGTAGGCATTGCTTGGAGTTACAGGGACTGAGTGCAGCTTGCAATGAGTTACAGGGACTGAGCGTAGCATTGCAATTGAGTTACAGGGGACTGAGCGTAGCATTGCAATGAGTTACAGGGGACTGAGTGCAGCATTGCAATGAGTTACAGGGGACTGAGTGGCAGCATTGCAATGAGTTACAGGGACTGAGCGTAGCATTGCAATGAGTTACAGGGACTGAGCACAGCATTGCAATGAGTTACAGGGATTGAGCGCAGCATTGCAATGAGTTACAGGGACTGAGCGTAGCATTGCAATGAGTTACAGGGACTGAGCGCAGCATTGCAATGAGTTACAGGGACTGAGTGTAGGCATTGCAATGAGTTACAGGGACTGAGTGCAGCATTGCAATGAGTTACAGGGACTGAGTGTAGCATTGCAATGAGTTTACAGGGACTGAGTACAACATTGCAATGAGTTACAGGGACTGAGTACAACATTGCAATGAGTTACAGGGACTGAGCGGCAGCATTGCAATGAGTTACAGGGACTGAGTGTACCATTGCAATGAGTTACAGAGACTGAGTACAACATTGCAATGAGTTACAGGGACTGGAGCGCAGCATTGCAATGAGTTACAGGGACTGAGTGTAGCATTGCAATGAGTTACAGGGACTGAGTGCAGCATTGCAATGAGTTACAGGGACTGAGTGTGAGCATTGCAATGAGTTACAGGGGACTGAGTACAACATTGCAATGAGTTACAGGGACTGAGTACAACATTGCAATGAGTTAC
Organism: Somniosus microcephalus; assembly: GCF_052327205.1. Lineage (NCBI taxonomy): Eukaryota > Metazoa > Chordata > Chondrichthyes > Squaliformes > Somniosidae > Somniosus > Somniosus microcephalus. The sequence goes on from NC_140997.1 coordinate 215,021, forward strand.
AGGGACTGAGCGCAGCATTGCAATGAGTTACAGGGACTGAGTGTAGCATTGCAATGAGTTACAGGGGCTGAGTACAACATTGCAATGACTTACAGGGACTGAGCGCAGCATTGCAATGAGTTACAGGGGCTGAGTACAACATTGCAATGAGTTACAGGGACTGAGCGCAGCATTGCAATGAGTTACAGGGACTGAGCGCAGCATTGCAATGAGTTACAGGGTGCTGAGTACAACATTGCAATGAGTTACAGGGACTGAGCGCAGCATTGCAATGAGTTACAGGGACTGAGCGCAGCATTGCTTGGAGTTACAGGGACTGAGCGCAGCATTGCAATGAGTTACAGGGACTGAGCGCAGCATTGCAATGAGTTACAGGGACTGAGCGCAGCATTGCAATGAGTTACAGGACTGAGTGCAGCATTGCAATCAGTTACAGGGGGACTGAGCGCAGCATTGCTTGGAGTTACAGGGGACTGAGCGCAGCATTGCAATGAGTTACAGGGACTGAGCACAGCATTGCAATGAGTTACAGGGACTGAGTGCAGCATTGCAATGAGTTACAGGGACTGAGTGCAGCATTGCAATGAGTTACAGGGACTGAGCGTAGCATTGCAATGAGTTACAGGGACTGAGCGCAGCATTGCAATGAGTTTACAGGGGACTGAGCGTAGCATTGCAATGAATTACAGGGACAGAGCACAGCATTGCAATGAGTTACAGGGACTGAGCGCTAGCATTGCAATGAGTTACAGGGACTGAGCGTAGCATTTGCAATGAGTTTACAGGGACTGAGCGCAGCATTGCAATGAGTTACAGGGGACTGAGTGTAGCATTGCAATGAGTTACAGGGACTGAGTGCAGCATTGCAATGAGTTACAGGGACTGAGTGTAGCATTGCAATGAGTTACAGGGACTGAGTACAACATTGCAATGAGTTACAGGGACTGAGTACAACATTGCAATGAGTTACAGGGACTGAGCGCAGCATTGCAATGAGTTACAGGGACTGAGTGTAGCATTGCAATGAGTTACAGGGACTGAGTACAACATTGCAATGAGTTACAGGGACTGAGCGCAGCATTGCAATGAGTTACAGGGACTGAGTGTAGCATTGCAATGAGGTTACAGGGACTCAGTGCAGCATTGCAATGAGTTACAGGGACTGAGTGTAGCAGTGCAATGAGTTACAGGGACTGAGTACAACATTGCAATGAGTTACAGGGACTGAGCGCAGCATTGCAATGAGTTACAGGGACTGAGGTGTAGCATTGCAATGAGTTACAGGGGCTTGAGTACAACATTGCAATGAGTTACAGGGACTGAGCGTAGCATTGCAATGAGTTACAGGGACTGAGTGTAGCATTGCAATGAGTTACAGGGACTGAGTGTAGCATTGCAATGAGTTACAGGGACTGAGCGTAGCATTGCAATGAGTTACAGGGGACTGAGTGCAATATTGCAATGAGTTACAGGGACTGAGTGGTAACATTGCAATGAGTTACAGGGACTGAGTGCAATATTGCAATGAGTTACAGGGACTGAGTGTAACATTGCAATGAGTTTACAGGGACTGAGCGTAGCATTGCAATGAGTTACAGGGACTGAGTGTAGCATTGCAATGAGTTACAGGGACTGAGTGTAGCATTGCAATGAGTTTACAGGGACTGAGTGCAGCATTGCAATGAGTTACAGGGACTGAGTACAACATTGCAATGAGTTACAGGGACTGAGTGCAGCATTGCAATGAGTTACAGGGGCTGAGTACAACATTGCAATGAGTTACAGGGACTGAGCGCAGCATTGCAATGAGTTACAGGGACTGAGTGTAGCATTGCAATGAGTTACAGGGACTGAGCGCAGCATTGCAATGAGTTACAGGGACTGAGTGTAGCATTGCTTGGAGTTACAGGGACTGAGTGCAGCATTGCAATGAGTTACAGGGACTGAGCGTAGCATTGCAATGAGTTACAGGGACTGAGCGTAGCATTGCAATGAGTTACAGGGACTGAGTGCAGCATTGCAATGAGTTACAGGGGACTGAGTGCAGCATTGCAATGAGTTACAGGGACTTGAGCGTAGCATTGCAATGAGTTACAGGGACTGAGCACAGCATTGCAATGAGTTACAGGGACTGAGCGCAGCATTGCAATGAGTTACAGGGGACTGAGCGTAGCATTGCAATGAGTTACAGGGGACTGAGCGCAGCATTGCAATGAGTTACAGGACTGAGTGTAGCATTGCAATGAGTTACAGGGGACTGAGTGCAGCATTGCAATGAGTTACAGGGACTGAGTGTAGCATTGCAATGAGTTTCAGGGACTGAGTACAACATTGCAATGAGTTTACAGGGGACTGAGTACAACATTGCAATGAGTTACAGGGACTGAGCGCAGCATTGCAATGAGTTACAGGGACTGAGTGTACCATTGCAATGAGTTACAGGGACTGAGTACAACATTGCAATGAGTTACAGGGACTGAGCGCAGCATTGCAATGAGTTACAGGGACTGAGTGTAGCATTGCAATGAGTTACAGGGACTGAGTGCAGCATTGCAATGAGTTACAGGGACTGAGTGTAGCATTGCAATGAGTTACAGGGGACTGAGTACAACATTGGCAATGAGTTACAGGGACTGAGTACAACATTGCAATGAGTTACAGGGACTGAGCGCAGCATTGCAATGAGTTACAGGGACTGAGTGTAGCATTGCAATGAGTTACAGGGGGCTGAGTACAACATTGCAATGAGTTACAGGGACTGAGCGCAGCATTGCAATGAGTTACAGGGGCTGAGTACAACATTGCAATGAGTTACAGGGGACTCGAGCGCAGCATTGCAATGAGTTTACAGGGGACTGAGCGCAGCATTGCAATGAGTTACAGGGGCTGAGTACAACATTGCAATGAGTTACAGGGACTGAGCGCAGCATTGCAATGAGTTACAGGGACTGAGCGCAGCATTGCTTGGAGTTACAGGGACTGAGGCGCAGCATTGCAATGAGTTACAGGGGACTGAGCGCAGCATTGCAATGAGTTACAGGGGACTGAGCGCAGCATTGCAATGAGTTACAGGGACTGAGTGCAGCATTGCAATCAGTTACAGGGACTGAGCGCAGCATTGCTTGGAGTTACAGGGACTGAGCGCAGCATTGCAATGAGTTACAGGGACTGAGCACAGCATTGCAATGAGTTACAGGGACTGAGTGCAGCATTGCAATGAGTTACAGGGACTGAGTGCAGCATTGCAATGAGTTACAGGGACTGAGCGTAGCATTGCAATGAGTTACAGGGACTGAGCGCAGCATTGCAATGAGTTACAGGGGACTGAGCGTAGCATTGCAATGAGGTTACAGGGACAGAGCACAGCATTGCAATGAGTTACAGGGACTGAGCGCAGCATTGCAATGAGTTACAGGGACTGAGCGTAGCATTGCAATGAGTTACAGGGACTGAGCGCAGCATTGCAATGAGTTACAGGGACTGAGTGTAGCATTGCAATGAGTTACAGGGACTGAGCGCAGCATTGCAATGAGTTACAGGGGACTGAGTGTAGCATTGCAATGAGTTACAGGGACTGAGTACAACATTGCAATGAGTTACAGGGACTGAGTACAACATTGCAATGAGTTACAGGGACTGGAGCGCAGCATTGCAATGAGTTACAGGGACTGAGTGTAGCATTGCAATGAGTTACAGGGGACTGAGTACAACATTGCAATGAGTTACAGGGACTGAGGCGCAGCATTGCAATGAGTTACAGGGACTGAGTGTAGCATTGCAATGAGTTACAGGGACTCAGTGCAGCATTGCAATGAGTTACAGGGGACTGAGTGTAGCATTGCAATGAGTTTACAGGGACTGAGTACAACATTGCAATGAGTTACAGGGGACTGAGCGCAGCATTGCAATGAGTTACAGGGGCTGAGTACAACATTGCAATGAGGTTACAGGGACTGAGCGCAGCATTGCAATGAGTTACAGGGACTGAGCGCAGCATTGCTTGGAGTTACAGGGACTGAGCGCAGCATTGCAATGAGTTACAGGGACTGAGCGCAGCATTGCAATCAGTTACAGGGACTGAGCGCAGCATTTGCAATGAGTTACAGCGACTGAGTGCAGCATTGCAATCAGTTTACAGGGACTGAGCGCAGCATTGCTTGGAGTTACAGGGGACTGAGCGCAGCATTGCAATGAGTTACAGGGACTGAGCACAGCATTGCAATGAGTTACAGGGGACTGAGTGCAGCATTGCAATGAGTTACAGGGACTGAGTGCAGCATTGCAATGAGTTACAGGGACTGAGCGTAGCATTGCAATGAGTTACAGGGGACTGAGTACAACATTGCAATGAGTTACAGGGACTGAGTACAACATTGCAATGAGTTACAGGGACTGAGCGCAGCATTGCAATGAGTTACAGGGACTGAGTGTAGCATTGCAATGAGTTACAGGGACTGAGTACAACATTGCAATGGAGTTACAGGGACTGAGCGCAGCATTGCAATGAGTTACAGGGACTGGAGTGTAGCATTGCAATGAGTTACAGGGACTGAGTGCAGCATTGCAATGAGTTACAGGGACTGAGTGTAGCATTGCAATGAGTTACAGGGGACTGAGTAAAACATTGCAATGAGTTACAGGGACTGAGTACAACATTGCAGATGAGTTCCAGGGACTGAGCGCTAGCATTGCAATGAGTTACAGGGGACTGAGTGGTAGCATTGCAATGAGTTACAGGGGCTGAGTACAACAGTGCAATGAGTTACAGGGACTGGAGCGCAGCATTGCAATGAGTTACAGGGACTGAGCGCAGCATTGCAATGAGTTACAGGGGGCTGAGTACAACATTGCAATGTGTTACAGGGACTGAGCGCAGCATTGCAATGAGTTACAGGGGACTGAGCGCAGCATTGCTTGGAGTTACAGGGACTGAGTACAACATTGGCAATGAGTTACAGGGACTGAGCGCAGCATTGCAATGAGTTACAGGGGCTGAGTGCAACATTGCAATGAGTTAGCAGGGGACTGAGCGCAGCATTGCAATGAGTTACAGGGGACTGAGGCGCAGCATTGCAATGAGTTACAGGGGCTGAGTACAACATTGCAATGAGTTACAGGGACTGAGCGCAGCATTGCAATGAGTTACAGGGACTGAGCGCAGCATTGCTTGGAGTTACAGGGACTGAGCGCAGCATTGCAATGAGTTACAGGGACTGAGCGCAGCATTGCAATGAGTTACAGGGACTGAGCGCAGCATTGCAATGAGTTACAGGGACTGAGCGCAGCATTTGCAATCAGTTACAGGGACTGAGCGCAGCATTGCTTGGAGTTACAGGGACTGAGGCGCAGCATTGCAATGAGTTACAGGGACTGAGCACAGCATTGCAATGAGTTACAGGGACTGAGTGCAGCATTGCAATGAGTTACAGGGACTGAGCGCAGCATTGCAATGAGTTACAGGGACTGAGCGTAGCATTGCAATGAGTTACAGGGACTGAGCGTAGCATTGCAATGAGTTACAGGGACTGAGCGTAGCATTGCAATGAGTTACAGGGACGTGAGCACAGCATTGCAATGAGTTACAGGACTGAGCGCAGCATTTCAATGAGTTACAGGGACTGAGGCGTAGCATTGCAATGAGTTACAGGGACTGAGCGCAGCATTGCAATGAGTTACAGGGACTGAGTGTAGCATTGCAATTGAGTTACAGGTGACTGAGTGTAGCATTGCAATGAGTTACAGGGACTGAGTGTAGCATTGCAATGAGTTACAGGGACTGAGTACAACATTGCAATGAGTTACAGGGACTGAGCGCAGCATTGCAATGAGTTACAGGGACTGAGTGGCAGCATTGCAATGAGTTAAAGGGACTGAGTGCAGCATTGCAATGAGTTACAGGGACTGAGTGTAGCATTGCAATGAGTTACAGGGACTGAGTACAACATTGCAATGAGTTACAGGGACTGAGTACAACATTGCAATGAGTTACAGGGGACTGAGTGTAGCATTGGCAATGAGTTACAGGGACTGAGGCGCAGCATTGCAATGAGTTACAGGGACTGAGTGGTAGCATTGCAATGAGTTACAGGGGACTGAGTACAACATTGCAATGAGTTTACAGGGACTTGAGCGCAGCATTGCAATGAGTTACAGGGACTGAGTGCAGCATTGCAATGAGTTTACAGGGACTGAGTGCAGCATTGCAATGAGTTACAGGGGACTGAGCGGTAGCATTGCAATGAGTTACAGGGACTGAGTGCAGCATTGCAATGAGTTACAGGGACTGAGCGCAGCATTGCAATGAGTTACAGGGGACTGGAGTACAACATTGCAATGAGTTACAGGGACTGAGTGTAGCATTGCAATGAGTTACAGGGACTGAGCGTAGCATTGCAATGAGTTACAGGGGACTGAGCGCAGCATTGCAATGAGTTACAGGGACTGAGTGTAGCATTGCAATGAGTTACAGGGACTGAGTACAACATTGCAATGAGTTACAGGGGACTGGAGCGCAGCATTGCAGATGAGTTACAGGGGACTGAGTGCAGCATTGCAATGAGTTACAGGGATTGAGTGTAGCATTGCAATGAGTTACAGGGGACTGAGTACAACATTGCAATGAGTTACAGGGACTGAGTACAACATTGCAATGAGTTACAGGGACTTGAGCGCAGCATTGCAATGAGTTACAGGGGACTGAGTGTAGCATTGCAATGAGTTACAGGGGCTGAGTACAACATTGCAATGAGTTACAGGGACTGAGCGCAGAGCATTGCAATGAGTTACAGGGGCTGGAGTACAACATTGCAATGAGTTACAGGGACTGAGCGCAGCATTGCAATGAGTTACAGGGGACTGAGCGCAGCATTGCTTGGAGTTACAGGGACTGAGCGCAGCATTGCAATGAGTTACAGGGACTGAGCGCAGCATTGCAATCAGTTACAGGGACTGAGCGCAGCATTGCAATGAGTGTACAGGGACTGAGTGCAGCATTGCAATCAGTTACAGGGGACTTGAGGCGCAGCATTGCTTGGAGTTACAGGGACTGAGCGCAGCATTGCAATGAGTTACAGGGACTGAGCACAGCATTGCAATGAGTTACAGGGACTGAGTGCAGCATTGCAATGAGTTACAGGGACTGAGTGCAGCATTGCAATGAGTTACAGGGGACTGAGCGTAGCATTGCAATGAGTTACAGGGACTGAGTACAACATTGCAATGAGTTACAGGGACTGGAGTACAGACATTGCAATGAGTTACAGGGACTGAGCGCAGCATTGCAATGAGTTACAGGGACTGAGTGTAGCATTGCAATGAGTTACAGGGACTGAGTACAACATTGCAATGAGTTACAGGGACTGAGCGCAGCATTGCAATGAGTTACAGGGACTGAGTGTAGCATTGGCAATGAGTTACAGGGCTGAGTACAACATTGCAATGAGTTACAGGGACTGAGCGCAGCATTGCAATGAGTTACAGGGACTGAGCGCAGCATTGCAATGAGTTACAGGGGGCTGAGTACAACATTGCAATGAGTTACAGGGACTGAGCGCAGCATTGCAATGATTTACAGGGACTGAGCGCAGCATTGCTTGGAGTTACAGGGACTGAGTACAACATTGCAGATGAGTTACAGGGACTGAGCGCGAGCATTGCAATGAGTTACAGGGGGCTGAGTGCAACATTGCAATGAGTTACAGGGGACTGAGCGCGATCATTGCAATGAGTTACAGGGACTGAGCGCAGCATTGCAATGAGTTACAGGGGCTGAGTACAACATTGCAATGAGTTACAGGGACTGAGCGCAGCATTGCAATGAGTTACAGGGACTGAGCGCAGCATTGCTTGGAGGTTACAGGGGACTGAGCGCAGCATTGCAATGAGTTACAGGGGACTGAGCGCAGCATTGCAATGAGTTACAGGGACTGAGCGCAGCATTGCAATGAGTTACAGGGACTGAGTGCAGCATTGCAATCAGTTACAGGGACTGAGCGCAGCATTGCTTTGGAGTTACAGGGACTGAGCGCAGCATTGCAATGAGTTACAGGGACTGAGCGCAGCATTGCAATGGAGTTACAGGGACTGAGTGCAGCATTGCAATGAGTTACAGGGACTGAGCGCAGCATTGCAATGAGTTACAGGGACTGAGCGTAGCATTGCAATGAGTTTACAGGGACTGAGCGTAGCATTGCAATGAGTTACAGGGACTGAGCGTAGCATGTGCAATGAGTTACAGGGGACTGAGGCACAGCATTGCAATGAGTTACAGGGACTGAGCGCAGCATGTGCAATGAGTTACAGGGACTGAGCGTAGCATTGCAATGAGTTACAGGGACTGAGCGCAGCATTGCAATGAGTTACAGGACTGAGTGTAGCATTGCAATGAGTTACAGGGACTGAGCGCAGCATTGCAATGAGTTACAGGGACTGAGCGCAGCATTGCAAGTGAGTTACAGGGACTGAGGTGTAGCATTGCAATGATTACAGGGACTGAGCGCAGCATTGCAATGAGTTACAGGGACTGAGTGTAGCATTGCAATGAGTTAGCAGGGACTGAGAGCGCAGCATTGCAATGAGTTACAGGGACTGAGTGCAGCATTGCAATGAGTTACAGGGACTGAGTGCAGCATTGCAATGAGTTACAGGGACTGAGTACAACATTGCAATGAGTTACAGGGACTGAGTACAACATTGCAATGAGTTACAGGGACTGAGTGTTAGCATTGCAATGAGTTACAGGGGACTGAGCGCAGCATTGCAATGAGTTACAGGGACTGAGTGTAGCATTGCAGATGAGTTACAGGGACTGAGTACAACATTGCAATGAGTTACAGGGACTGAGCGCAGCATTGCAATGAGTTACAGGGACTGAGTGCAGCATTGCAATGAGTTACAGGGGACTGAGGTGCAGCATTGCAATGAGTTACAGGGACTGAGCGTAGCATTGCAATGAGTTACAGGGGACTGAGTGCAGCAGTTGCAATGAGTTACAGGGACTGAGTGTAGCATTGCAATGAGTTACAGGGACTGAGTACAACATTGCAATGAGTTACAGGGACTGAGTGTAGCATTGCAATGAGTTACGAGGGACTGAGTGTAGCATTGCAATGAGTTACAGGGACTGAGCGCAGCATTGCAATGAGTTACAGGGAGTGAGTGTAGCATTGCAATGAGTTACAGGGACTGAGTACAACATTGCAATGAGTTTACAGGGACTGAGCGCAGCATTGCAATGAGTTACAGGGACTGAGTGCAGCATTGCAATGAGTTACAGGGACTGAGTGCAGCATTGCAATGAGTTACAGGGACTGAGTGTAGCATTGCAATGAGTTACAGGGGACTGAGTACAACATTGCAATGAGTTACAGGGACTGAGGTACAACATTGCAGATGAGTTACAAGGACTGAGAGCAGCATTGCAATGAGTTACAGGGACTGAGTGTAGCATTGCAATGAGTTACAGGGGCTGAGTACAACATTGCAATGAGGTACAACGGACAGGAACGCAGCATTGCAATGAGTTACAGGGGCTGAGTACAACATTGCAATGAGTTACAGGGACTGAGCGCAGCATTGCAATGAGGTTACAGGGACTGAGCGGCAGCATTGCAATGAGGTTACAGGGGGCTGAGTACAACATTGCAATGAGTTACAGGGGACTGAGCGCGAGCATTGCAATGAGTTACAGGGACTGAGCGCAGCATTGCTTGGAGTTACAGGGGACTGAGCGCAGCATTGCAATGAGTTACAGGGACTGAGCGCAGCATTGGCAATGAGTTACAGGGACTGGAGCGGCAGCATTGCAATGAGTTACAGGGACTGAGCGTAGCATTGCAATGAGTTACAGGGACTGAGCGCAGCATTGCAATGAGTTACAGGGGACTGAGTGTAGCATTGCAATGAGTTACAGGGACTGAGTGTAGCATTGCAATGAGTTACAGGGACTGAGTCCAACATTGCAATGAGTTACAGGGACTGAGTACAACATTGCAATGAGTTACAGGGACTGAGGCGCAGCATTGCAATGAGTTACAGGGACTGAGTGTAGCATTGCAATGAGTTACAGGGACTGAGGCACAACATTGCAATGTTGTACTCAGTCCCTGTAACTCATTGCAATGCTACACTCAGTCCTGTAACTCATTGCAATGCTGCACTCAGTCCCTGTAACTCATTGCAATGCTGCACTCAGTCCCTGTAACTCATTGCAATGCTGCGCTCAGTCCCTGTAACTCATTGCAATGGTTGTGCTCAGTCCCTGTAACTCATTGCAATGCTACACTCAGTCCCTGTAACTCATTGCAATGCTGCGCTCAGGTCCCTGTAACTCATTGCAATGTTGTACTCAGTCCCTGTAACTCATTGCAATGTTGGACTCAGTCCCTGTAACTCATTGCAATGCTACACTCAGTCCCTGTAACTCATTGCAATGCTACACTCAGTCCCTGTAACTCATTGCAATGCTGCGCTCAGTCCTGTAACTCATTGCAATGCTACGCTCAGTCCTGTAACTCATTGCAATGCTGCGGCTCAGTCCCTGTAACTCATTGCAATGCTGCGCTCAGTCCCTGTAACTCATTGCAATGCTGGCGCTCAGTCCCTGTAACTCCAAGCAATGCTGCGCTCAGTCCTGTAACTCATTGCAATGCTGCGCTCAGTCCTGTAACTCATTGCAATGTTGTACTCAGCCCTGTAACTCATTGCAATGCTGCGCTCAGTCCCTGTAACTCATTGCAATGCTGCGCTCAGTCCCTGTAACTCATTGCAATGTTGTACTCAGCCCCTGTAACTCATTGCAATGCTGCGTTCTGTCCGTGTACCTCATTGCAATGTTGTACTCAGCCCCTGTAACTCATTGCAATGCTACACTCTGTCCCTGTAACTCATTGCAATGCTGCTCTCAGTCCTTGTAACTCATTGCAATGTTGTAGCTCAGTCCCTTGTAACTCATTGCAATGTTGTACTCAGTCCCTGTAACTCATTGCAATGCTACACTCAGTCCCTGTAACTCATTGCAATGCTGCACTCAGTCCTGTAACTCATTGCAATGCTGCACTCAGTCCCTGTAACTCATTGCAATGCTGCGCTCAGTCCCTGTAACTCATTGCAATGTTGTACTCAGTCCCTGTAACTCATTGCAATGCTACACTCACTTCCCTGTAACTCATTGCAATGCTGCGCTCAGGTCCCTGTAACTCATTGCAATGCTACACTCAGTCCCTGTAACTCATTGCAATGCTACACTCAGGTCCCTGTAGACTCATTGCAATGTTGTACTCAGTCCGGTAACTCATTGCAATGCTACACTCAGTCCCTGTAACTCATTGCAATGCTGCACTCAGTCCTGTAACTCATTGCAATGCTACGCTCAGGGTCCCTGTAACTCATTGCAATGCTGCACTCAGTCCCTGTAACTCATTGCAATGCTGCACTCAGTCCCTGTAACTCATTGCAATGCTGCGCTCGAGTCCCTGTAACTCATTGCAATGTTGTACTCAGTCCCTGTAACTCATTGCAATGCTACACTCAGTCCCTGTAACTCATTGCAATGCTGCGCTCAGTTCCCTGTAACTCATTGCAATGCTACACTCAGTCCTGTAACTCATTGCAATGTTGTACTCAGGGTCCCTGTAACTCATTGCAATGTTGTACTCAGTCCCTGTAACTCATTGCAATGCTGCACTCAGTCCCTGTAACTCATTGCAATGCTGCACTCAGGTCCCTGTAACTCATTGCAATGCTGCGCTCAGTCCCTGTAACTCATTGCAATGCTACACTCAGTCCCTGTAACTCATTGCAATGCTGCGCTCAGGTCCCTGTAACTCATTGCAATGCTACACTCAGTCCCTGTAACTCATTGCAATGCTGCGCTCAGTCCCTGTAACTCATTGCAATGCTGCGCTCAGAGTCCCTGTAACTCATTGCAATGCTACACTCAGTCCCTGTAACTCATTGCAATGCTGCGCTCAGGTCCCTGTAACTCATTGCAATGCTACGCTCAGGTCCCTGTAACTCATTGCAATGCTGCGCTCAGGTCCCTGTAACTCATTGCAGATGCTGTGCTCAGTCCCTGTAACTCATTGCAATGCTACGCTCAGTTCCCTGTAACTCATTGCAATGCTACGCTCAGTCCCTGTAACTCATTGCAATGCTGACGCTCAGTCCCTGTAACTCATTTGCAATGCTGCGCTCAGTCCCTGTAACTCATTGCAATGCTGCACTCAGTCCCTGTAACTCATTGCAATGCTGCGCTCAGGTCCCTGTAACTCATTGCAATGCTGCGCTCAGGGTCCCTGTAACTCCAAGCAATGCTGCGCTCAGGTCCCTGTAACTGATTGCAATGCTGCACTCAGTCCCTGTAACTCATTGCAATGCTGCGCTCAGTCCCTGTAACTCATTGCAATGCTGCGCTCAGTCCCTGTAACTCATTGCAATGCTGCGCTCAGTCCCTGTAACTCCAAGCAATGCTGCTGCCTCAGTTCCCTGTAACTCATTGCAATGCTGCGCTCAGTCCCTGTAACTCATTGCAATGTTGTACTCAGCCCCTGTAACTCATTGCAATGCTGCGCTCAGTCCCTGTAACTCATTGCAATGATGCGCTCAGTCCCTGTAACTCATTGCAATGTTGCACTCAGCCCCTGTAACTCATTGCAATGCTGCGCTCAGTCCCTGTAACTCATTGCAATGTTGTACTCAGTCCCTGTAACTCCAATGCAATGCTGCGCTCAGTCCCTGTAACTCATTGCAATGCTGCGCTCAGTTCCCTGTAACTCATTGCAATGTTGTACTCAGCCCCTGTAACTCATTGCAATGCTGCGCTCATGTCCCTGTAACTCATTGCAATGCTGCGCTCAGTCCCTGTAACTCATTGCAATGTTGTACTCAGCCCCTGTAACTCATTGCAATGCTACACTCAGGTCCCTGTAACTCATTGCAATGCTGCGCTCAGTCCCTGTAACTCATTGCAATGTTGTACTCAGTCCCTGTAACTCATTGCAATGCTACACTCAGTCCCTGTAACTCATTGCAATGCTGCGCTCAGTCCTGTAACTCATTGCAATGTTGTACTCAGTCCCTGTAACTCATTGCAATGTTGTACTCAGTCCTGTAACTCATTGCAATGCTACGCTCAGTCCCTGTAACTCATTGCAATGCTGCACTCAGTCCCTGTAACTCATTGCAATGCTGCACTCAGTCCCTGTAACTCATTGCAATGCTGTGCTCAGTCCCTGTAACTCATTGCAATGCTGCGCTCAGGTCCCTGTAACTCCAAGCAATGCTGCGCTCAGGTCCCTGTAACTGATTGCAATGCTGCACTCAGTCCCTGTAACTCATTGCAATGCTGCGCTCAGTCCCTGTAACTGATTGCAATGCTGCGCTCAGGTCCCTGTAACTCATTGCAATGCTGCGCTCAGTCCCTGTAACTCCAAGCAATGCTGCGCTCAGTCCCTGTAACTCATTGCAATGCTGCGCTCAGTCCCTGTAACTCATTGCAATGTTGTACTCAGCCCCTGTAACTCATTGCAATGCTGCGCTCAGTTCCCTGTAACTCATTGCAATGTTGTACTCAGCCCCTGTAACTCATTGCAATGCTACACTCAGTCCTGTAACTCATTGCAATGCTGCGCTCAGTCCCTGTAACTCATTGCAATGTTGTACTCAGTCCCTGTAACTCATTGCAATGTTGTACTCAGTCCCTGTAACTCATTGCAATGCTACACTCAATCCCTGTAACTCATTGCAATGCTGCACTCAGTCCCTGTAACTCATTGCAATGCTGGCGCTCAGTCCCTGTAACTCATTGCAATGTTGTACTCAGTCCCTGTAACTCATTGCAATGCTACACTCAGTCCCTGTAACTCATTGCAATGCTGCGCTCAGGTCCCTGTAACTCATTGCAATGCTACGCTCAGGTTCCCTGTAACTCATTGCAATGCTACACTCAGTCCCTGTAACTCATTGCAATGTTGTACTCAGTCCCTGTAACTCATTGCAATGCTGCGCTCAGTCCCTGTAACTCATTGCAATGCTGCACTCAGTCCCTGTAACTCATTGCAATGCTACGCTCAGGTCCCTGTAACTCATTGCAATGCTGCACTCAGTCCCTGTAACTCATTGCAATGCTGCACTCAGTCCCTGTAACTCATTGCAATGCTGCGCGTCAGTCCTGTAACTCATTGCAATGTTGTACTCAGTCCCTGTAACTCATTGCAATGCTACACTCAGTCCCTGTAACTCATGTGCAATGCTGCGCTCAGTCCCTGTAACTCATTGCAATGCTACACTCAGTCCCTGTAACTCATTGCAATGTTGTACTCAGTCCCTGTAACTCATTGCAATGTTGTACTCAGTCCCTGTAACTCATTGCAATGCTACACTCAGTCCCTGTAACTCATTGCAATGCTGCACTCAGGTCCTTTAACTCATTGCAATGCTGCACTCAGTCCCTGTAACTCATTGCAATGCTGCGCTCAGTCCCTGTTAACTCATTGCAATGTTGTACTCAGTCCCTGTAACTCATTGCAATGCTACACTCAGTCCCTGTAACTCATTGCAATGCTACACTCAGTCCCTGTAACTCATTGCAATGCTACACTCAGTCCCTGTAACTCATTGCAATGCTGCGCTCAGTCCCTGTAACTCATTGCAATGCTACGCTCAGGTCCCTGTAACTCATTGAAATGCTGCGCTCAGTCCCTGTAACTCATTGCAATGCTGTGCTCAGTCTCCTGTAACTCATTGCAATGCTACGCTCAGTCCCTGTAACTCATTGCAATGCTACGCTCAGGTCCCTGTAACTCATTGCAATGCTACGCTCAGTCCCTGTAACTCATTGCAATTGCTGCGCTCAGTCCCTGTAACTCATTGCAATGCTGCACTCAGTCCCTGTAACTCATTGCAATGCTGTGCTCAGTCCCTGTAACTCATTGCAATGCTGCGCTCAGTCCCTGTAACTCCAAGCAATGCTGCGCTCAGTCCCTGTAACTGATTGCAATGCTGCGCTCAGTCCCTGTAACTCATTGCAATGCTGCGCTCAGTCCCTGTAACTCATTGCAATGCTGCGCTCAGTCCCTGTAACTCATTGCAATGCTGCGCTCAGTCCCTGTAACTCCAAGCAATGCTGCGCTCAGTCCCTGTAACTCATTGCAATGCTGCGCTCAGGTCCCTGTAACTCATTGCAATGTTGTACTCAGCCCCTGTAACTCATTGCAATGCTGCGCTCAGTCCCTGTAACTCATTGCAATGCTGCGCTCAGTCCCTGTAACTCATTGCAATGTTGCACTCAGCCCTGTAACTCATTGCAATGCTGCGCTCAGTCCCTGTAACTCATTGCAATGTTGTACTCAGTCCCTGTAACTCCAAGCAATGCTGCGCTCAGTCCCTGTAACTCATTGCAATGCTGCGCTCAGTCCCTGTAACACATTGCAATGTTGTACTCAGTCCCTGTAACTCATTGCAATGCTGCGCTCAGTCCCTGTAACTCATTGCAATGCTGCGCTCAGTCCCTGTAACTCATTGCAATGTTGTACTCAGCCCCTGTAACTCATTGCAATGCTACACTCAGTCCCTGTAACTCATTGCAATGCTGCGCTCAGTCCCTGGAACTCATTGCAATGTTGTACTCAGTCCCTGTAACTCATTGCAATGTTTTACTCAGTCCCTGTAACTCATTGCAATGCTACACTCAGTCCCTGTAACTCATTGCAATGCTGCACTCAGTCCCTGTAACTCATTGCAATGCTGACACTCAGTCCCTGTAACTCATTGCAATGCTGCGCTCAGTCCCTGTAACTCATTGCAATGTTGTACTCAGTCCCTGTAACTCATTGCAATGCTACACTCAGTCCCTGTAACTCATTGCAATGCTGCGCTCAGTCCCTGTAACTCATTGCAATGTTGTACTCAGTCCCTGTAACTCATTGCAATGTTGTACTCAGTCCCTGTAACTCATTGCAATGCTACGCTCAGTCCCTGTAACTCATTGCAATGCTGCACTCAGGTCCCTGTAACTCATTGCAATGCTGCACTCAGTCCCTGTAACTCATTGCAATGCTGTGCTCAGTCCCTGTAACTCATTGCAATGCTGCGCTCAGTCCCTGTAACTCCAAGCAATGCTGCGCTCAGTCCCTGTAACTGATTGCAATGCTGCACTCAGTCGCTGTAACTCATTGCAATGCTGCGCTCAGTCCTGTAACTGATTGCAATGCTGCGCTCAGGTCCCTGTAACTCATTGCAATGCTGCGCTCAGTCCCTGTAACTCCAAGCAATGCTGCGCTCAGGTCCCTGTAACTCATTGCAATGCTTGCGCTCAGTCCCTGTAACTCATTGCAATGTTGTACTCAGCCCCTGTAACTCATTGCAATGCTGGCGCTCAGTCCCTGTAACTCATTGCAATGTTGTACTCAGTCCCTGTAACTCATTGCAATGCTACACTCAGTCCCTGTAACTCATTGCAATGCTGCACTGAGTCCCTGTAACTCATTGCAATGCTACACTCAGTCCCTGTAACTCATTGCAATGCTGCGCTCAGTTCCCTGTAACTCATTGCAATGTTGTACTCAGTCCCTGTAACTCATTGCAATGCTACACTCAGTCCCTGTAACTCATTGCAATGCTGCGCTCAGTCCCTGTAACTCATTGCAATGTTGTACTCAGTCCCTGTAACTCATTGCAATGTTGTACTCAGTCCCTGTAACTCATTGCAATGCTACACTCAGTCCCTGTAACTCATTGCAATGCTGCGCTCAGTCCCTGTAACTCATTGCAATGCTACACTCAGTCCCTGTAACTCATTGCAATGCTGCGCTCAGTCCCTGTAACTCATTGCAATGCTACGCTCAGTCCCTGTAACTCATTGCAATGCTGCGCTCAGTCCCTGTAACTCATTGCAATGCTGTGCTCTGTCCCTGTAACTCATTGCAATGCTACGCTCAGTCCCTGTAACTCATTGCAATGCTGCGCTCAGTCCCTGTAACTCATTGCAATGCTACGCTCAGTCCCTGTAACTCATTGCAATGCTGCACTCAGTCCCTGTAACTCATTGCAATGCTGCACTCAGTCCCTGTAACTCATTGCAATGCTGTGCTCAGTCCCTGTAACTCATTGCAATGCTGCGCTCAGTCCCTGTAACTCCAAGCAATGCTGCGCTCAGTCCCTGTAACTGATTGCAATGCTGCACTCAGTCCCTGTAACTCATTGCAATGCTGCGCTCAGTCCCTGTAACTCATTGCAATGCTGCGCTCAGTCCCTGTAACTCATTGCAATGCTGCGCTCAGTCCCTGTAACTCCAAGCAATGCTGCGCTCAGTCCCTGTAACTCATTGCAATGCTGCGCTCAGTCCCTGTAACTCATTGCAATGTTGTACTCAGCCCCTGTAACTCATTGCAATGCTGCGCTCAGTCCCTGTAACTCATTGCAATGCTGCGCTCAGTCCCTGTAACTCATTGCAATGTTGTACTCAGCCCCTGTAACTCATTGCAATGCTGCGCTCAGTCCCTGTAACTCATTGCAATGTTGTACTCAGCCCCTGTAACTCATTGCAATGCTACACTCAGTCCCTGTAACTCATTGCAATGCTGCGCTCAGTCCCTGTAACTCATTGCAATGTTGTACTCAGTCCCTGTAACTCATTGCAATGTTGTACTCAGTCCCTGTAACTCATTGCAATGCTACACTCAGTCCCTGTAACTCATTGCAATGCTGCACTCAGTCCCTGTAACTCATTGCAATGCTACACTCAGTCCCTGTAACTCATTGCAATGCTGCGCTCAGTCCCTGTAACTCATTGCAATGTTGTACTCAGTCCCTGTAACTCATTGCAATGGTACACTCAGTCCCTGTAACTCATTGCAATGCTGCGCTCAGTCCCTGTAACTCATTGCAATGTTGTACTCAGTCCCTGTAACTCATTGCAATGTTGTACTCAGTCCCTGTAACTCATTGCAATGCTACACTCAGTCCCTGTAACTCATTGCAATGCTGCACTCAGTCCCTGTAACTCATTGCAATGCTACACTCAGTCCCTGTAACTCATTGCAATGCTGCGCTCAGTCCCTGTAACTCATTGCAATGCTACGCTCAGTCCCTGTAACTCATTGCAATGCTGCGCTCAGTCCCTGTAACTCATTGCAATGCTGTGCTCAGTCCCTGTAACTCATTGCAATGCTACGCTCAGTCCCTGTAACTCATTGCAATGCTGCACTCAGTCCCTGTAACTCATTGCAATGCTGCACTCAGTCCCTGTAACTCATTGCAATGCTACGCTCAGTCCCTGTAACTCATTGCAATGCTACGCTCAGTCCCTGTAACTCATTGCAATGCTGCACTCAGTCCCTGTAACTCCAAGCAATGCTACACTCAGTCCCTGTAACTCATTGCAATGCTGCGCTCAGTCCCTGTAACTCATTGCAATGCTACACTCAGTCCCTGTAACTCATTGCAATGCTGCGCTCAGTCCCTGTAACTCATTGCAATGTTGTACTCAGCCCCTGTAACTCATTGCAATGCTGCACTCAGTCCCTGTAACTCATTGCAATGTTGTACTCAGTCCCTGTAACTCATTGCAATGCTGCACTCAGTCCCTGTAACTCATTGCAATGCTACACTCAGTCCCTGTAACTCATTGCAATGCTACACTCAGTCCCTGTAACTCATTGCAATGCTACGCTCAGTCCCTGTAACTCATTGCAATGTTACACTCAGTCCCTGTAACTCATTGCAATATTGCACTCAGTCCCTGTAACTCATTGCAATGTTACACTCAGTCCCTGTAACTCATTGCAATATTGCACTCAGTCCCTGTAACTCATTGCAATGCTACGCTCAGTCCCTGTAACTCATTGCAATGCTACACTCAGTCCCTGTAACTCATTGCAATGCTACACTCAGTCCCTGTAACTCATTGCAATGCTACGCTCAGTCCCTGTAACTCATTGCAATGTTGTACTCAGCCCCTGTAACTCATTGCAATGCTACACTCAGTCCCTGTAACTCATTGCAATGCTGCGCTCAGTCCCTGTAACTCATTGCAATGTTGTACTCAGTCCCTGTAACTCATTGCAATGCTACACTCAGTCCCTGTAACTCATTGCAATGCTGCACTGAGTCCCTGTAACTCATTGCAATGCTACACTCAGTCCCTGTAACTCATTGCAATGCTGCGCTCAGTCCCTGTAACTCATTGCAATGTTGTACTCAGTCCCTGTAACTCATTGCAATGCTACACTCAGTCCCTGTAACTCATTGCAATGCTGCGCTCAGTCCCTGTAACTCATTGCAATGTTGTACTCAGTCCCTGTAACTCATTGCAATGTTGTACTCAGTCCCTGTAACTCATTGCAATGCTACACTCAGTCCCTGTAACTCATTGCAATGCTGCACTCAGTCCCTGTAACTCATTGCAATGCTACACTCAGTCCCTGTAACTCATTGCAATGCTGCGCTCAGTCCCTGTAACTCATTGCAATGCTACGCTCAGTCCCTGTAACTCATTGCAATGCTGCGCTCAGTCCCTGTAACTCATTGCAATGCTGTGCTCTGTCCCTGTAATTCATTGCAATGCTACGCTCAGTCCCTGTAACTCATTGCAATGCTGCGCTCAGTCCCTGTAACTCATTGCAATGCTACGCTCAGTCCCTGTAACTCATTGCAATGCTGCACTCAGTCCCTGTAACTCATTGCAATGCTGCACTCAGTCCCTGTAACTCATTGCAATGCTGTGCTCAGTCCCTGTAACTCATTGCAATGCTGCGCTCAGTCCCTGTAACTCCAAGCAATGCTGCGCTCAGTCCCTGTAACTGATTGCAATGCTGCACTCAGTCCCTGTAACTCATTGCAATGCTGCGCTCAGTCCCTGTAACTCATTGCAATGCTGCGCTCAGTCCCTGTAACTCATTGCAATGCTGCGCTCAGTCCCTGTAACTCCAAGCAATGCTGCGCTCAGTCCCTGTAACTCATTGCAATGCTGCGCTCAGTCCCTGTAACTCATTGCAATGTTGTACTCAGCCCCTGTAACTCATTGCAATGCTGCGCTCAGTCCCTGTAACTCATTGCAATGCTGCGCTCAGTCCCTGTAACTCATTGCAATGTTGTACTCAGCCCCTGTAACTCATTGCAATGCTGCGCTCAGTCCCTGTAAGTCATTGCAATGTTGTACTCAGCCCCTGTAACTCATTGCAATGCTACACTCAGTCCCTGTAACTCATTGCAATGCTGCGCTCAGTCCCTGTAACTCATTGCAATGTTGTACTCAGTCCCTGTAACTCATTGCAATGTTGTACTCAGTCCCTGTAACTCATTGCAATGCTACACTCAGTCCCTGTAACTCATTGCAATGCTGCACTCAGTCCCTGTAACTCATTGCAATGCTACACTCAGTCCCTGTAACTCATTGCAATGCTGCGCTCAGTCCCTGTAACTCATTGCAATGTTGTACTCAGTCTCTGTAACTCATTGCAATGGTACACTCAGTCCCTGTAACTCATTGCAATGCTGCGCTCAGTCCCTGTAACTCATTGCAATGTTGTACTCAGTCCCTGTAACTCATTGCAATGTTGTACTCAGTCCCTGTAACTCATTGCAATGCTACACTCAGTCCCTGTAACTCATTGCAATGCTGCACTCAGTCCCTGTAACTCATTGCAATGCTACACTCAGTCCCTGTAACTCATTGCAATGCTGCGCTCAGTCCCTGTAACTCATTGCAATGCTACGCTCAGTCCCTGTAACTCATTGCAATGCTGCGCTCAATCCCTGTAACTCATTGCAATGCTGTGCTCAGTCCCTGTAACTCATTGCAATGCTACGCTCAGTCCCTGTAACTCATTGCAATGCTGCACTCAGTCCCTGTAACTCATTGCAATGCTGCACTCAGTCCCTGTAACTCATTGCAATGCTACGCTCAGTCCCTGTAACTCATTGCAATGCTACGCTCAGTCCCTGTAACTCATTGCAATGCTGCACTCAGTCCCTGTAACTCCAAGCAATGCTACACTCAGTCCCTGTAACTCATTGCAATGCTGCGCTCAGTCCCTGTAACTCATTGCAATGCTACACTCAGTCCCTGTAACTCATTGCAATGCTGCGCTCAGTCCCTGTAACTCATTGCAATGTTGTACTCAGCCCCTGTAACTCATTGCAATGCTGCACTCAGTCCCTGTAACTCATTGCAATGTTGTACTCAGTCCCTGTAACTCATTGCAATGCTGCACTCAGTCCCTGTAACTCATTGCAATGCTACACTCAGTCCCTGTAACTCATTGCAATGCTACACTCAGTCCCTGTAACTCATTGCAATGCTACGCTCAGTCCCTGTAACTCATTGCAATGTTACACTCAGTCCCTGTAACTCATTGCAATATTGCACTCAGTCCCTGTAACTCATTGCAATGTTACACTCAGTCCCTGTAACTCATTGCAATATTGCACTCAGTCCCTGTAACTCATTGCAATGCTACGCTCAGTCCCTGTAACTCATTGCAATGCTACACTCAGTCCCTGTAACTCATTGCAATGCTACACTCAGTCCCTGTAACTCATTGCAATGCTACGCTCAGTCCCTGTAACTCATTGCAATGTTACACTCAGTCCCTGTAACTCATTGCAATATTGCACTCAGTCCCTGTAACTCATTGCAATGTTACACTCAGTCCCTGTAACTGATTGCAATGCTGCGCTCAGTCCCTGTAACTCATTGCAATGTTACTCAGTCCCTGTAACTCATTGCAATGTTACACTCAGTCCCTGTAACTCCATGCAATGCTGCACTCAGTCCCTGTAACTCATTGCAATGCTGCACTCAGTCCCTGTAACTCATTGCAATGCTACACTCAGTCCCTGTAACTCATTGCAATGCTGCGCTCAGTCCCTGTAACTCATTGCAATGTTGTACTCAGTCCCTGTAACTCATTGCAATGTTGTACTCAGTCCCTGTAACTCATTGCAATGCTACACTCAGTCCCTGTAACTCATTGCAATGCTGCACTCAGTCCCTGTAACTCATTGCAATGCTACACTCAGTCCCTGTAACTCATTGCAATGCTGCGCTCAGTCCCTGTAACTCATTGCAATGTTGTACTCAGTCCCTGTAACTCATTGCAATGGTACACTCAGTCCCTGTAACTCATTGCAATGCTGCGCTCAGTCCCTGTAACTCATTGCAATGTTGTACTCAGTCCCTGTAACTCATTGCAATGTTGTACTCAGTCCCTGTAACTCATTGCAATGCTACACTCAGTCCCTGTAACTCATTGCAATGCTGCACTCAGTCCCTGTAACTCATTGCAATGCTACACTCAGTCCCTGTAACTCATTGCAATGCTACGCTCAGTCCCTGTAACTCATTGCAATGCTGCGCTCAGTCCCTGTAACTCATTGCAATGCTGCGCTCAGTCCCTGTAACTCATTGCAATGCTACGCTCAGTCCCTGTAACTCATTGCAATGCTGCGCTCAGTCCCTGTAACTCATTGCAATGCTGCACTCAGTCCCTGTAACTCATTGCAATGCTACGCTCAGTCCCTGTAACTCATTGCAATGCTACGCTCAGTCCCTGTAACTCATTGCAATGCTGCACTCAGTCCCTGTAACTCCAAGCAATGCTACACTCAGTCCCTGTAACTCATTGCAATGCTGCGCTCAGTCCCTGTAACTCATTGCAATGCTACACTCAGTCCCTGTAACTCATTGCAATGCTGCGCTCAGTCCCTGTAACTCATTGCAATGTTGTACTCAGCCCCTGTAACTCATTGCAATGCTGCACTCAGTCCCTGTAACTCATTGCAATGTTGTACTCAGTCCCTGTAACTCATTGCAATGCTGCACTCAGTCCCTGTAACTCATTGCAATGCTACACTCAGTCCCTGTAACTCATTGCAATGCTACACTCAGTCCCTGTAACTCATTGCAATGCTACGCTCAGTCCCTGTAACTCATTGCAATGTTACACTCAGTCCCTGTAACTCATTGCAATATTGCACTCAGTCCCTGTAACTCATTGCAATGTTACACTCAGTCCCTGTAACTCATTGCAATATTGCACTCAGTCCCTGTAACTCATTGCAATGCTACACTCAGTCCCTGTAACTCATTGCAATGCTACACTCAGTCCCTGTAACTCATTGCAATGCTACGCTCAGTCCCTGTAACTCATTGCAATGTTACACTCAGTCCCTGTAACTCATTGCAATATTGCACTCAGTCCCTGTAACTCATTGCAATGTTACACTCAGTCCCTGTAACTCATTGCAATGCTGCGCTCAGTCCCTGTAACTCATTGCAATGTTACTCAGTCCCTGTAACTCATTGCAATGTTACACTCAGTCCCTGTAACTCCATGCAATGCTGCACTCAGTCCCTGTAACTCATTGCAATGCTGCACTCAGTCCCTGTAACTCATTGCAATGCTACACTCAGTCCCTGTAACTCATTGCAATGCTGTGCTCTGTTCCTGTAACTCATTGCAATGCTGCACTCAGTCCCTGTAACTCATTGCAATGCTGTGCTCAGTCCCTGTAACTCATTGCAATGATAAGCTCAGTCTCTGTAACTCAATTGTTAACAAACACAAGTTAACAAAGTGTTTATTCAGTTCGCTAAAAGCATTTACTGACTTGGGTGCTCTGGGATTCCTCCCCTTTCACTCTTAAAAATAGAAGAAATTTGACTGAATTCCCGTAGTAATGGGACTGGCCACTGGAGATAACAATAGAAATTTTCAATTTAATAGCGACAGATTCCACTTGCGCTTGTACAATGGTTTACAATTAAAAGCTCAATCAGCTCGTATGTTGCCTTATTTAACTTCAGAAAGCATTAAGATGAACATTTAAATGTTTTCAGTTTTTTCATTGCTCTTGGCCTGAGTGGAGTCATTAAAATTTGGCGGCAAAACCCTCCACCATCTTGGCGTGCAAAGCATGGTGATAACGGGTAGGATTTTCTAAAAGTTTTTTGTAAAGCATTTTCAGATGCAGTAATATAGTTTTTGTAAAGAGCTGTGACCTGTTAGAGAATAAATAAAGCCACTAATGAGGTTTATAAACCAAAAAATAGCAACTCATGATTTCTTACCAAATCTCATGATTATTAACAGTTTGTCTCATGATTTTTGAGACGGTGGGGTTGGCATTACTGCTTTTTCACCCACTCGGAGTGCACACCATATGAAGCCACCTCAGAAATCTGCACAAACCTTTACAAGAACCACACACTAACTCATTCCCACTCTTTTTACAGGAGAACTTGGCTCCTAACAACCGGAAGAAGGCCAGAACTTGGGCGGTGGGGGGTTTGGGAGGAGGACCAGTGGGGTTGGCTAGGGAGGGCCAGCCTCCATCTGGGGGCTCTCATGCAGATGGAGGAGGAAGCAATGCAGTTCATTGTCATAGGCAGCTCGAGGAGCATTAGGGTGGCAAGGCTGGAGGCCACACACAGCCCGGCATCTGCCTATTTCTGTTATCTATTCTCTTTCCACAAGCAATAACACATACAAGCAATGTGGCAACCCTGATGCTGCATAACGCTGCCAATCATAATCTTGTCATGTTATGCTGACCCTTGTCCCTCTCCCCTTTCTTTTATTCCATCCGATGACTTGGACCCGGTAGGAGAAGACACAGAGGCGAACAACCTTCCAGGAGAAGCTCCGGCACTTGCTCCATATCTGTCAAGCACCCGCACAGAAAATGGCACTCTAGCTTCTATAGATAGTGAGTTATAGGATTTTATGCAGGGTGAATCATAGAGCACATACGAGCAGCAGCAGGGGCTAGTGGAAAGGACAGCCCAGGAGATGAGTCACTGGAGGGCAAGCTTGGGTCTTAGTTCTGCTGAAGAGGACAGAGATGCCAACTTTAAGGGCCCAGCGTTCAAAAGCAAACAGCTTTCTGCGCAGCTGCAATTGCTCAAGGCATTGGACAGCCTGCCTAAGTGTTGTCGTAGCATGTCTGAGAGTATGCAAGTGTCTGCTTCCAGCTGGTGTGATGTTCTGCCAGTGCAAATCATCAGCACAATGCAGTTTGCATTAGAGTGTGTAGTCAACTCTGTGGACATTGCAGCTGGGTCATCTGTACAGGAATCTCTATCAGCAATTCTTCCAGCTTTGATGGAATCTTAAACTGGTGTCATTCAGGCTCTTGGTTCCACCATCTCCACCTCCCTCAAAAGGCTAAGGGAACACATTGATAAAGGATTTAATTGTGCCACAGATCTCCTACAGTCTGCTCTCCTGCAGATCAGTGGGAATGCTGAGCCACAGCCCCATGGATAGTAGTAGTGGCGCAACGGAAGTGACACATGTTGCCGTCTCTCAGGTAGTCGTGCCACCCTCGCAAGCAATGTACTGATGGTGCCAGGAAGCCAGCTCGATCAGACTGCCCCAGCAGCAGCCGTGATGCTACAGTCTGCAACCAGGCCCTCTCGGGTCCAAACTCCTAGATGTCGCCGATAATGAGCATCAACAGCCTTCCACTATCTACGCTGAAGCCACTGGGCGCGTACCTGGTAGGATCACTAGATTAGCAAAGACATCACATAAGTAAGGCTAATCTTGTTTTATGGCAGTTGCTAAGCCACTAAAAAAGTCACACTGTTGGAAATGACTTTGCAGGGTGTTTCTCTAGTAATTGCTGACTCTGTAATGTCAGGTGCCATGTATATCAATATTGGTCGGTGGTTGGAAGTACTTTATTGGAGGGTGGAAGGACTAGTACAGATGGTTTTCAGGACTATTAATGCGGGGGTGGAGGGGATGGACTAGTTCGGATGAAGCGATGGCTGATCAGCTGTTGCCACGAGCTCTGGTTGCTGACTGGTAATATTGCACTCCCGCTTCTGCTCCATCCTCACTGTCATTGGGGTCTTCCTCATCAGATGGTGGAGGTCTTCATGCTGCCTGGGTTTCATTTGCTGCCCTTGTTGTACTGCATAGCTATGCAGAATGCAGCAGATGACATGTGTCAGTGTTTACCACATTACAACATTGACTCCACTTCAAAAGTACATCATTGGCTGTAAAGCGCTTTGAGACGTCTGGTGGTCGTGAAAGGTGCTATATAAATGCAAGTCTTCCTTTCTTTCTTTCTTTCTTTCTTTCACAATCTAGGACACTCCCTGTGAGCTGTACTGCGACAAGCCCTCAGACCAGTCCAGGCAGCTGCCGCATTATTTGAGCATTCTGCTCGATGATGATTCTAGTGGTCCTACAGGACCCCGATTTGAATACCACAACATGGCTCTTGCCTGCTTCTGGTGGGTGCCTGGGCTGCCCTTGTGAGGGCCCCAAACAAAATGCTGGCAGGCAGGACAGAAGTTGGATTGGGATGGTAATTTCAGCACCATGATTTTCAGAGCACTACTGTCCCATTCCCACTGGGTGGAAGCCCTCAAAATTGAGGCCATTCAGTCTCATTCTCATAATGCTAACAGACTGTGGGCAGAAGTAATATTGGGGGACAGGATATTGCAAGCTACTGCAGGTCTTAATGGCCCACAAGGCCTGCAACAGATTAACGGGGCAGTGCACTTTGGGTGCATGACGAGGAGCAATCAGTGCCTACAATGTCTGAATGATGCCCACGAGCAGTTGAGGGAGCAATAGGATGCTTTGGTTTCCTGATGAGGCCATGAAAGTTTTGGTGAGTGACGTAGTAAAGACTCACTACGCACTTGATTGTACATAGAGCAAGGCTTTAATCGACTTGTAACAAAACATGGAGGTCTAGTTAGTAGTCACTAGCTTCCTGTTTCCAGATTGTCTCTGGCCAAGTTGGGCCCACGCCCGAGTATTTATACTCCTCGGACGGCGCCCTCAGCTGGCCGTTCAGTAGTACTTCCTGAGTTACTTCTTGTAGAAGTTGCGATTTATGACAGTGAGCTCGGTATGTAAGAAGAAGGTATCTTGTTCCCTGCTCCTCTTCTCTTTTCCCAGGTCTGCTAGATGACCTGAATGTGGGGCAAGGGTTGCTGTTTTATTTAATTGTCAAATTACCAGCTAACTGATGAGCATCTCTTTTTATTCTTATACTGTTTTGCTGCTGTTTGCTTCTTTTGTTATAAGTCTTATCCTCTCTCGCATTCAGGACCACAGTATGTAACTCCTGTTTATTATGTATATTCCTTCGTATGCATAAAGCTGCTCAGTAATATTAGTGCCAAAAAGACCATGATGCACAAGTCAACACAGGAATTATTGAAAAGGGCAGGAATTCTCACTCATGCACAGTAAATGAAACCACAATACATGTCAGTTGAGCCATGTAACTTACACCAAGGCATCGTTTTATGAAGTACTAAATTAAGTGTTAAAAACAAATAGCAAAGGAAAGATGTATAAGGGTAGAAATTACTATTGCCGATCAAATACTTCATACATTTGTATGGTATTCCCAGATGTCAGTCCACTTAATATAAACATAAGAACAAAAGAATTAGGAGCAGGAGTAGGCCATAAAGCCCCTCGAGCCTGCTCCACCATTCAATAAGCTCATGGCTGATCTTCAACCTCAACTCCACTTTCCCGCCCGATCCCCATATCCCTTGATTCCCTGAGAGTCCAAAAATCTATCGATCTCCACCTTGAACATACTCAATGACTGGTCATCCACAGCCCTCTGGCATAGAGAATTCCAAAGATTCACAACCCTCTGAGTGAAGATACTTCTCCTCATCTCAGTCCTAAATGGCCGACCCCTTATCCTGAGACTATGCCCCCTAGTTCTAGACTCTCCAGTCAGGCAAAAAAGCCTCTCAGCATCGACCCCGTCAAGCCCTCTCAGAATCTTATACGTTTCTATGAGATCACCTCTCATTCTTCTAAACTCCAGAGAGTGTAGGCCCAGTCCACTCAATCTCTCCTCATAGGACAACCCTCTCATCTCCTAACAGGTAAGTATATGCTAAATTAGCAGGCAGAGGAATGTCATATGAACATGTTAAGCATTCATCCAGCAATATCGGCAACAGTAATTCCTGCCCAATAGACAGATATATTGATATACAAATTAATACAGCTATCAACAGATGGAAAGAAGGGGTGAAAGGTAAATACATTGAAGACAATCATATAGCTAATTGAACAGAGAGATAGAAAGGAAAAGAAGGAAACAAGACATTAAATAAAGGAAATGCATGTGTAGTGATATATTTTCCTCAGATACAGTGTGGCTTGGAGTCACAGGGGCTGTTGCTATTATGGGACAGAGCAGATAATGATGAGCTGAATGTTGTTTATTGACCAGTAACATGAAACCTAGAGATATAACCTTATGTTACTAAGGTGACTTCTAATTACTGACGAACTACCATGGCGACAGTAGTCTCATGCAGTTTGGTATGATTGTAACTGGTAGCAGCGGCACAATGCACGTGAAGGAGAACAAAAAAAACAGAGTAAAAGAGAGGCCATCTCACTACTGCATCACCATAAAGGGCCAGGCAACCATGTATTATTGGCCTGGATTTTGTGGTCGGCGGCACCGGCAACCGAGTAGAATGCGCACTTACCTGATGGGGACCCTCCTCCGGGAACTTGCTGTTTGACACTGCGTACTAGAAGGCAGAGTAATGGCCCATGGATCCCAGGAAAGAGAAGCAACATATATTTGGAGAATTGTTGATCTTTGAAGCTTTCTCAGAGAAAGAAGAAAAGGAAATAAAAACAGGAAAAGTAAAAATAAATCCAAGGAAAAGAGGAGGCAGATTCCAGTAGTTTAATGGCACTCAGGAGACATCAAGGTGAAATTGAATTAACATCTGCTACATTCCCATTTCTTTTAAAGAAACACAAATTTAACAACATCCACTAAGTTATGATGATTCTCTGTCAATTTGTGCTACATTCCACATTTTCTCCAGGCGTCGTCCAAAATCAGACACTCAGGCCGGGATTTTACTAACCTCGGCAGGTCCGGGGCGGGCGAGGTCGGTGGCGAGTCCAGACCCCACTGCTGGCTCCATCCTGCTCTCTAAAATAAATTTCCCTTGATGGGGCTTGTTAAGCCCGCCCAGCGCATTTCCCGGAGCAATTAGAGGAAGCGGGTCTGGTGACGTCATTTCATGACGCGTCATCAGCCGGTTTCCTTAAAGGGACCATGGCCAACTTTATTTGGACATTTGTGCTGTCCGTGTTCTCCAGCATTGAGGTGCTGCAAACACTGACAATGACTGCATAAAGTCACAGGGCTGCACCCAGGCTCTCCCATCACTCCCTCCATATGCTTATGGAGTGAGCCACAGCACGCAGGGAGGTCCTCTTCCCTTTTCATAGGCGGTAGAGATCTTTCCAGGAGATCAACACAGCCTGGTTGCACATTGCACAGGAGGGCACAAGCAAGCATGCAGTGCCGCAAATGTTTCAATGATCTCAGTAGATCACAAAATGTTAGTACAAAGCCACACTCAACCTCATCCTGCTGTGCCTCTTATCACATCCCCATCACTCTGCCTTCCCTACCCTACTCCTGCACATCCTTACTCACACCAACTTACCTTGGACCTCCAACCATCCCTCTCTATCTACATTATCACATCCCCATCTCACTAGCCAACCCTCACACTTACCCTCATCCTAGTCCAATCATAACAACTAACAACAGACAAGGGTAGGCACTTGGGTGTTTTATGCAATGTTCATGTAAAGTTTCTGTTAATGTGGTGTCAAACATTGAAACCTTTATTTTCAACACTTTGCATTCTTGGAAAGATTTGTGTGCACCTTTGGAAGTGGCTCAGTGAGTTGCAGTGAATGGTGAGACATAACGGTACCCCTGCAATGGTCATGAGTGTGAAAGGAATGGCTTGGGCTTTGTAGGGATGCTTTATGGTGTTGGTGTGGGGTGGTGCCAACCTGGCACATCATGTGGCAGCCAGGGTGTACAGCATCAAGTGAAGTAAATCTGGCCATAGTGAGGCCATCCCTGGCCTCCTGGGCAGCAATGTGGTTGGGTGCTGATGCCCTCTGTCCTGTGCAACATTAGTTGATTGCGGAGAAGGTTGGTGTTGTTGTTGTGCCTGGTGCTGCTGGTGTTGAGGCTGATCGTGGTGGGATTCTGAGGACCAAGGTGAGAGAATATATGGCAGGTGAAGTTGAGATGACAGAGGCGATCTGTCAATGGTAAGAGAGGTAATGAGGTCAGACTGGATGGAGACTTGTGTAAAGACTTGCAGCATGGTGAATCTGTTGTGGAAATGCAGTGAGGAAGAGCTTGTGGCTGAGGGAAGATATCTCTGTAAGGAGGAAGCTTTTACTTTACATTTCAAGCTGTCAACTCAACAGCTGATTCAATGGCCACTGAACTCCCACCTCAGCTTGACAGGTATGGTCCACGACCAGCGTGGACCCCGTGGGCGAGCTGTCGAATACAAAAGATAAGTTGAAAATCATTCTTAAGTGGCTCTAAACAAGCCACTAATTACCTGAATTGGGTCCCTCACTGTGGACCTACCGCTACGTTGTCCTGATGGCTGTGAAAAAAACACTTTCCCACCTCACCCGCCACCGATCACGCCCGCTGACACCCTGCAAAATTCTGGCCTCAGGTTCTACAATTTTATACGTTCCTGGATGCCATCTATTTGAAAAAAAAGCATTAAAAAAAATTCCAATACAGTAATAAAGCATCAGATGAAGATTCGGGTATCCCCTTACATTGTGGAAACTGGCCCCATGCCTGTTTCCACCAGCCATAAAATTTTCGTACGTAATTGCTGGGTGGTTGGTGGGCAATTAGCCCAACTCTGTGCCGGCAATTAGGTTGCCAATGTCAGTGCGGTGTCGGTGCGGATGGTCTGTCAAGTTGGAACTTGACATATCGCAAGTTTGGGAGTTAGCGCATGCGTTTAGAAACCCCGAATTTGCTGTCCATTTCAAAGGCGGTATGACGGCGTACTCTCAGAGTACGCCATCATACCCACCGCAAATTCTGGCCTAAGTTAACTCTCACCAAATGCTTTTAAATCTTTTAGGAACCTTTGCTTCCATGTGCTACATGGAGTGATTGCCTCTCATTTATAGGAAGGACAGAGCCAGCAAAATAATCTCACACACCATTTAGATAACAGGGCTAATCACCTGGATCCAAAGGGGGTATAAATATGTCTTGGGCAATAGCACAAAATGAGCCAAAGCGAATCAGTGGCCCATTTTGCACTCTGCCTGATTTTCTTTACCACAATGTAAAAGAGAATTGCACGGCGTGCACTGCCCTTTTTGCGCTACTGCCCAAGGCCATTTTATACCCCAACGTGTTCTTGAAGGAGAAGATTAACTTTAAAGGAGATAGTCTCTTCGGGTTCCTAAAAGGTGTTTTACAGGATACATCTAAAGAACCAAAGTAAATAATAACTAATAGGCAAGTGCAAATTGCATTCAATCCATAGAAAATGAAAAAAACACACGGGAAATTTTTGTTGTTTGCTGCTTTGCAAAGGAAAGTGATGATGCCACTAGGAATATATCTGACTGTTGATACTGTATTTTGTATAATTTTTATATTATCAATATTATTAACCAAGTGCATGTGAAATGAGAGCACACTGTAATTCACTTAAACATTGTGAGGGCTGGATTTTCCTGATTCCTATCCCAGTCGGGTGGAGAACATGGACCAGGAGGCCGCAGGACCAGGTGGGTGCTGGGCCCTGGGATGTAGGGGGGAGGGAGGGGGGGTTCAAAGCCGTGGGTGGGTGGGTGTCTGATCCCCGACCCCGGGGCTGATACGCGATCCTGGGAGGGGTCGGTGGGGTGTTCCAATCTCGGGGTGGGTGCGGGGGGTTTCCAATCCATGACCCCAGGGGATGCAGGTTGATACTGTGGGAACTTGGGGGGAGGTGGGGTGGGAGTAACAGTCCTGGCTCCTCCTGGCCCACAAGGATTGCTCCCCGAGGCTGAGGCCATCTCGCTGCAGTTACTGGGAATCCCGAGCTCCAGGATCCCCCG
Organism: Somniosus microcephalus; assembly: GCF_052327205.1. NCBI lineage: Eukaryota > Metazoa > Chordata > Chondrichthyes > Squaliformes > Somniosidae > Somniosus > Somniosus microcephalus. The sequence goes on from NC_140997.1 coordinate 246,952, forward strand.
CCGCCTGCAGTAAAACCCGCAAAGCAGGTTAAAGTAGAGACTTCAGGCCTCATTATAATATTTAAATTGCCAACCTGCCTCCTAGCAGCGGGTTGGCAGCCTGCATCCCTGGTCCTGCCTGAGTGAAAGGTGGAAGTGGCAGGGTTAGAGGCGGGTTGGGTCGGGTTTTACATAGGATTACATAGGATATACAGCACAGAAACAGGCCATTCGGCCCAACCAGTCCATGCCGGCGTTTATGCTCCACTCGAGCCTCCTCCCATCTTTCCTCATCTAAATCTATCAGCATAACCCTCAGTCCCTTCTCCCTCATATGCTTGTCTAGCTTCCCCTTAAATGCATCGATACTATTCACTTCAACCACTCCCTGTGGCAGCGAGTTCCACATTCTCACCACTCTCTGAGTAAAGAAGTTTCTTCTGAATTCCCTATTGGATTTCTTGGTGACTATCTTATATTGATGGCCTCTAGTTATGCTCTTCCCCACAAGTGGAAACATTCTCTCTGTATCCACTCTAAAATAATGAAAGGTTTTGATAAAGGTCACCCCCAGCCTTCTTTTTTCAAGAGAAAAGAGACCCAGCCTGTTCATCCTTTCCTGATATATATGCCCTCACATTTCTGGTATCATCCTTGTAAATCTTCTCTGCACCCTCTCCAGTGCTTCTATATCCTTTTTATAATATGGTGACCAGAACTGTATGCACTACTCTAAGTGTGGTCTAACCAAGGTTCGATACAGGTTTAGCGTAACTTCCCTACTTTTCAATTCTATCCCTCTAGAAATAAACCCTAGTGCTTGGTTTGCTTTTTTTTATGGCCTTGCTAACCTGCGTCGCAACTTTTAGTGATTTGTGTATTTGTACTCTGAGTTCCCTTTGTTCCTCTACTCCATCTAGACTCGCACCCTCCAAGTAATAAGTGACCTCCCTATTCTTCCTACCAAAATGTAATTCCTCGCATTTATCTGTGTTGAACTTCGTTGCCAATTATATGCCCATTCTGCAAGTTTATTAACGTCATCCTGTAATTTGTTGCAGTCCTCCGCAGAATTGACTATCCCCCCCCCAATTTGGTGTCATCCGCAAATTTAGAAATTGTGTTTTTGATTCCAAAGTCTAAATCATTAACATAAATTGTGAACAACAGTGGTCCCAGCACTGATCCTTGTGGAACACCACTACCCACCTTCTGCCACTGTGAATAGCTACGTTTTACCCTACTCTCTGATTTCTGTCTTGAAGCCAGCTAGCAATCCATTCTGCTACTTGTCCCCTGACTCCGCATTCTCTGACCTTGTTCATCAGTCTATTATGGGGTACCTTATCGAAGGCCTTTTAAAAATCTAGATAAATTACATCTACTGCATTACCATTGTCTACTCTCTCTGTTGCCTCTTCAAAAAATTCAATGAGGTTGGTCAAGCAAGACTTTCCCTTTTGAAATCCATGCTGACTATTCATTACTATGTTTTTGGTTTCTAGATGTTCTTCTATTTTCTTCTTCAGTAGGGATTCCATTATTTTTCCTACCACCGATGTTAAGCGGACTGGCTTATAATTCCCTGGACATGTGCTATCCCCCTTCTTAAATATAGGTATTACATTAACTGTCCACCAGTCCTCTGGCACTACACCTTTTTCTAACAAATTATTAAATATGTGTAGTAATCCGTCTGCTATCTCTTCCCTAGATTCTTTAAAATGCATGGATGCAATCCATCTGGACCAGGGGTTTTATCCTCTTTGAGTTTGATTAGTTTATTTAATATATCCCCACTTTTTATTTTAAATGCATTTATCTCATTACTAATCTCATCATCCAATGTCATGTCCACCTGTTCTAGCACCTTGGTAAATACTGAAGTAAAATAATTATTTAATATTTCTGCCATCTCTCTGTCGTTACCTGTGGTATTGTCCTGTCTATCCCTTAAAGGCCCTATTCCCATTCCAACCTTCCTTTTTTTATTATGGTGCCTGTAAAATATTTTCCTATTTTGTTTTATGTTGCTTAGTAATTTAATTTCATAGTTCTTCTTTGCCTTCCTAATTGTTTTTTTGATTTCTCTCCTAATCTCTTCATATTCTCCCTTATCATGCACTCCCCTGCTGTCTATGTACTTAATGTATGGCTCTTTCCTTACCTTCAATTGTTCCCTTATGGCTTTATTCATCCATGGTGTCTCATTAGTGTTTAGTTTGTCCTTTTAGCAGATAATATTTTTCCTGCACTCTGTTGAACACCGTTTTAAATATTTCCAATTGCTGTTCTACATTGTTGTTTGCCAATATTGTTGACCATTTTATTTTCCCAAGCTCTATTCCCAGCCCCATAAAAATTAACTTTTCTCCAATCTATTAACCTGGTTTTCGACCTTATTATGTCCTTCTCAATTGTCATCTTAAAGCGTATTATATTATGGTCACTATTGCCTAGATGTTCCCCTACTTTTACTTCTCTTATCTGCTCTGGTTCATTCCCCATTACTAGATCCAATAGCGAATACTCCCTTGTTGGGCTTTTTACATATTGGGTTGGAAAGGAGTCCTGTACACATTGTAGGAACGCCATTCCCTTATCCCCTTTACCTACCTCTTCTGTCCAATTAATATTGGGGTAATTGAAATCCCCCATGATTATTATTCTATGTTTTTTACTCATTTCCCTAATTTGTCTGCATATTTCTTCCTCCACCTCCCTTCCACTATTACGTGGTCTGTAGACTACACCTATTAATTTGATTGATCCTTTATTATCTTTTATCTCTAGCCATATGGATTCTATTTTTGTCTTGCTGATATCTGTGTCACTTTTTTCTATTGCCATTATGTTATCCCTAATAAGTACAGCTACTCCACCTCCCCTTTTTCCCTCTCTATCATTTCTAAATATGTTATACCCTGCAATGTTCAATTCCCAGTCCTAATTTTTCATTAGCCATGTCTCAATAATCCCTACTATGTCTGGTTCCTCACAATGCATGATTGCCTTCAGCTCCCCTGTTTTTTACGGACACTGTGTGCATTGCTGTACAAACAGTTTAACTCATTTTTAATAGGATTTCCTCCACTTTATGTTTAACCATCTTTTTAGACTCCCGTTCTATAACTCTATTTATTCCCTTGCCATCAATGTCCTCCCTTACTTTATTCTTTCCTATGCACTCTTTTCCTGTTTTGTTTATAATTAAGCTGGTTACGTTTCTTGTAGATCCCTTGCCCCATCTTACTAGTTTAAAGCCTTTGCCACCTCCCTATTTACCCTTTCCGCTCGGACACGGGCCCCATCCCGGTTCAGGTGGAACCCGTCCCATCGGTACAGCTCCTTCCTGCCCTAGAACTGGTGCCAGTGTCTCTTGAAAAGGAACCCCTCTTTCCCACACCAGCCCTTTAGCCACGTATTAATTTTCCTGATATGTCTGGTTTTATGCCAATTTGCACGTGGCTCAGGCAATAATCCAGAGATTATTACCCTCGAGGTACATTTTCACAACTTTCACTTCCCCCCATACCTCCGACCCACCTGTTCTTACCTGTGAAAATTCCGGCCTTTATTTCTGACCATAAGTGAAAATACAAACAAATATATTGGCCGTGATTGCAAGATCCACAGCACAAAACTGCTTGAATGGATAATAAACAAAAAACACAGAAAGATGTGGTTTGGGGTGGCACAATAGAAATCTTGCAGCTCTGGAGAATTATACTGAATATTTTGTTTTAAAGGGTTAAAGAAGTGAAAATTGCATTAATTCACAGTGCTGTCTAAATCGTCTAAAGCCATAAAATCTGATTCAACTTTTTTTAATATGGGAGTGACAGAATCCATAGAGCAGTCTTCAATTGGCTAACTTTCGTGTATTATAAGTTTTGCTTTGAAAATGGAAGTTGACATCAAGGACGCTCATCAAACATCAAAGACAAATGTACCCTGAAGAGATTTGTTGCTCATCATTTACAAAGCAAGTGTGATAGTGTTGTAATGTGCCTTGCTGACACAAAATACCAAATACATTTTGTTGTGGAGTATTTTAAACCAACACTCGACACAAGGTTTTAGATCGATAGTCAAGTTGTCTTTATTGCACCGTGGGGAAACAGTCTGCTCTGTCTTAGCCAGACCTTTCCAAATTGGTACAGCAAACACTACATTATTATACATTGCAACACATATGTCCAGCTCATTCAAAATTCATTCCTGCCACCTGATTGAACCTTGGCCCGCATGCATCTTCACTGATTGGTTGCCTATGCTGCGATACATTAAAGTACCGCCTTTATTATCGGAAAAGTATATGTCCGTTATCCCCCAAGCTGTTGTTGCACCTATGACCTTTGTTTATGCCAGATGGGGTCTCATCAACATTGTACTTCTGACTCATTGTCCTCCTTTCCTGCCTCTCTAGGCCTCTTTACTTCCAACTCATTGTTTTACTTCCCTGCCAGAACAGAACTTACATCCTCTAGGCCTCTTTATGGTTCCATGTCCGGCTAGGTTATCTCAACTGCCAGCTCAGCAACTTAGAAAAAGCTTACTACTACAAAAGGCCTATTAGATTATTGTCTTTATTACACCATTCAGTGAAACTGCCAGCGATGTCAGTTTAACTCTTTCCCCACTGCACATTTGCTCCAATTTGCTGTCATTTGAAAAGAGAATGAAATGAGTGCAAAAGAAAGTATATAAACACAAAAAGCATAGAATAAGATTTGATAGTTTTATTCAACAATATAATGACTTAAGAATATTTCAAAGTGCTATCAACCACCTCCCCTCATCCTCCCTCTTACTCCTGCTCAGGCCGGGTCCTCAATAGTGAAATCCCGTGGGATATTTAGCTACATTAAAGCAACTAAATAAATGGAAGTTGTTGTTCTTTATATATTTTTGATTATATCATTACTGTCATCAACCTCTCCCGCATTTTTTTTGAAAGGGACAGTTTAGTAGCAAAGGGGTCGATTTTACCGGCAGGCGGGATCGGTGGGTGAGAGTGCAAAAGCGGGCTGGTGCATTCCGAGGTTGTAAAGGAAGCGAAGCCCAGCCGATTTTAACAGCCAGGCCTCATAATAATAAGATTGGCGGGCTTGCACATAATAGTGGCTTGCTGTGTCCTACACAACATCACTATCCAGAGAGGGTTGGACCTGCAGGGGGCAAATGGGCAAGAAGAGGCATCATCTGTAGAGGAACAGGTGGGCGAAGGCAAGGCAGAGGAAGAAGGGACAGCACGCTGCTTTGCGGATGGAGATGCAAGGGATGCATTAATTGCTCAGGTTAATAGCTCGTTCCCCTTCCAGTAGAACTGAAACCAACCCCCTTTGCAGTAACAGTCCTGGGAACCTCAGTCACCACTCCTTTAATCTTGCATTCTCTAACATTGAAAGCATTCACCCAACTTTCACATCAATGACTTACTGACAAGGCAGACTCATAAGCTGCTCGACAAACATTTAGCAGACCAAAGTGCCAATAGCGACAAAGCTTTTAATGTGAATCTAACCACAAACCTTTGTATGAAATCATCAAGTACACAAGTATCAACCCATAGTGCCTTTTGTAAAAGAAGGCTTACATACTCTACTACTTCTATGAAGTGCTCCTTCAGTAGCTTCAGCAGAGCTGATAGTAGGCTGCTGTGGATCATGTTGAAATGCTTGTGGCCTGTTACCTCTGGGAGCCCGAGCCCGTGCAGACTGGAGAACCTGAGCTGCTGCCCAGATTGCCTGACTCAGCTGGCTTTCAGGCACCATGGTGGGTAGTGGTTGAGAGGGTGGCGATAGAGCAGACTACAGGACATGCACGCGCTGCCTCCTGAGAGAGGGCAGCACTTGACTGTCCCTTACTGCTGCGGTCACTCCCATGGGGCTGCGGCTCATTACTCCCAATGATTTGAGGGAGAACAGACTGCAGTGATGCCCTGAAAGACCTTGTCCACGTGGCCCACCTGTCTATCCATCTCTAAGGTAGAGCAGGCATTGGAGCCCAGAGTCTAGATGGCAGACGTGTGAGCTGCCATCAGAGCTGCATAAGCTGTTGACATGGACACCTGCTGTGAGGGCCTGGCTGCAGTGTCCCTGGAGGTGGCCACAACTCCATGGTAGATTGCAGAGTGGAAATGCCAGGTGAGAACTCATAGAAACATAGAAGATAGGAACAGGAATAGGCCATTCGGCCCTTCGAGCCTGCTCCGCCATTCAATGAGATCATGGCTGATCATCCAAATTCAGTACCCTGTCCCTGCCTTCTCCCCATATCCCTTGATCCCTTTAGCCTTAAGAAATATATCCAACTCTTTTTTGAATATATTTAATGAACTGGCCTCCACCGCCCTCTGTGGCAGAGAATTCCACAGGTTCACCACTCTCTGGGTGAAGAAATTCCTCCTCATTTCAGTCCTAAATGGCTTACCCCTTATCCTTAGACTATGACCCCTGGTTCTGGACTCCCCGGCCATCATAAACATCCTTCCTGCATCTAGTCTGTCCAGGCCTGACAGAATTTTATAGGTTTTGATGAGATCCCCTCTCAATCTTCTAAACTCCAGTGAGTATAAGCCCAATCGACACAATCTCTCCTCATACGTCATTCCTGCCATCCCAGGTATCAGCCTGGTGAATCTTCGCTGCACTCCTTCCATGGCAAGAACGTCCTTCCTCAGGTAAGGCGACCAAAACTGCACACAATACTCAAGGTGCGGCCTCACCAAGGCCCTGTACAATTGTAGCAAGACATCCTTGTTCCTGTACTCGAACCCTCTTGCTATGAAGGCCAACATACCATTTGCCTTCTTAACCGCCTGCTGCACCTGCATGCTTACCTTCAGCAACTGGTGCACAAGAACACCCAGGTCTCTTTGCACTTCCCCTTCTCCCAATCTATTGCCATTCAAATAATAATCTGCCTTCCTGTTTTTGCCACCAAAGTGGATAACCTCACATTTATCCACATTATAGTGCATTTGCCATGTTTCTGCCCAATCACCCAATCTGTCCAAATCGTACTGGAGTTTCACGACATCCTCCTCACAGCTTACCCTCCCACCCAGCTTTGTGTCATCTGCAAATTTGGAGATATTACATCCAATTCCCTCGTCCAGATCATTAATATATATTGTGAACAGCTGGGGTCCTAGGACCGATCCTTCGGTACCCCACTAGTCACTGCCTGCCACTCGGAAAACGACCTGTTTATTCCAACTCTTTGCTTTCTGTCCGCCAACCAGTTCTCTATCCAAGTCAATATCCTGCCCCCAATCCCATGTGCCTTAATTTTGCACGCTAATCTCTTATGTGGGACCTTATCAAAAGCCTTCTGAAAGCCTGCGCATATTGAAAGTAGACTTCTCCATACTGCCAGACATGGTGCTCAATGTCTTTGGCTGGCCTTCCAATACATCATATAATTGCTGCTGTGCCTGAAAAGTTTTTCTTTTCATGGCCAGAACCCGGATCTCACATCTCTGTCCCACTCAGCAGAGCTAAGAGAGGATGTTGCCTTCCGGCAAGTCATCTACTAGGCTATCCCTGCTACCAGTACCTGCTCCTGCTCACTTGAGATGTACGTTTCACCAAGTGCAGGTCCCTCTAATTTGCTATCCATCCAACGCTTGGTGCGAGGGAGGGATGTAGGGTGTGGTTCCTCAGGAGATATTCTGTTTGCCGAGGTGTCTTCTTTTTGGAGGTTCTTGTTGCTGAGAAGGACCTGGAGGAAAGAAGAATGGGACAAGAGTTAGAATGGCAATGGGAGGCTGGACATTCGCGCATGAAAGGCTTGACCATACTGGTTGAAGTTTAGAAATTTGCTGAAGGTGCAATTGCTTGTGGTACATCCAGGGGTACAAGTGATAACCGGTTACCCTGCTCAGCAGAGCCGCCAACCTTATCATCTCCAATCCACATCGCTCTGGATGTGCCACTTATTCCCAGGGCCTCCTCCTCCACCTAGGTGAGGGTGACTATGTCAGCTGCTCCACCACCAGTCCTAGTTCTCTCCCTTGTGTTGTGCGATTTCTACTGCAGAAGGTGAAGGAGAGAGCTATGAGTAACTTGTGAGAAGTAAGGTGCAGATTTGTGGGGTTCTTGCTTGTAACGGATAAGCTGAGAGGGAGAGGAAGCAAGATGCTAGGAGAATGGGGATGTTTTGAGTAAGACTTCTCCTCCGACTACCACAAGGAAAGTCTTGGCCTCTGTTGCCCAGAATCCCCAGTTTACAACTGCGAAATGGCCCTGATCCACCCAACCCCCCCGCGACTTACCTTGGTGTTGGTGGGCAGTTTCCGGGACCTGCAATTTTGACCTGCCTGAAGACACCCAGCTGCCTCTTTCCGCCTGTTTCAGGCAGACACTGGGCTGGCGAAATGCGAATGAAATAGGAGTCAAAATAGCCCAGGCTTCAAATTGATGACGTCGGATGGGTTTGATTCTCCCCCCAACCCCTGTCTGCGTGAGACCCACTCCTAGTTAAAACTTCCCTATTTTTTTATTTACTATCATAATTTTCTGTTGCTTCAACACATGCAACAAGGGAATCATTCAAAAGAAGGGTAACTGAAGATTTCCAGAAGCAAGATTTAATACTAAATTATAGATTGAGACGTATGAAAGTGCTATTTAAAATTATCCAAAGCAAGCCAGGTATTAAAGATGTAAAGCACTTAAAAGCTATGAGGAAGCGTACCAGAGACGTGACTGAAGCACTCCTAACATAATGTGCTCCTGCTTCTCAAATCAGTTGCTAATTGGTAGATATTTACAAAATGTTGAATAAAGTTCTATCATTTATTAAAAGCAAAATGCACTTTGCTATTGGGATGTGCTTTGTTAAACAAACTTTCATTTGAAAGACCAAAGCACTTTAATGACAAAATTGAAATAAATATAATTTATTGCCTTTCTAAATTTAGAATAGAATGAAAAATATTGTAAAATTGCTCTTGCTGACTTGTATAACTAGTAGCATTATAAAGGTGTATCATCTGACATTTTATATAACAATCACGCTGTGTTTTTGTTGGGGAATTGTGGCAAAAAAGTGAACCTTGCGTGACTCATTTCCAGAGTAATAGCCTTGTAAATGTTATCGTGTTGCACCTACAGTTAGTGAAAGAACATTTCACCACTGGAAACAGAGCCCTGCTTACTGGCCCCTAAATAGTCTTTTCTGGGAAGTTAAAGAGGGATAGAACTATATGAGATGTTTTCAATTCATCGAACTTTCCCTCTCATGCAAAGTTTAAAAATATTACTTATCAGGTAAAAATTTTGAATTTGTCCAACTCAGCCACAGGAGACTCGCTTCAGGCCTTGAGATTAACTCAGCAGCAAGTGATTTGGTCACAAAGCATCTGAATTGATAAACTAGGGATCAATTCATTCAATATGCCAAGCTTCAACTGCGAAGCAATCCCTGACCCATTACTGGCTGCCACCGACTAATCCATTTACGGGATAGACAATGACTGGCACTCCCAAATTAGTGATTAAAAGGAACACTAGGCCCGGTTCTGTTAGTGTAAACTGTCAGTAACTAACACTAAGGCTGATGTTAGATCATTAGAGAAGTTGAGTTGTTTTTGCTAGTTCAGGATTTCCTCTACCAGTCTGGAGTTCTTATTTGGGATGACATTTGTGTAACTCGGGAGAAATTCTGATGTAGGTACGTCACCGTATGCAACAACTTGCATTTATATAGCGCCTTTAACATAGAAAAACATCCCCAGGCGCTAATATAATTTATGCATTTCTTTTTACTAGCGCTCTTAAGAATCTCGTCCACCAATGTCCATTTCTCCCTCTGAGTATGAGTCTTCTGAACTTTACCTACTTCTTTCTTGCAAGTTACTCACAATCCTTACCACTCTGGGGGAGGATTTCGTCTGTGTGTTTGGCCTGACAAAATAGCAAGGATGTTTATCAATAAAAGATTTCACTACAGCTCGAACATAATGGAAATGATACACCATGGTGGTTGCCAAATTGGGACATTTCAAGTCTCAAGGTTTTGCAGGTCCTTAGAAAAATTATTTCCAAGCAAGAAAAACATAACCATGTCACACTGGAACCAAGCCAGTTGTGTGTTGGATACGCTCAAGTCTGCACCCCTTTGACTTGACAGATCGAAGATAGCTGTGGAGGTATTGTAGTGAGTGGAGGGCCAAAGATTGGGAGTTTGAAAGTGACTTGGAGGAGAGTTTTTTTTCATGGGGAAGAATCAGAAGGAAGTGGAGCTAGAAGTGGGTAAGGGGCATGTGAGTGGTTAGGGATAAAAGGAAGTGGTCAGAGATGGCCTTGTTAGTGACCACGGGAGCAGTGAGTCCATGGGATATAGCTAGGTCAAGGGGGTGGCCGTAAATCTTCTTCTTAGGCAGTCCCTCGGAACCGAGGATGACTTGCTTCCACACTAAAAATGAGTTCTCAGGTGACTGATGAGTCCAATGCAGGACCTACAGTCTCTGTCACAGGTGGGGCAGACGGTGGTTGAAGGGGCGGGTGGGTCGGGTGCTTGGGTTGATGTGCGCTCCTTGCGCTGCCTGCGCTTGGCTTCCGGCGAAGAGACTCGAGGTGTTTGGCGCCTTCCCGGATGCTTCTCCTCCACTTTGTGCGGTCTTGGGCCAGGGATTCCAAGGTGTCGGTGGGGATGTTGCACATTTTCAAGGAGGCTTTGAGGGTGTCCTTGAAGCGTTTCCTCTGCCCACCTGGGGCTCTCTTGCTGTGTCGGAGCTCCGAGTAGAGCGCTTGTTTTGAGAGTCTCGTATCGGGCATGCGGACAATGTGGTCCGTCCATCGGAGCTGATCGAGCGTGGTCAGAGCATTGATGCTGGGGAACACTGACTTTGGTGCACCTATCCTGCCAATGGATTTGCAGGATCTTGTGGAAGCAGTGTTGGTGGTACCTCCCTAGTGCTTTGAGGTGCCTGCTGTACATGGTCTATGTCTCTGAAGCATACAGGAGGGCAGGTATCACTACTGCTCTGTAGACCATGAGCTTGTTGCTGGGTTTGAGGTCCTGGTCTTCAAACACTCTCTTCCTCAGGTGACCGAAGGCTGCACTGGCACACTGAAGGCAGTGTTGGACTTCGCCATCGACGACTGCCCTTGTTGACAGTAGGCCCCCGAGGTATGGAAAGTGGTCCACGTTGTCCAAGGCCTCGTCGTGGATTTTGATAATCGGGGGGGCAGTACTGTGTGGCGGGGGCAGGTTGGTAGAGGACCTTTGTCTTACGGATGTTTCGTGTAAGGCCCATGCTCTTGTACGCTTCAGTGAAGGTGTTGACGATGGTTTGGAGTTCAGCCTCAGAGTGTGTGCAGATGCAAGCTTCGTCTGCATACTGTAATTTGATGACAGAGGATGGGACGACCTTGGATCTGGACTGGAGGCGATGGAGGTTGAACAGTTTCCCGTTTGTTCTGTAGATTAGCTCCACTCCAGCGGGAGCTTACTGAGGGTGAGATGGAGCATTGCAGCCAGGAAGATGAAGAAGAGTTTTGGTGCAATGTCACAGCCTTGCTTGACCTTGGTCCGTACGTGAATTGGGTCTGTGGTGGATCCGTTGGTCAGGATCACTGCTTGCATGCTGTCGTGAAGCAGGCGGAGGATGGTGACAAACTTTTGAGGGCAGCCGAATTTGAGGAGGACACTCCATAATCCCTCACGGTTGATGGTGTCGAAGGCCTTTGTGAGGTCAAAGAAGGCCATGTACTGCATTTGGTGCTGTTCCCTGCATTTCTCTTGTAGTTGACGCGTGGTGATGATCATGTCCATTGTGCCCCTTAGTGGGCGGAATCCGCATTGCAACTCTGGGAGGAGCTCTTCAGCCACTGGGAGAAGGCGACTGAGGAGGATTCTTGCGATGACTTTCCCTGTGGCAGACAACAGGGACACTCCGATGTAATTACTGCAATCGGACTTGTCACCTTTCTTGAAGATGGTCACGATTACGGTGTCTCTGAGATCCCCTGGCATGCTCTCCTCCTTCCAAATAAGAGAAATGAGTTCATGTATTCGCGCCAGTAGTGCTGCTCCACCATGTTTTAGCGCCTCGGCGAGGATTCCATATGCTCCTGAGGCCTTGTTGTTCTTCAGTTGTCGGATGGCCTTTTCAACCTCAAATAGGAGCAGGGGTGGCCGCAAGTATGGATAGGAGAATTTAAATGAAGGGAGAGGTTTAAGGAGGACAGAAGGTCATTACATTTAGAGGAGAGAGGACAGAGGAGCTGAGATGGGAGACTAAATTCGTTGAGGATGGGGAGTTGCTCACATGAATATTCAGTAATGTGTGTTACTTAGCAATGTAAAGGGACAAACAAAGGTGACATTAATTTTGTAATTTGCGTGTTAGATAAGTTAAAATAAAAAGATTTTTGTTGATACAGGAAGAGTATTTCATTGAGGGGCTTAAATGGTCACATAGAAGTACATAGAAATTACAGCACAGAAACAGGCCATTCGGCCCAACTGGTCTATGCCGGTGTTTATGCTCCACCCGAGCCTCCTCCCACCTTACTTCAACTCACCCTATCAGCACATCCTTCTATTCCTTTCTCCCTCGTGTACTTATCTAGTTTCCTCTTAAATGCATCTATTCTATTCGCCTCGACTACTCCATGTGGTAGTGAGTTCCACATTCTATCCACTCCCTCGGTAAAGAAGTTTCTCATTATTGGATTTATTAGTGACTTTCGTATAATTATGACCTTTAGTTTTGAACTCCCCACAAGTGGAAACATCTTCTCAACATCTTCCTTATCAAACCCCTTCATAATTTTAAAGACCTCTATTAGGTCACCCCTCAGCCTTCAGTCTTCCCTGTTCTGGTATCAGCCTTGTAAATCTTTTTTGTACCTTCTGCAGTGCCTCTAAATCATTTTTTGTAATATGGAGACCAGAACTATGCACAGTACTCTAAGTGTGGTCTAACCAAGGTTCTATATAAGTTTAACATAACTTCTCTGCTTTTCAATCCCCACAGAATCTTCGTACCGATTTGAGTGGAAAACGTGTTTGTACACGTGCTGAGTCATCAGCAGTAAGATTTGATATCTGCCTGATTCTAATCAGGACCCAGCAGGTGTACCAATTTACCTGCAATTATGAAGAAATTGTGTATCTGCATGAGACATGCGTTCAACTGTGTGGAAACTTGAAAGCTTTAACATTTTTAAAATTTAAATCAGGATTATAGCCAGGCTTCTGGTGGACAATATAATCTGAAATGATTATCCATATGTATAGTGTCATTAAAATGAACTAATACTATTATTCCAGTATTACCATGAAATCCATGTGTTATAGAGCAAATCTCTTAAAGGCTCTTTTTGGACTCTAGGGGAATCGAGGGATATGGAGATCGGGCGGGAAAGTGGGGTTCAGATCGATGATCAGCCATGAACTTATTGAATGGCGGAGCAGGCTCAAGGGGCCGTATGGCCTACTTGTTGAATCCGTGATTCTTAAAGTATGATGTTTTCCAATAACTACATGGAGGCTGTAACTTAACAATCAACAGGTGTTTACTGGAGTAGGGTAGTCTCAAGACAGGCAGTACAGAGGCATGCTCAAGGCTTATATACAGGTGTGGTCACTGCCGGTACTACAGTATACAGGAGCTGTAAAAGTAGTTCTCTCTTAAAGGTACATACACTACAATTCCTCCCCTTTTAGATTAGCAGTACCCATAATATTCAAATAACAATTAACACTTTAACATGCACATTAAACAGAAATAGTCCATTTATAGATTCAGTCTTTGGGGCGGCTTCCTGATCCTTTCTGGATAGCGCCTTTCCTGAGGTTCTTGTTCTTGGTGCGGAGGCGATTCTGGCCCCCTTTCGTCGGTTAGCTCATCAGTTTCCACTGCTACTGTTTCTGAGGTAGATGCTACCGGTATGTCGGGTTCATCCCCAGGTATGCGAGACATGGGGTTGACTCGTTCCTGTGATGCTAAGATCTGGTCGACGTGGCGTCTCACAATGTTCTCCCCGACATCCACTGTGTACATTAATGGCCCCTGCCGTGTGCATATCGTTCTGGGTTGCCATTTCTCTGTTCGGTAGTCACGGGCCAAGACTGGTTGTCCTACATTGAAGCTCCTTGTCAGCTTCTCATTGATGTGCCGGAATTGTTTATCCTCAACATTTCTTCGCACATTTGGTCTGAGCAAATCCAGACGAGATCTCAACCTTCGGTTAAAGAACATCATGGCCGGGGTGTGGTTGGTAACTGCATGTGTCGCATTTCTGTAGGCTAACAGGAAATTGTCCACCTTATGCTGTAGTGGAATTTCATCATCGCACATGGCCTTTATCGCCTTTTTAAAGGTTTGTACGAACCTCTCAGCCAATCCATTTGTGGCTGGATGATACGGGGCAGATGTGTAATGCCTTACCCCATTCCTTCTCATAAATTTCCGAAACTCTTCGGACACAAACTGTGGTCCATTATCAGAGCAAATCTGCTCTGGCAAGCCGTTCCTGGCAAATATGGTCCGTAGGACTGCAATCGTTTTCTCTGTAGTGGTTGAGGACATTTTTATCACCTCAGGCCATTTCGAGTGCGCATCCACTGCTATTAAGGACATTGAGTCCATGAATGGACCAGCAAAATCAATATGCACCCGTTGCCATGGAGAGGAGGGCCACTCCCATGGGTGTAGAGGGGCATGTGGTGGTGCATTTTGGACCTTCTGGCATCCTGAGCAGCTCTTGGTTAGGTCCTCGATTTGTTGATCAATCCCCGGCCACCACACATAAGCCCTAGCAAGGCTTTTCATTTTCACCCTTAACTTGGGTGGAATTACCACTCGGGATCCACACATCACTGTCCCCTGGCATACTGACAGCTGTTCTCTTCTGGATGAGAATGCTGGCAACAGTGAGTCGCCATGTGTTGGCCATCCCCTCACCGTCAAATCATATACCCGAGACAGTGTCGGATCATTGCGGGTCTCCTTCTCTATATCCGCGTTCGTTACTGGCAATCGTTCAATTATTGACGAATAAAATATCTCGATATGGTCCACTGCTGGTGCTTCCTCCACAGTAGGCAGTGGCAAGCGTGATAGCCCATCAGCGTTTCCATGCTGTTTCGTGCCTTTATATTCTATTTCATATTGGTTCGCCCCTAGAAAAAGGGACCATCTTTGTAACCGTTGTGCAGTCATCACCGGAACGCCCTTCTTTGGATTAAAGATGGAGATAAGTGGTTGGTGGTCAGTCAGCAAGGTGAACTTCTGCCCCTGCAGATAGTGGTTGAATTTTTTTACTCCCCATACTAGGCTGAGGGCCTCCCTGTCGATCTGGATGTAGTTACGCTCGGCTGAGGTTAGTGACCGAGACGCAAAGGCTACTGGCCTCTCCAACCCGTCTGGGAATTTGTGCGACAGCACCGCTCCAATACCATAGGGTGATGCATCACATGCCAAACGAATTGGTAGTGCTGGGTTGAAATGGGTCAACACCTCTTTTGATGTGATCACTTCTTTGCACTTCTGGAAAGCTCGTTTACATTCGTCATTCCACTTCCATGGTACCCGCGTTTGTAGTAGGGTGTTCAGTGGGTGTAATACTGTAGACAAATTTGGTAAGAACTTATGGTAGTAGTTTACCAGCCCGAGGAACGACCTCAGTTGTGACACATTTTCCGGTGCTGGAGCCTTGACTATTGCCTCAATCTTTTCAGGGGACTTATGTAACCCCTCGTCATCAATAACGTGGCCACAATACGAGATCTGCTTCTGGAAAAACTCGCACTTGTGGCGATTAGCTCGTAGCCCATATTCCTTTAATCTAGTGAGCACCTTCTCCAGGTTGGCGAGGTGATCACTGTCATTTTCGCCCGTGACCAGGATGTCGTCCAAATAACACTGGGTCCCTGGAATCCCTTGCAGGACTTGATCCATTGCCCTTTGCCAAATAGCCGGAGCTGATGCTACCCCGAACACCAGCCGGTTGTATTGGTAGAGACCTTTATGAGTGTTGATGGTGAGGTATTGTTTCGAGGCTTCTTCTACCTCCATTTGCAAGTACGCCTGGGCCAGATCAATTTTGGTGAAGCGTTTACCTCCAGATAGCGAGGCGAAAATATCTTCAATCCGTGGAAGCGGATAATGTACCGTGTGAAGGACTGGGTTCACTGTCACCTTAAAATCCCCACAGATGCGGACCTTCTTTGGTTCCCCAGGCGTATTACTCAACGACCTCTTCATTACAGGAACGATTGGTGTAGCCCACTCGCTCCAGTCTACTTTGGACAGTACTCCTGAATGTTCCAACCCTTCCAGCTCTGCTTCGACGGCTGGTCGGATCGCATAAGGCACCGGTCTGGCCTTAAAAACTTTGGGCTTGCATTTTCCTCTATTTTAATCGTTGCTGTTATGCCTTTTACTGTTCCGAGTCCCTCTTGGAACACTTCTTGTGCGTCAGTTAGCATTTTTGACAGTCGTCCAGGTGTGACGTCGTCATCCTTTTTGGCCTCAACCTTCAGTGCTTGTATGGAATGCCAATCTAATTGTATCTTCCGGATCCATTCACGTCCTAGTAGTGGTGGTCCTCCATCTGGCAATACATATAGGTCCACTTTAGCTATTTCCTGGCCTTTGTATATCACTTTCACCCTTATTTTCCCTTTGGGGTAGACTTTTTGCCCCGTGTATGTCTTCAAGACAATCTCTGTAGCTTTCAAGGGTATATGTGAAAATAGCCACTTGTAGTCCCTTTGGTTTATGACTGTTAGGGCTGATCCTGTGTCCAATTCCATTTTCACTTGGACTCCGTCTATCTTGAGTGTGACCCAGATAGTCTGGTGATCCTCCATTTTTTGATTACCTTATGTAGTTTCAGACAACCCAGCTCCTTGCTTCCGGAGTCTGTATCACTTTTCTGTTCATCTGAACTACTGTCCATCACCTTATGTACCTTTTTGTACTTCTCCTGTGGAGATTTCTTGCTGCTGGTTTTCTTCCCTGACCTGCAGACTCTTGCTATGTGTCCTGCTCTTCCACACTGTCTGCACACTTGGTCCTTGAACCAACAATCCTTCTGGTCGTGTGTTGTTCTGCCGCAGCGATAACACTTCCCTGCTCCATATGACATTTCATTGGTGCCATAGTCTTGCGGTCTCCGTTGTATCTCTGCCGCGCCCCATGCGGCTGCTTCGTGTGATACTGCCATGCTGAAAGCCTTGTCCAGCGTAAGATCCTTTTCTGATAGAAGCCGTTTCTGGGTTCCTTCACTTTGAAGCCTACACACAAACTTGTCCCTTAACGTATCTGCTAGTCCCACTCCAAACTGGCAGTGTTTCGATAGCTTGCGCAGTTCCGTTAAGTACTCAGCATTACTTTCGTCTTTATGCTGGTTCCTTTTGTGGAACTTAAATCTTTCTGCTATCAGCAGCGGTGTGGGGTTTAAGTGGTCCTGTAGGATTTCTACTATGTCTTCGAAATTCTTATCCTCGGGCTTCTCTGGGGTTATTAGGTTTCGCAGTAAGCCATAAGTTTTTGCACCCATGGAATTTAACAAAACCAGTGCTTTCCTAGCATCTGGCACTTCATTCGCCCTGCAAGTACACCTCAATGCGTTCCACATATGTCGCCCAATCTTCGACTTCATTGTCGAACGCAGTGATACTACCACTCTTCGGCATCCCTGGGTGTGATTTAACTGTCTAAAATGGCGTCTCCCGTGCTCTCCCTTCTTCTCCGCTGGCACAAAATGGTGTCTCCCGCGCTTTCCTTTCTTCCCGCGCTCGCCCTTCTTCTCCGCTGCGGCTTCTAAAAATGGTGTCTCCCGCACTCTCCCTTCTTCTCCGCGGCTCAATGGCGTCTCCCGCGCTCTCCCTTCTTCTCCCCACGGATGCGGTTTAACCCTTGAGCCCTGGCTATGCTCTGCGCGTTCTCCTGTGCGCCTTTCCCGTTGCTGTCGCTCGGTCCTGAAACCGGCTGCTGCTTTACCCTCTCTCTCTCTCTGTTTGTTTTTCCTCGACACCGCTCAGTTTTCAACCCCCGGCCGCGCCCTGTGTGCTTCACCCTCTCTCTTACCCCGTCGACGCTGCTCGGCTTTTTCTATGCCGTCGGTCGGCTCCAGCCGCCGCTGTCTGGGAAGGGTCTGCGCTGTACCTGTTGCCAGTCTGTTGCTGGATCGTCGTGGCTGGGGAACCAAGCCCGGCTCTCAACAGCCTCCCCTGCGATGTTCACTCTCTGCCGGATGACTGGGCGGTTGCTCGTGGTCGACGCCCGTGCTTCTGGCCTCGACTTTCTTCCACCGCCCTCCCGGAGCGAATCCTTGAAGGGAAATGCAGAGTTGCAGGTAGATTCGAATCGACCTCGTCGCCACTGTTCAATCCGTGATTCTTAAAGTATGATGTTTTCCAATAACTACACGGAGGCTGTAACTTAACAATCAACAGGTGTTTACTGGAGTAGGGTAGTCTCAAGACAGGCAGTACAGAGGCATGCTCAAGGCTTATATACAGGTGTGGTCACTGCCGGTACTACAGTATACAGGAGCTGTAAAAGTAGTTCTCTCTTAAAGGTACATACACTACACTAATTGTTATGTATGTACCTTTAAGGGAATAATTGGTTTTAGACTGCAGTACCGGCAGTGACCACCCCTGTATAAAAGGCCCTAGCAGGCTTCTGTATTTCAGTCTGACGTTGCCCTCCTGTTCAGTAAAGTACCGGTTAAACTGTTCTCCCGAAGTCCGTGTATTATTGAGGCGCGGACTTTACACTACTCCTGCTCCTATTTGTTATGTTCTTATGTGATGTAGGATGCCTAGGTAGATAAAGTCGCCCACTGCCTCCACGATTTGTCCATCTACTTGAATGTCTCGTATCGCAGCATTTGCACTGACACTCTGGTCGATAGTTTTTGCCCAAGAAACCAGCAGTCCAAACGTGGCTGCTTCACACATAAAGTTCTCCAATTCGTCTCTGAGGTCACCTCGCCTCCTGACCAAGGAGGGCGACATCATCACGTAGTCCAGGTTGGAAAAAGATGCCCGATCGACGGTACTGCTGATATTTGCAGAGATGCGGTCGAGGATTGGAGTTCATTGCACAACAGAATAAGGTTGGAGTCAGGACGCATCCCTGCCTTACATCAGATCTGGTATAGAACCTCTCAGACTTGTGGTTCCCCAGTCGGACCCATACTGGATCATGATGTAGATCTTGAATTGGCCTCAGGGGGACATCAGGGACACCAATGCATCGTAGAAGCTTCCATAGGCTGTTTTCGTCAACAGAATCAAAGGCTGCCTTGAGGAAACATATATAACTGCTAATGGATGGTTGAATTTGCGATAAATCTCAGACAATAGGTGGAGAGCAAGTATGACATCCATTATAGATTGTCCATTGGTGATATGTCTATAATTGCCACACTCGGTGTGCAGACCATTTCCTTTATAGTGCGATAATGATCCCTAACTACTCCACTGGCACCTTCTCATGGAGGCAGCAGTCGACTTTATCTACCTTGGTAGCAAACTGTCATCAAATGGGTGTAGCGAGCCAGATATACTGAGGAGAATTGACTCGATATCGCCAGCAATGAAGGACCTGCACAGGGTCGGAAGTCTTCTTCTTATCGTGTCCACGGACAGTCTATACATAGCCCAGCCAGAACTGGACACATTTTTGTGCCTTGTTGTTGAATTCGGCAAGATCTGCAACAGTGCAGGGTTCCTCTAACGATGGGCATTGCAGGAGATGTTACATAGTCTGTGCCTCAATTCCACATTCACAAGTTGTCGGGCTGGTTGAATATCCCCATTTGCTTAGTGACACCTTTGAGCAACCTACACCGGTCCTAAGTCTGTTAAGGCACTTCCAGGTTGCCCAGTTGCAATTAGCTCCTGGAGGAAGGCTTTCATCAAGTAAAATTTCCATCGCTGGGGGTTGTTCAAGACTGGCGAGCCGGTCTTTCCACAAGGCGATGCGGGCTTCAGATGAGGTTGATTGTAATGGAACAACACTGTTCATGAAGCTCTTTCTTGACTTTAGGCGGCTGGGTGTAGGTGTATGACAATGCAGAGGGTGTCTCTCATCTGATGTTTGACGGAGTCGCTCTTTCTTGCTGGCGACCATTCTTCTTATATCAGGGGGAGCGATACCCGCCAGGATATATAGGCTGTTGGTGTTTGTTGGTTTTAAGCAACCTGTGATAAATCGGCAGCTTGCATTCAGAACGGCATCCATCTTCTTGGCATGAGTAGACCTTTCCCATGCAGGGCAGGCGTATTCGGCAGTGGAATAGCAAAGAGCAAGTGCACTGGTTCGCAATGTTTTCGGGCTTGTTCCCCATCTTGTGTTAGTGAGCTTATTCAGGATGTTGTTTTGTACACTCACTTTTGCCTTTGTCTTCTCGATGTGGTTCTTGAAGGTAAGGCATCGGTCAAGGGTGACTCCTAAGTAGATAGGGTGCTCGCAATGCGTCAGTGTTGCTCCACACCAGGTTACTTTCAGCTGGCGTTTGGCTTCACGGTTTCTGAGGTGGAATGCACAAACTTGCGTCTTTGATGGGTTTGCGCGAAGGTGGTTTTCTTCATAGTAGGATTTTAGTCCCTCCAAGGCCCCAGAAAGCGTTTTCTCCACGGAAGTCAAAAGGTGAAAATCCCAATGAAAGCACGGATCTGTCAGGCCTGCGTTCTTTCAATACTTGAATCTGAAAAATGACTGCTGCTTAAGCAAGACATCAAAAGACTAAATAACAACAGAAAATGCTGGAAAAACTCAGCAGGCCAGGCAACATCTGTGGAGAGAAATTAGAGTCAACGTTTCGGGTCAAAACCCTTTATCAAGACCCGATCAAGGGTTTTGACCCGAAACGTTGACTCTAATTTCTCTCCACGGATGTTGCCTGGCCTGCTGAGTTTTTCCAGCATTTTCTGTTGTTATTTCGGATTTCCAGCATCTGCAGTATTTTGCTATCAAAAGACTAGAAGCATTCCACATGCACTGTCAGACGTGACCGCTGGGAATTGGATAGTTCGACTTTGTCCGTAACAGAGATGTAACAATGAGAACCGGACTTGAGAGGATTGAAGTCATCATTAATCATTACCGCAAAGTGTTCTTTGGTCATGTCGTTCATATCGGAGTCAAAGGGCTGTATATTTACAGGGGATGGATGTGTAGGCAGGGTGGGGCGGTGGGGGGAGTTTTGGACAGGAAAGCCGTAAGTCTGGGTTTCCCTGCTCATTTTAACTTCACAGCGTGCGACTTTTGGACCTGACAGGTCAACCTGATTGACAGGCTTGGTATCCAGTCGGGCAGGAAGCACTCTGGAGGAGGCCGCAGGACCAGTTAGGTCTAATCCCCGACCCAGTGTTGCGGGGGGGGAGGGTCCGGTCCAGAAGTGGGGTCTGATCCCCGACCCCCGGGCGGGTAATCCCGGGGAAGGGTTTGTGGAGGGGGTGGTGGTGGCATTCTGATAATGGGGGAGCTTGGGGGCCGGTAGGAAGCACTCCTGCTCCTCCTGGAACTCAAGGATTGCTCCCCGAGGTTGTCCTCGCCTTGCTGCAGCTGCCCGGTTTTCCAAGGCCCAGGAAACCCGGCTGGCCACAGTAAAACCTGCAGAGCAGGTTAAACCCAAGGCTTCCAGCCTCATTAACATATTTTAAATGCCAACCCGCCTCCTGGGAACGGGTTGGCTGCCCGCCCCTTGTCCCACCTCATTAAAACCCGGAAGTCAGCAGGTTGGAACCGGCTTCCCGCGCGCTCGGAATTTTTGCCCATTTAACTGCCCCCGACCCGCACCCACTCCCACCCAGTCACCCATGTTAAAATTCCCCCCAAAGTTCCTCTAAACTGGGCACTGAATTGAAGCAAGGAAGGCATGCTCCAGATTGAAAGTGGCCACGGAGTCTTCCTCGGTTTACCTGGCTATATCAGATCAGAAACCATCCAATGGAACTCTCTGACACTAGGAATTAAGTCATACAGCATGGTGATTGACAGTCAATGCTACGGACCTCTGCTGTTTAAGTGTAATTATTGCTGCTGATGTAGGATAGCAATGTTCCTCTTAAATGATGGTTCCATTCAGTAGAATAGATTTTGCTGGGATTGCGCTAGGTAAGACAGCTTGGCCACCTGGAGGATAAATAATCATTTGTAACAATAATCATTGATGTATGAAAAAGAAAATGGGGCAAATCCATAAAAGGAGAGACCTCACCAACTTTACTGTGAAATCAGGCATTTTAGTTAAAAATATGTGCAAATAAAAGTGAGATTACACTATCAGTATAGGTAATTATTTACTATGAATTCTGGGAATTCTGTTTGATCATAAGAACATCAGAAATAGGAGCAGGGTTAGGCCATTCGGCCCTTCGAGCCTGCTCCGCCATTCAATAAGATCATGGCTGATCTTCTACCTCAATTCCACCTTCCCGCACTATCCCCATATCCCTTGGTTCCCTTAATATTCAAAAATCTATCATTCTCTGTCTTGAATCTACTCAACGACTGAGCATCCACAGCCCTCTGAGATAGAGAATTCCAAAGATTCACAAACCTTTGAGTAAAAAAATTTCTCCTCATCTCAGTCCTAAATTGCTGACTGCTTATTCTGAGACTGTGGCTCTTAGTTCTAGACTCCCCAGCCAGGGGAAACATCCTCCCTGAATCTACCCTGTCAAGCCCCTTAAAAATGTTATATGTCTCAATGAGATCACCTCGCATTCTTCTAAACTCTAGGGAATATAGGCCTAGTCTACTCAAGCTCTCATAGGACAATCCCCTCATACCAAGAATCAGCCTAGTAAACCTTTGTTGCACTCCCTCTATGGCAAGTATATCCTTCCTTAGGTAAGGAGACCAAAACTGTACACAGTACTCCAGGTGTGGTTGGGGTAAGTGGGTGGGTAGGGGGGGTGGTTAAAGTTATAAGTCGGAAGTGTTACCTGTGGTTATTCATCTTGTCCAAGAGACTGAATCTATTAATAAAATACAAGATAGCATGTTGTCTAAAGGTCTGATGGATCCAAAGGAATATTTTTCATCCCATACTTTCTTATGACCTTAGGCTCCAGATACAGAATACATAAGTTCAAATGTAGTATGAAAAATTAAATTTTAATTAAGATTTGTTTTTTTTGAAGATTCAGATGTCTTATCAGGAAACTGGTACAGTAGAATGAATGCACAATGTAACCAAATGGACAATTCCTAGCTGAGGAATTTAGGTTTATATCATTTAGAAAATTACAGACTTGGATGAGATATTGAGGGTGTTTAATTAAGGAAGAAAGCAGGCAATACAGAAGCAAGCATTCATTGAATGAAATCCAAGAGACAGAATGAAAAGAACAACATTTTTAGAGCAGGATATTCACGAGTAAAGTAAGGATCTAAAACAAGGATCTTCTTGTTTTGGCTTCTTAACGTGACTAAACCAACACTCGGTGCAGTAGAAGTGGATTTGCTCAGAAGAGAGCTTTAAGAATTTCTGTTACAGTAAAAGTGTACTGGATAAGATTGAATTTATGACTGATAAAGATTTGGAGGAGAACTATGGATGGAATTATCTGTAGGACAGATCAATTTGGCAGAAGAAGCTCGTTGAGACAACTGGCCTTTTCTGCTCCACAATGGGCTTGATTTTTCTCTGAGCGGCGAATGAACAGTGCCAGCCATTTATTAGACATGCTCTTGCCCATAGACTTTCTGTGGGCTTTTGCACGGCAAGTTCCTGTCAGCCAAGGAGCCCAAAAAAAACAGCGCCCTCTACAGGGCATGTGCGACCTGTGTGAACAGGGAAAGCAACTGTGTATCTCCTTAACCAATCACATTGAAGAATCGTTAATGAGCAGTGAAGAGTCTGAACCAGGAAGTGAATGTTGGAATATTGGCTTAGAAACTCGTGGGCGCCATGAAAGTTGCTGGTGTCACCATGGCCTCGGGTTAATGGCTGCTGAAAATAGTTGCGGCGGTAGGAGAGAAAAATTTGCGCTGGGGACTAACGAATTTTAGCCCAGCGCTAACTCACCGTGTAACATCCTCCTGGTGGCGTTAGTGCAGGCATCGGTAGCGAAGTAGGCGTTCTATCTTCCAACAGCCTCGGGAAGAGAGACAATGGGCTGGATTTTGTCAATGGGGAGCTTTTGGAGGTGGGACTCCCACTTTTTGGGTTGTAGTCCCGCCTCCATCGACTTGTGGCCAACCCACGCTATTTTCCCTTGATTGACCTTGTTAAGCCCGCCCAGCGGGCTCAGCAGGCCAATTAAGGGACACCTGGTTACTGGTGACGTCAGCGATTGACATTTCATCTGTCAAGAGCATTTAACAGATGAAAAATCAGCGTTTGACAGCTCTGTGAAACTGTCAAACACTGACAATTGTCTTCTAACTCGAGTCCTTCTACTCAGACTCAGTGAGAGAGCTCTCCAGACCAGAAAGCAAAGGCTGCAGCTTTTGATACTTCAGCGGCCATTCTGCTTTCTGTGCCAGTGAGCTGAGGGACTCCCGAGAACTGAAGGGAGGAAGCCTGCAGGAGAAAGTAAAGGTAAGTAAAACTTATTAAAACACTTTACACTTACCTCACACACTTACCTCTGCACACATGCACCCATCACTCACCTGCACAACGGACATCTCGACCCTTCCAACCCCTTCAGATGGATGGTCTGCCTCGCTAACTTGGCATGGTTCAGAGCCGTCGGGAAGCCCACACTTCAGGGCTAAAAATAGGGATTAGGCAAAAAACTGCCTGTTAACTATCTGTTAACAGGCTGTTAATTGGCACTAATCCCCTTCCCGCCTCGGGGAGGCGGCTCCCAGCACAGGACGGATACCCGCCTCCTGGGACATTGGCACGGAGGCGGGTTGGGGGCGGGATGGGTTCCTGCCCCCCGATTCTGCAATTTTCCCACCACTCCCGCCTCCAAACCCGCCTCCTCGGGGCTTGTAAATTCGAGCCCAATGAGTTCGCTAGGCATTGTGGGACATTAAAAGGGAAATGCCTTCTGAACTGGTAAAAATAAAAATGAAGTAAAAAAAATGCAGTTTTCAGTGATTACTGCCTGTTTAAAAAAATTAACATTAAAAAGCTGAATTCCCTTCCGCACCTCAAAAAATGGGAAAAGTGCTTCAGCACTAACAGAAATGGCTCAGCAAGCCACGGAAGGGGCACTCAGGGTCTCGCACTCAGCACTCCAGCTTTGTGCAAGGGGTCAACACTGCAAGACAGGTCCTCTACCCACAGGGGCCAGGAGGCCCTCCAGAAAGAACGATGTGGGACCACATCACCGAGGCCATCACTACCAGCAGTGTCGCCCCCACCACCTGACTCCAGTGCCCAAACAAGCTTCATGACCTCAGACCACTGGTCAAGGTCAGTGAATGCATCTTCAAAAGCCGTCTCCTACCAACTGAATCACTAGCCTCACACACTTCTCAATGCACGACTCCTCCCCGCCCAATCACTCACCTACCAGCAATCTGTACCAATCACGAGGCACATCTCCCATTCCTAGCCTCACCTCACCCCCTTGGAGGAGACAGTGCTGGCTATTCTTGGCAGGGACATGGCTGAGCCATTGGCCAGTGGAGGGGCAGAAAGGATACAAGATGCTGGTATCCTCATTCTTGCATGCACCTCTTGCTTTCCCACCCTCCCCTCACCACAACTCCACCCTTGTGCCTTTCTCATTTCACCCACCCAAGAAATGCCGCCTGCTCAGCCAATGGTTGACCAAGAAGAGGGAGAGGAGAGAAGAAGAAGAAACACCGTCACTCGATTTCACACTCCCAGCCACCAGCTCCTCAAGGTTGACCAGCAAGGCCAATTGCATTGTCCTCCAATGAAAGTCAGCAGCCTTCCACCAGCCATGCTGCAGCCACTGGTTTAGCACTGCGTGACATCAGTAGGATAGGCAAAAGCACACACAAGACAATCACTAAGAGAATGCAGAAGGGTGATGAATTGATTTCTTGATGTCATATTGGATGGATAAGTTGAATTGGAAAGTTTGCTTTGTGGTGGCTTTTATTTCAGCATTGTGGCCAAGAGGACACTGTGATGGTCAATAACAGAGGGAAGCGAAGGTGTGGGACAAATGTTGAAAGGGGAATCACGGATATCCCAGCCAGAAAGGGGCTGTCTGTGTTGCATGTTGCCTTCGGCTTCCTCCTCTTCTGCATCTTCCTCTTCTGCGTCTTCCTCTTCCCTCTGCAAGCAGGTGCTGTAAATCTGAAATGACAGCATAAAATGTTGGAAATATTCAGTAGGTCAGGCAGCATCTTGACCTGAGACATGGGGCAGGATTTTCATTCAGGAGTCGGGTTGGAGGTGGGACTACAACTTTCGGGGTTGTAGTTCCGCCTCCATTGAGATGCGGCCAATCCACGTGATTTTAACTTGATTGCCCTTGTTGAGCCCGCCCAGCGGGCTCAGCAGGCCAATTAAGGGCCACCCGGCAACAGGTGACGTCACAGACTGAAATGTCATCTGTCAAGATGTTTTGACAGATGAAATATCAGTATTTGAAAGCTGTTTGAAGCTGTCAAACACTGACAGTCTTACTTCTAACCTGAGTCCTTCTCCACAGACTCAGTTAGAAATCTCTCCTGCACAGTAAGCTGAAGGCTGTCACTTTTGACAGTTCGCAGCCATTCTGCTTTCTGTGCCGGTGAGATGAGGGACTCCCAGGACCTAAAGGAAGGAAGGCTGAAAAGGTAAGAAAAGGTCATTTAAACTTCTTTAATCACTTTAGACACACCAAACACACTTACCTTTGCACTCATGCACACATCACTCACCTGAACACCGACATCTCGACCCCTCCAAGTCCTTCAACCCGACGGCTCACCTCCTCTAACTTGGCGTGGTTTGGAGCTGTCAGGAATAAGAACATAAGAACATAAGAAATAGGAGCAGGAGTAGGCCAATCGGCCCCTCGAGCCTGCTCCACCATTCAATAAGATCATGGCTGATCTGATCCTAACCTCAAATCTTCTATCACTCTGCATCCACCCGAACCCATGTGATCTCCCGGGAGAGGCGAAAAACCAGATAAAGACCCAATGGCCAATTTGGGAGAAAAAAATCTGGGAAATTCCTCTCCGACCCATCTAGGCGATCGAAATTCTTCCAGGAGATCACTCTGTCCCTATATTTTCTACAGTACTTACCTTCTGTAAAGGCGATCTCCACCCCAGCCAGGAACAGGAATAAAACCATCTCCTGAAATCTAACAGAATTAGAACACAGTAGGAGCAGAACAAGGCTACACGTCCCCTGGGCCCGCTCCACTACCCACAGGGCCATGACCATTCCGAACCCAGACTCATGTCCAATTTCCTGCCCGCTCCCCGTAACCCTTTATTCCCTTTACTTCTAGGAAACTATCTATTTCTGTTTTAAATTTATTTAATGATGTAGCTTCCACAGCTTTCTGGGGCAGCAAATTCCACAAACCTACCACCCTCTGAGTGAAGAAGTTTCTCCTCATCTCAGTTTTGAATGAGCAGCCCCTTATTTTAAGATTATGCCCCCTAGTTCTAGTTTCACCCATCATTGGGAACATCCTCACCGCATCCACCCGATCAAGCCCCTTCACAATCTTATATGTTTCAATAAGATCGCCTCTCATTCTTCTGAACTCCAATGAGTAGAGTCCCAATCTACTCAACCTCTCCTCATATGACCACCCCCTCATCCCCGGGATTAACCGAGTGAACCTTCTTTGTACTGACTCGAGAGCAAGTATGTCTTTTCTTAAGTATGGACACCAAAACTGTATGCAGTATTCCAGGTGCGGCCTCACCAATACCTTGTACAACTGCAGCAATACCTCCCTGTTTTTATATTCCAACCCCCTAGCAATAAAAGCCAACATTCCATTGGCCTTCTTAATCACTTGCTGCACCTGCATACTAACTTTTTGAGTTTCGTGCACCAGGACCCCCAGATCCCTTTGTACTACAGTACTTTCCAGTTTCTTGCCATTAAGATAATAACTTGCTCTATGATTTTTCCTGCCAAAGTGCATAACCTCACACTTTCCAGTATTGTATTCCATCTGCCAAATCTCTGCCCACTTACTTAGCCTGTCTATGTCCCTTTGCAGGTTTTTTATGTCCTCCTCACTCACTACTTTCCCTCCCATCTTTGTATCATCTGCAAACTTTGATATGTTACACTCGGTCCCCTCCTCCAAATCGTTAATATAGATTGTAAAGAGTTGGGGACCCAGCACTGACCCCTGCGGAACACCACTAGTTACTGGTTGCCAATCTGAGAACGAACCATTTATCCCAACTCTCTGCTTTCTGTTAGAGAGCCAATCCTCCACCCACGCCAGAATATTACCCCCAATCCCGTGATTTTTTATCTTGAGCAATAATCTTTTGTGTGGCACCTTGTCAAATGCCTTTTGGAAGTCTAAATACACTACGTCCACTGGTTCCCCTTTATCCACCCTGTATGTTACTTCCTCAAAAAACTCAAGCAAATTTGTTAAACATGACTTCCCCTTCATGAAACCATGCTGAGTTTGCCCTATTAAATTATGTTTATCCAAATGTCCCGTTACTGTCTCCTTAATAATGGACTCTAACATTTTACCAACCACAGATGTTAGGCTAACAGGTCTATAGTTTCCAGCCTTCTGCCTACTACCCTTTTTAAATAAGGGTGTTACATTAGCAGTTTTCCAATCTGCCGGGACCTTTGCTGAGTCCAGTGAGTTTTGGAAAATTATTACCAATGCATCCACAATCCCTACCGCTACTTCCCTCAAGACCCTGGGATGCAAGCCATCAGGTCCAGGGGATTTATCCGCCTTGAGTCCCATTATTTTACCAAGTACCACTTCCTTAGTGATTTTAATCGTATTTAGTTCCTCCCCCCCTAGAGCCCCCTGTTTGTCCAGTGTTGGGATATTCTTAGTGTCCTCTACTGTAAAGACTGATACAAAATAATTGTTCAGTGTTTTTGCCATCTCCATGTTTCCCACCATTAATTTCCCGGTCTCATCCTCTAAGGGACCAACATTTACTTTAGCCACCCTTTTTCTTTTTATATAACTATAGAAACTTTTACTGTCTGTTTTTATATTTTTTGCTAATTTACTTTCATAATCTATCTTCCCTTTCTTAATCAATCTTTTTGTTATTTTTTGCTGTCTTTTAAAGACTTCCCAATCTTCCATCCTCCCACTAGATTTGGCTACCTTATATGCCCTTGTTTTTAGTCGGATACTATCCTTAATTACTTTACTTAGCCACGGATGGCTATCTTTTCTTTTACACCCTTTTTTCCTCAGTGGAATATATTTTTTTGGAAGTTGTAAAATAACTCCTTAAATGTACACCACTGGTCATGTACCGTCTTACCCTTTAATCTATTTTCCCAGTCCACTCTAATTAATTCCGCTCTCATACCTTCATAGTCTCCTTTATTCAAGCTCAGCACGCTTGTTTGAGATCCAACCTTCTCACCCTCTAATTGAATATGGAACTCAACCATGTTATGGTCACTCATTCCAAGGGGATCCTTTACTAGGACATTTTTAATTAATCCTGTCTCATTACACAGGACCAAATCTAAGGTTGCTTGCCCCCTGGTCGGTTCAGTTACATACTGCTCAAGAAACCCATCCCTAATACACTCAATGAACTCTTCCTCAAGGCTGCTCTGCCCAATTTGATTTGTCCAGTTAATATGATAATTAAAATCCCCCATAATTATTGCTGTTCCCTTATTACAAGCCTCAACTATTTCCTGATTAATACTCCGTCCAACAGAGTTGCAACTGTTCGGAGGCCTATAGACTACACCCACTAGTGTTTTTTTCCCCTTATTATTCCTTACCTCCACCCACACTTCAACCTTAAAAATAGGGATTAGGGTAAAAACTGCCTGTTAACTACCTGTTAACAGGCAGTTAATTGGCACTAATCCCTTCCCACCTCGGGTAGGCGGGTCCCAGTGCGGGGCGGGTACCCGCCTCCTTTGAAACTGGCATGGAGGCGGGTTTGGGTGTGGGATGGTGTCCGGACCCCTGATTTCGGGATTTTAACCCCCCACATGCCTCCAATCCCGACTCCACGGCCCAATGAAAATCCTGCCCATGAACTCTGTTTATCTCACCATGGATGTTACCTGACCTGCTGAGTATTTGCAGCATTGTCTGTCTTCTCAGAGGCCTTCCTTTACCATCCGAGGCCTTGCAAGCATCCAGGAACACCCCCTCCACACTTAAAAAACTTTTAACATCTATTGCAGCAAGCCACTACTTCAATAAAATCAAAAAAAAATCCAGTCCAAAAGCTTAAATGCAAACTTACCTGAAAGATGTGTGAGCCCCTTTAAGAGGTGCTGACAGCGCCCCTGTGAGTCTGCTGAACACTAGATTTTCATGGTGAGCTTAAGACCGAGTGCTGAACTCAACGCTAAGGTCCAAGTACGGCGAGGTGACAATAAATCAGCGTGCACTTCACCTCTCCCAAATTTAAATTTCCACAGCCATTGCTCATACTGTCAGCGCTGCCGGGACTCGGAAAATGGCGGACGCCGCAGGACCTGCCACTAGCTGGCGAATGACTGGCAGCCGGCCTCTTTTGGCTACAGTTTGACGGTAACGGGTAGCGTAAAGCCCCCGAATTTTGAGCCCATTGAATTCAATGTCAAATCAGGTACAGAAAGCTAAATAAAGAGAGGGAGAGAAAGATTGGATTATGAAAGGGAGATAAAAGGGACCAAAAGAAAAAGTTAAAAGAAAATCTCCAACAATTAAAATCTGAAGAAATGAGACTTCACACTTGTGAAAGTTAATTTTCAGTGCCAGAGAGGTGGTTTGGCAGTAATTAAGACTTAAGGTACTTACACTGGAATTGACAAGTCCTAACATTTTCTGGCGGGTTTAGTCCGTATCTTTGAGGTAAGTAGAGGAACCTCACACCATTCAAGTTTAGACAGATTAAAGCAGCAGATGAATCAAATGGCACCTTTTAATCAAGGATTGATTTTGTTTTTCCTTCCATGAATTGTTAATAGTTCATTAATTTGGAGCGACAAATTGCTGGAAATCAGCATCACGTCCTTTCTCTCACTGCCCTAATTACCTTTTCTGTCAGCCAATGTGTATTTTTAAACTCTTCACACAGAAGATTCATTCCTCAGTTAATTCTGATCACAAAGGCAGTGGTTATTAACTGTAACAGAAATTCAATTGTTAAAGGTCAATGTTTCAAACAGGAGTAAAATCAGAAAATGCATTCAGTATGTACAGTTTCATTTTTATCTTTCTATCTGGTGCTACGTTTACCATCCTTCTCATTTTTGTGTCTGGAATTACAATGGTGAACATTTTGTGATGGTCACATGCAGTATTTGAACAATGATATATTGTTTTCTTAGCCTTTGGAGACAGGCTCGCTGTAGAATTATTTCTACAAGGCTATGGTTAGGCCATAGTTAGAGTACTCTGTGCAGTTTTGATCATCCCATCTTAAAAAGGACATTAAAGCCGTAGAGATTATATGGCAAAGATTCATCAGGACGAGAAACTATAGTTATAAAAAGAGACTTCAGTTCCTGGGACTACTTCCCCTGGAGCAGAGAAGCCTACAAGGAAATTTAATAAGAGTTTTTTAAAATAATGATGAGTTTTGAGAGGGAGCATAGGGAAAGACAATTTCTTCCAGTGACATGCACCTGAAAGGGCAGACAGAGTCTCGGTTTGACTTCTCATCCGAGAGAGGGCACCTCTGACAGTGCAGCAATCCCTCTGTACTGCCCTGAAGTGGTTTGTAAAAGAGTTGCATTAAATGTTGGTCTTTAAAGCAAAGCAGGTTTAAGAAAACAACTGAGACTAAAAGAAGGGTTAAAATTCTTATGGGCTAGGCATTGAAGCTCAAAGATTGTAAACAATGTGCAATGAGTTAGCCTGTCTCAGTAATTGATAAACACCTCACACCCATTGTATTGGGAGGTCCTTGGTCCTGGGTGCTCAGCAAAGGCTGTCTTGGATTAGACCCTCCCCTCAGGCTGCAAACAAAGAGAATCAGAAATACTTAGGGCTGGATTTTGCCGGCACTCAGAGAACATAAGAACATAAGAAATAGGAGCAGGAGTAGGCCAATTGGCCCCTCGAGCCTGCTCCGCCATTCAATAAGATCATGGCTGATCTGATCCTAACCGCCAATCCACTATGACAGGACTATCTCCTGAATCTAACAGAATTAGACACACGAAACAGGAGCAGGATCAGGCTACACGGCCCCTGGGCCCGCTCCGCTACCCACAGGGCCATGACCGATCCGCACCTAAACTCATGTCCAAATTCCTGCCCGCTCCCCGTAACCCTTAATTCCCTTTTCTTCTAGGAAACTGTCTATTTCTGTTTTAAATTTATGTAATGATGTAGCTTCGACAGCTTTTTGGGGCAGCATATTCCATGGACCTACCACCCTCTGAGTGAAGTAGTTCCTCCTCATCTCAGTTTTGAAAGAGCAGCCCCTTATTCTAAGACTATGCCCCCTAGTTCTAGTTTCACCCATCATCTGGAACATCCTCCCCGCATCCACCCGATCCAACCCCTTCACAATCTTATATGTTTCAATAAGATCGCCTCTCATTCTTCTGAACTCCAATGTTCAGGGCGGGTTTGGAGGTGGGTCAAAGGTTAAAATCATTTTGATTGACAGTGGGTTGCGATCCCGCCGTCAACCCGCCTCCAAACAATTTTCCCAAGTGTCAGGTCCCCGATTTGTGCATGGACCCGACACCTAGTGGCGGGAAGAGGATTAAAACCAACTACCTGCCTATTAACAGGTAGTTGCTAGTAGTTGACAGGCTATTTTTCAATTTTGCCGCTTCTGCCTCCAGGTTTCCCGATGTCCGGACACCACGCCAGGTAAGTGTGGTGTGTTGTGAGTCTGCTGTAATGTTTCTGGATTGATGACAGCTGCAGAAGTGGTGTGAAGGATCCAATGATGCACTGGTGAGTCTCAGAGGTAAGAAAATGTTGGGAAATTCATTTTTAATGCATTTACCCATTTCTTTAGGTAACAAGTTTTGAAATCCATGTCCAGTGCCACCTCATTGGGAGAACTTCTGTCACCAGTGACAGATCACTTCTGTCACCTCACCTGCAGCTGCCATCTATTCCAGCCTATGCAGGGAGTCATTGGAGAGCTTGGGTGCAAGAGCTCACCTTTGTACAGTGATTGTCAGTGTTTGCAGCACCTCAACGCTGTCAACCACTGAGAAATCAGCAGTCAAAAAAACATTGTGCGTGGCCCCTTTAAGAAAACTGGCAGATGATGCATCTTCAAATGATGTCATCTGACGGGCTTCCTCTTAATTGGCCGGCAAGCCCACAGGGCGGGCTCAACAAGGTCAATCAGCGTAAAATCATGTCTGTGGGCCAGATGCAGTTGGGGGTGGGACTGGAAGCCAGAAACTACCTGACCCGCACCCAACCCGCCTCCATTGAAAAAA
Organism: Somniosus microcephalus; assembly: GCF_052327205.1. Lineage (NCBI taxonomy): Eukaryota > Metazoa > Chordata > Chondrichthyes > Squaliformes > Somniosidae > Somniosus > Somniosus microcephalus. The sequence goes on from NC_140997.1 coordinate 280,410, forward strand.
TCGTGGTCTTGCTGATAGTGAGATTTTTAAGTGGAAAGCTGTGAGGGCCCGCTACTATAAGACTCAGAAGGTTAGAATGCAGGGGGACAGTTAGAAGTTATTTTGTTTAAGTTAAGCATGGCGATCCACTGATGTGGGAAAGTGTAGGTTGTTAATTATTTTGTATTATTACAGACAAGTTGTATTGACTGAATTAAGTGAGAACCAATCATATTTTTTGCTCTGTATATTGATTTGCTGTGAATTAAATCAGCTTAATGATTTGTGTCTGGCCCCATCTTGCCAAATGTTTTCTTGGTTCACCGTCAAAGGGATTAAACAGGCCCTCATGAGAGCACGTGCAAAAACCATCAATTCAGATCATAAAGGGGGAACTGTTACACCCCCTGGATTACACTATCATAAAGTTATGACACATCCTTAAAGATGGAACACTCAGAACGCTTATGGGGGTGACTGTAGCCCAGAGAATATCTAAGACAAGACTCTAAACTTGCAACAGGGCCATTTCCAGTTTTCAGGAGGCATGAAGCCTCCTTAAAAGTTTTCAACAACTTACCCGCCTCCTGCGAGCGGATTGGCCACCTGCCCTTCGTCCCACCTCCGTTAAAATTGGAAGTGGACGGGTTTGAGGCGGGTTGGGAGCCGGTTTCAGGTTTTTAACTTTTTAACCTCCCACCCAACCCAAACCCACCCGTTTTTGGGGGTTAAAATTACCTCCAGTGTGTCTGCTGAATGGGAAGAATTGAGAAGCATTAAGTATCCATTTTGGTTATTTAATAGTTCTCACACTTTGATGGCCCTCCTTCTCCCTCTGGCCACATGTTCCAGTCTTTCTCACTGCCTCCACTCCTTCTGCCGTAGATCCTGGAGGGCCAGGTAGACTGCCTGTACAGCCCCCATTAATGTAAGCCAAGTATAGCACTTTGATATTTTTTACGAATAAATGTAACTACTTTTTAGCTCCCACAACACTCCTGATGCAAAAGAACCTTTAAATTACTGAATTAAACTGTTGCACAATGTCAAACTGACAAGACATCACTGAAACTCCACTAAACTGACAGCGGCAACTCATTAGTCATGATCCCTTTAAATAATGTCCCTGGAGCCGGCTTCCACCTGCTTGAAGCCTCCTCTCCCTGTTGCTGTCTGGTCAAGGCACTAAGGTAGGTGGCGAAAATCAATTTTGCAGACCGGACGCCCAGTGAGCGTTGCACGCTCACAGACGTCATGATCTGCCTGGCATTGAAGTCCCCGGTGGTACCTCGTACCAGTGGTGCAATGGGGGGACCGTGCGGCGTTGGATTCGCCTCACCCTGGTGCTACTGCATTAGCGCCCCGTTAGTGCCAGCAGCTGGCACTAACGGGAGGCGCGAACCAACTGAATTGTTCCACCAGAGAGAAATAAAGAGAGGGAAAGATTGGATTAAGAGAGAGAGGAAATAGAGACATAAAGGAAAAGAAAAACATAAAACATTTTAAATTTAAAAAACCTCTAGGTACAATTTACTACCTGCAGGAGTGAGACTCCACAATTTCAATTGTTCCCTTTCTGGGCCTCCAAGGTTGAGTTTCATGTCAGAACCATAAATCACGTCATTAGCAGCGTCCTGACAACATGAAAAAGCAGCAGAGCTACGCAAATCGTCCAGCAATTTGTGGCGATTCACAACTCAAGCTGTATCTCTTCCTCACCACAAATTGCCGGGCTTTTTATGCATAAATAATAGCGGCCTATTATAAAATAATCTACAACACTCAGTCGGGCGGTGGCGGACTGAACTGGATCAGATGCCTCATTTACTACACAGCCACTGACTAATCCATTACTCTAAAAAACAAGTTATTACTGTTTCACCTGCCTCACTCCAGTTACTGCCAGTTTTTTAATATACTGAATTCAGCAGAAGGGACAGAGGAAATGGAATCAGACAAGTGATCAGTAAAGAGAGATAGTGGTGGAGATAGGAGAGACCATCCATAAAGGACACTTATCTGAATCCTGGTAACCATTATTAATGGATGAAAGGATTAAAGTGTTTTTCTGTGAATCATGGAAGCCATTCAAGGACTTGGCCTCTCCTGTAATGTTTTTAAAAAAAAAGTCCGCTCTAATTTTCTCCCCTCCCTTGCTGTCCTTAAGGCCCCCCATCACTAGGGAGCAGTTCTGTTGGTGCTGATCACCCCACGTTACCTCACCCAAGCGTCCATTAGTCAAGGCTGAGCCTCGACAGTGAATGTCGTCAGATTGAGGACGACATCATCGTCAGGTGAGCCAAGTAAAGCACTGCCTCACCTGGCATCCTGTGCAGACTTTCCACCAGAAAGTTAGAGGTACTTACATTTTTAGGTATATTTATTTAACTTTAACCATGGGCCCGAATTTCTTTTCATGACTTATCGACTACCAAGGCAACATGAGAGTTTTATCCTCCGCGGAAAGATCCCGCTATTAAATTCAATTCAAACCACCGGCCCATTTTAAACCTCGCTGGCCTAATTTTCTTTTACCAACTTACCACGGCAAGGGGAGGGAGGACGTCCCGTGGGAAAGTTCTCAGGATGAATTTATTTGTCACTGTACTTTAAACAACCCCAAGCCTCATAAGGTTGGTAGTGGGATTCCACAGGATGTCCTGGTAACACACTAGCTTGGTCAGGCAAAGAGGTCACCAGCCGCCACTGAGCCACACTCAACCCCGTCTTTCCCCAGCACCCACATGTGTGCACTTCCAGTAGCAGAATCCTGGTGATTTTCTCTTTTCTAACCCAGGGACATTGGGGTCACCTTTAACCCAACTGTGAGGCGGGCTTTGAGGCGTGTGGGGGGCTAAAATCGCAAAAACTGGGGGTCAGGACCCCCCCGCCTGGTTCCCGACCCTGAGCCATTTTAACCCAGGCGTGTCTGATGGTCCCGAATCAGTCCCGCCTCAAACAGGCGGGACTGGTCTTTAAGGCCCTTAATCAGCAATAATTGGCCTTTATAACCCCATTTCAACATTTTTAACCCTTTTCCTGCATAAAACACGCCTGGTGGGGATCACGCCTGTGAAACCTGGCATGAGCACTATTGGCTTGCTGACTATCAGCTGCAGGTCAACCATTAAAGTGGAGATTTGATCAGTCATCATTTGCAGGTGGCAGGACTTTGTTGTTTCAGGCCTGGGGCAACTTTTACCAGGCTTAACCACACCTGTGGAAGGTTGGAGCCTCACACACATCTCCAGCGTGACCTCCTGGGAAACCCCGCTCGCCACCTTCACTCAGCGCTTCCTCAACGGAGGCATATACCAGAAGCATGGGAGCCATTTATTTCCTTCCCTTCTGGGCATTAGATGAGCTCGAACACCAGCCACGGCACCAGCAGAACCAGGAACAACAGCAGCAGCAACAGGAGCGCCAGGCTGCTGCGCACCCACCTGAAGCTGCACAGGCCAGAAGGGGCCAGCGCTTGGAAGTGGCTTGAGAGCACCTTGCTGCACATCAGGGGGACCCGTATCTGCACTGGCAGTCCTACTCAGAAGGACTTCCATGACGGTCTGGTTTCTCTGTTCAATAGATGCCCATTGCTCCTCAAGAGATGTCACATCTATTATGAACACTCACCATGTTTTCCGTACCCTGGCGACTTATCTCCTCCATGGAGGTTGCCATCCTTTCCATGGTGATGCATTCATGCGCCAATGACTCCACAAAGGTTCTGCTCATGTTCGTTATGGCCTCCTCCATTCGCTCCACACTCACATCGACCCTGGAGACAAAACGTGCCAGAGACCCCTGCATCTGTTCCTGGAGTTCCAGCCCTGCTGATCTTATGGATGGACCCAGAGGCAGAGGGTCGACATGCAGCTGAGCCGAGCTGGCAGAGTCCTGCACCCTCCGACTAGCACTCTCCACTGCTGTCCCTGTCTCCACAATCTGCTGATGCTCACTTGTGAGCTGTGCTACACCAGGTGACAACACTACTCTATGTCCCGAAGGTCCCACCGAGGTGTGAGTGTCTGCGCTGGTGCTGGGTGCGCTTACTTCTGCTGACGCTGTGCCCTCAGAGGTTGCAGATTCCTCTGAGGCGTCTGGAAGCTCAGGCTCTTCCTCCTGCACACTGGGGATGGGGGCTCTCGATGGTCCTGTGGGGGAGTAAAAGAAAGAGTTAGTGATGTGAGGTCAAGGTTACATGCACATTGCATATTGCAGATGATCATAGTCCATCTGTTACAGCTTCAGAATCATTATCAGCGACTCACGCAATGTCAGTGAGAGAGATGGAAAACTATTCTGTCACCAGCTTGCTGTGATGCACCCGTCTGTCCGTCCCCCACTTGCGCCTCATCCTCCAGTCCTGTGATCTCCAGGAACGCCTCCTCCCAGGGGGTGAGGTGGGCTACTGATGGTGTTGTGTATGTACCTTTAAGGGAATAACTGGTCTCAGACTGCAGTACCGGCAGTGACCACTCCTGTATAAAAGGCCCTAGCAGGCTTCTGTAGTTTCAGTTTCCAGGTTGTCTCCATTCAGTAAAGACTTGTTATAATCAACTCCTGCAGTCCGTGTCTCAATTATACACGGACATAATACTGGCGGCGAGTAAGAAACGAACTTACCTGCAACTCGGCAGCACCTCAGACGACGTTATTGAAGGTCGGAGCCAGAAGAAAGAAAAAATAATAATCCAAGGAAACTCGAGAAACGGGCGTCGATCGTGGGCAACCGCCCTCCAAATCATTGAATTGAAAAAATTGCAGGAGAGACTGTCGAGAGCCAGGCTTGGTTCTCCAGTCTGTGGTTTCCCAGCTAATCAGGCTGGTGGCAGGTAGTGCACTGATCCTTCCTGGGCTGCGGCGGGCTAGAGCTCGATCGGGTGGCTCTGCAACGGGGCCGGGCAGCGAGTCGGGAAGCAAAGAGGGAGAGAGAGAGGGTGGCGGCCGTTGCTTCGAAGCCGGGCAGCATTCGGACCTAAGAAGAGGGAGGGAAGTGTCCCAGAGGGTCCTCTCCACAACGGGAACGGTTCTTCAATTAACGGAGCAAATATTGAAGCGCGACAGAAAAATAAAATACCGCGGAGAGCGGCGTTGGCAGCAGCGATCGGGGAGGCGCGAAGACCATAGGGCGTCGCCATTACAGGATAGTAAAATAAATATAATCGCCAGCAACAGCGTTGAGAGCAGCGGCAGCGGTGGGAAAGCGTGGGAGGTGCCATCTTAACTCGGCGGGGAAGAAGGAAAAGCGCGGGAGGCGCCATCTTAACTCGGCGGGGAAGAAGGAAAAGCACGGGAGGCACCATCTTAGATTTTCAAGATGCCAAAGACTGGCGATATCACTGCCTTCGATAATGCAATAGAAGACTGGACCACGTATGTGGAAAGAGTCGAGGTATATTGCGAGGCAAACGAAATAGCCGATGAGAAAAAGGCATCGGTATTGCTAAATTTAATGGGCGCAAGAACGTATGGCCTATTGTGGGACCTGATTACTCCAGCCAAACCGAAGGCGAAGAGTTTTAACGAAATTGTTGCTATCCTACAGGAACACCTAAATCCTACACCGCTGCTGATACCAGAAAGATTTAAATTCCACAGGAGAAATCAGCATAAAAATGAGAGCAATGCTGATTACCTTACGGAACTACGCAAGCTATCAAAGCACTGCCAGTTCGGAGCAGGACTGGCAGATACCTTACGGGACAAATTTGTCTGTGGACTCCTGAGTGAAGGAACCCAGAAGAGGTTACTCTCAGAGAAAGAGCTGACGCTAGATAAGGCTTTCAGCGTGGCAGTATCGTACGAAGCAGCAGCAAGGGGAGCTGCGGAAATACAACAAAAGCCACAGGAATACGGCACCCACGAAATGACACGGGGATTTGCAAAATGTTATCGCTGCGGCAGAACAAACCATGACCAGAAGGACTGCTGGTCCAAGGACAAAATATGCAGGCAATGCGGAAAGATGGGACACATTGCACGAGTTTGCAGGTCTGGGAAGAAGACCAATGACAACAAAAAGGCTACTAAGGAACCGTACAGGAAAGTACAAAAGATGACGGACAGTAGTTCCGAAGACCAGATGAGCGATAGTGAATCCGGGAACAAGAGACTAAGCTGTCTCAAACTTCACAACGTAATCGCAAAAGAGGATCACCGAACCATTTGGGTCACCCTCACGATAGCAGGGTCCCAAGTCAAAATGGAATTGGATACAGGATCAGCGCTAACCGTCATGAATCAACGAGACTACGAGCGGCTATTCTCACACATACCCTTGAGAGAGACATCCATTGTCTTGAGGACGTATACGGGGCAAAAAGTATACCCCAGAGGAAAAATAAGGGTACCTGTTGAATACAACGGCAAGAAAATATGGAAATTGTATCTCTACATTCTGCAAGATGGTGGACCACCGTTATTGGGACATGAATGGATCAGAAAGATACGTTTAGACTGGCACTCCATTCAGGCACTGACGGTGGCTGGTAAAAAGGATGACGACGTCACTCCTGGACGATTGTCAACAATCTTAGCTGACGCCAAAGAGGTATTTCAACAAGAACTGGGCACTCTTAAAGGCGTAACCGCCTCGATAAAAATAGAGGAGAATGCAATTCCCAAGTTTTTCAAAGCAAGACCGGTACCATATGCAATTCGCCCAGCCGTCGAGGCAGAGCTGGAGAATCTGGAGAATGCAGGCGTGTTATCTAAGGTAGACTGGAGCGAGTGGGCGACACCCATCGTTCCTGTCATGAAAAAAACGTTAAACAATAAGTCTGAGGAGCCAAGGAAGGTTCGCATCTGTGGGGACTTCAAGGTGATGGTGAACCCAGTCCTTCACACAGTACAATATCCTCTTCCAAGGATAGAAGATATCTTCGCCTCACTATCTGGAGGGAAGCGTTTTACAAAAATTGACCTAGCACAAGCATATTTGCAGATGGAGGTTGAAGAATCCTCTAGGAAGTATCTCACGATAAACACTCACAAAGGTCTTTACCAGTATAATCGACTGGTATTCGGAGTAGCATCAGCTCCGGCGATATGGCAAAGAGCGATGGAACAAGTCCTGCAAGGGATTCCGGGGACTCAGTGTTACTTGGACGACATCCTAGTGACAGGTGAAGATGACAGTGAACACCTTGCCAACCTAGAGCAGGTGCTCACTAGACTACGTGAACATGGGCTACGAGCCAATCGCCCCAAGTGCGAGTTTTTTAAGAAACAGATATCGTATTGTGGCCACGTGATTGATGAAGAGGGGTTGCATAAGTCCCCTGACAAAATTGAAGTGGTAGTTAAGGCTCCAGCGCCTGAAAATGTGTCGCAACTGAGGTCATTCCTCGGATTGGTGAATTACTACCATATGTTTTTGCCGAATTTGTCCACAATTCTGCATCCACTGAACGCCCTACTACGAACGGGAGTAACATGGAAATGGAGCGCTGAATGCAAGCGGGCCTTTCAGAAGAGTAAGGACCAAATCACTTCAAGAGAAGTATTGGCTCACTACAACCCATCACTACCAATAAGACTGGCGTGTGATGCGTCTCCCTACGGCATTGGGGCGGTACTGTCACATAAATTCCTTGATGGTTCAGAGAGGCCGATAGCTTTTGCGTCACGCTCGTTAACTTCAGCCGAGCGTAACTACGCCCAGATTGACAGAGAGGCCCTCAGCCTGGTGTGGGGGGTGAAAAAGTTCAATCACTACCTGCACGGTCAGAAATTTACTCTACTTACTGATCATCAACCTCTCGTCTCCATTTTCAACCCTCAGAAGGGCGTACCGATAATGACGGCACAACGGCTACAGAGGTGGTCCCTTTTCCTAGGGGCTCACCAATATGACATCGAGTACAAAGGAATTAAACAGCATGGGAATGCTGATGGATTGTCGCGCCTACCGTTGCTGACGGTGGAAGAAGAACTGGCAGTAGATCCAGTGGAGTTATTCTACTCGACTATATCCAAAGTCTCCCTGTGATGAATGCAAACATAGAAAAGGAAACACGAAATGACCCGACACTCTCCTGGGTCTATGATTTAACGGTGAAGGGATGGCCAGCACATGGCGAACCACTGCTGCCAGCATTCTCGCCGAGAAGAGAACAGCTGTCAGTGTGCAAAGGAACCTTGATGTGTGGATCCAGAGTAGTAATGCCACCCAAATTGAAGGATAGAGTGCTCAATGAGCTTCATGAGGGTCATCTGGGAGGGGTAAAAATGAAGAACTTAGCCAGAGCATTTGTGTGGTGGCCGGGAATCGATAGAGAAATCGAAGAGATGACCAAGAGCTGTACAGGATGGCAGAAGGTCCAAAACGCCCCACCACAAGCCCCTCTACATCCATGGGAGTGGCCCTCATCTCCATGGCAAAGGGTGCACATTGATTTTGCTGGTCCCTTTATGGACTCGATGTTTTTAATTGCGGTGGATGCACATTCAATGTGGCCAGAGGTAATAAAAATGTCCTCAACCACCACAGAAAAAACTATCGCAGTCTTACGAACCATATTCGCCAGGAATGGGCTGCCTGAACAGATTTGCTCTGACAATGGACCACAGTTTGTGTCTGAAGAGTTCCGGAGGTTCTTAAAGAACAATGGTGTTTAGCATTACACATCCGCCCCATATCATCCAGCCACTAATGGATTGGCCGAGAGGTTTGTTCAAACATTCAAGAAGGCTATCAAGGCAATGTGTAATGAAGAGATACCCCTACAACACAAGGTGGATAACTTCTTGTTTGCCTACCGGAATGCGACACATGCGGTTACCAACCAAACTCCAGCCATGATGTTCTTCAATCGAAGACTACGATGCCACTTGGATTTGGTTAAGCCAAACGTCCGAAGAGATGTGGAGAACAGGCAGTTTCAGAATATGAATGAAAGGCCGACCAGGAGTTTTAAGATAGGTCAACCAGTTTTGGCCCGGGACTACCGCACAGAGAAATGGCAGCCAGGAACGATCTGTACACAGCAAGGACCTCTAATGTATACCGTGGACGTTGGGGAGAGCATTGTAAGACGCCATGCTGACCAGATTCTAGAGTCACTGGAAAATGTTAACTCCACACCACGATCTGATACACCTGACGATGAAACCGAAGTACCAATTGCATCTACCGCAGAATCGGTGATATTGGAAGCAGACGAACCAAACAATGACATTGATCCCGACTCAGCCTTGCCAGAAGAACCTGATATCCCAAAGAGGTGTTATCCAGACAGAATCAGGAAGCCTCCTCAAAGACTGAACTTATAATTGCTTAACTTCAACCAATGTATCTAGCAACCATAATTGTAATTGTAATTAGTTATTATTTAGTTGTTAAATGAATGTTATGTACTGTTTATCTAAAAGGGGAGGAATTGTTGTGTATGTACCTTTAAGGGAATAACTGGTCTCAGACTGCAGTACCGGCAGTGACCACCCCTGTATAAAAGGCCCTAGCAGGCTTCTGTAGTTTCAGTTTCCAGGTTGTCTCCATTCAGTAAAGACTTGTTATAATCAACTCCTGCAGTCCGTGTCTCAATTATACATGGACATAATAGATGGTGGCCCTCCTCCTGTCCTCACTTGTTCTCTTTTATTGTGAGCTCTCTTTTCCTGCAATGAGGGAGACAAGTGGAGTTTGAGTGAGAATGAAGGAGTGAGTGTAGAGAATCCATAGCATAGATGCTTAGAAGGAGACAAAGATGGAGTGAGGTGGCAAGACCAAGGGCCCTCCCTGTGTGTTGTCAGTTGTTTTCATAGCATCAGAGTGATAGGGAGTGTGAGGGCTGCATAGTTGAATAGTTAGGTGAATGTGAGCATAGAGAGGGAGGGAATGGGTAAGGGTGCATGGATGTCAGTGTCAAGTGGGATGTGGAGGAAAAGATTGGTAAAGCTGAGTGCTGGTGAGGAGAGGCAATGGGGATCAGATTGAGAGTGATGGGAACTTCATACTCACTTTTCCAGTGTGTTGAATGTCATGAAATCTCTTCCTGCACTATATCCAGGTTCTGCGGGTAGCCGATAAGAAGTTGACCTCCTCTGCCGCTTGCAGCCACGCAGCCTTTGTCTGCTGGGGAGGCATCTTCCTCCCTGATGAAGGGAAGAGCACCTCCTTGTGAGCTCTTGCTCCCTCCACTAAAGCCTGCAGGGCAACGTCGTCAAAATGGGGTGCAGACCTTGGTCTTTCTCTTGCCGTTCTGCTTCCAGCTCAGTGTATCAGCAAATGCCAAAAGGTTGGCAGCCTGCAGAAGAAGCAAGGCTTGTTGCAGACACTAAATGCAGCAGCAATAATGACGTCATATTATGCGACTTCCTGACTGACTGGAAATACTCATTTGCCAAGGGTTCCCACACGCTGGAAATCAATTGGCCAATTGAGTTAAAATTGCATCAATCTCACACAGCCATTTAGATTCATGTGGGAAACACCAAATTCGGGGAACCCGACAATTCCCCACACCTGAGTTAAAATCGACCCCATTGTGTGCAACACCCCGACTGCTGCCTGGACTGAGAGAGCTAATAGGGGTTAAACCTAGTCTGTATGACTCGAAGGGAGCATTTACCTTTGAGCCATTTGGACAACTTCACCTGTAGCCTTTCAATTATTAGTCTGTGTGGCAGCAGGACATGATTTACATTTTACATTCAGACCACACCCTAATTTCTCCTTATGTGGCTCGGTGTCAAATTTTGTTTGATAATCGCTGCTGTGAAATGCCTTGGAACGCTTTACTACTTTAAAAGATGCTATATAAATGTAAGACTGGTGTGGGAGAAATGGGTTTTGCTTCCTGGGACACTGGCACCAGTACTGGGGCAGGAGGGAGCTGTTCCGTTGGGACGGGCTTCACTTGGCCAGTGCTGGGACTAGAGTCCTGGCGGATCATATAACTAGGGCTGTAGAGAGGGCTTTAAACTAACTAGTGGGGGGGAGGTTCCTAGAGAGCAAATAATAAAAATGACAACAGAGAAGGTCATAGACTTGGGTAGCAGTGGGGAAATTAAAAACCAGAGCGTGTCAGGAAGGGGCAGAAGGTATGGAGTAAAAGGTAAAGTAATAAAAAGGGCAAAAGCAGGAACTAAGTGTCACAAAACATATTTGAAAGTTCTCTATCTGAATGCACGTAGCATTCGTAACAAAATAGACGAGTTAATGGCACAAATAACTACATATGGGTATGATCTTGTGGCCATTACAGAAACATGGCTGCAGGGTGACAATGCCTGGGAATTAAACATACCAGGTTATTTAACGATCAGGAAGGACAGGCAGGAAGGAAGGGGAGGTGGGGTGGCTATGTTAATAAAGGAAGGAATCACTGTAATACAGAGAAATGATATTGGGTCAAAAGATCAGGATAATGAAACAGTTTGGGTGGAGGTAAGGAATAATAAGGGGAAAAAAACACTAGTGGGCGTAGTCTATAGGCCTCCAAACAGTTGCAACTATGTTGGACGGAGTATCAATCAGGAAATAGTTGAGGCTTGTAATAAGGGAACATCTATAATTATGGGGGATTTTAACTATCATATTAATTGGACAAATCAAATTGGGCAGGGCTGCCTTGAGGATGAGTTCATTGAGTGTATTAGGGATGGGTTTCTTGAGCAGTATGTAACTGAACCGACCAGGGGGCAAGCAACCTTAGATCTGGTCCTGTGTAACGAGACAGGATTAATTAAAAATGCCCTAGTAAAGGATCCCCTTGGAATGAGTGACCACAACATGGTTGAATTCCATATTCAATTAGAGGGTGAGAAGGTTGGATCTCAAACAAGCGTGCTAAGCTTGAATAAAGGAGACTTTGAAGGTATGAGAGCGGAATTGAGTAGAGTGGATTGGGAAAATAGATTCAAGGGTAAGACGATACATGATCAGTGGTGTACATTTAAGGAGCTATTTTACAACTTCCAAAAAAAATATATTCCACTGAGAAGAAAAGGGTGTAAAAGAAAAGACAGCCATCCGTGGCTAAGTAAAGAAATTAAGGATAGTATTCGACTAAAAACAAGGGCATATAAGGTAGCCAAATCTAGTGGGAGGATAGAGGATTGGGAAAACTTTAAAAGACAGCAAAAAATAACAAAAAGATTGATTAAGAAAGGGAAGATAGATTATGAAAGTAAATTAGCAAAAAATATAAAAACAGATAGTAAGAGTTTTTATAGTTATATAAAAAGAAAAAGGGTGGCTAAAGTAAATGTTGGTCCCTTAGAGGATGAGACCGGGAAATTAATGGTGGGAAATATGGAGATGGCAAAAACACTGAATGAATATTTTGTATCAGTCTTTACAGTAGAAGACACTAAGAATATCCCAACACTGGACAAACAGGGGACTATAGGGGGGGAGGAGCTAAACATGATCAAAATCACTAAGGAAGTGGTACTCGGTAAAATAATGGGACTCAAGGCGAATAAATCACCTGGACCTGATGGCTTACATCCTAGGGTCTTGAGGAAGTGGCGGTAGGGATTGTGGATGCATTGGTAATAATTTTCCAAAACTCCCTGGACTCAGCAAAGGTCCCGGCAGACTGGAAAACTGCTAATGTAACACCCTTATTTAAAAAGGGCAGTAGACAGAAGGCTGGAAACTATAGACCGGTTAGCCTAACATCTGTGGTAGGTAAAATTTTGGAGTCCATTATTAAGGAGACAGTAACAGGACATTTGGATAATCATCATTTAATAGGACAAAGTCAGCATGGTTTTATGAAGGGGAAGTCATGTTTGACAAATTTGCTGGAGTTCTTTGAGGAAGTAACATATAGGGTGGATAAAGGGGAACCAGTGGACGTAGTGTATTTAGACTTCCAAAAGGCATTTGACAAGGTGCCACACAAAAGATTATTGCTTCAGATAAAAAATCACGGGATTGGGGGTACTATTCTGGCATGGATAGAGGATTGGCTATCTAACAGAAGGCAGAGAGTTGGGATAAATGGTTCATTCTCAGAATGGCAATCAGTAACTAGTGGTGTTCCGCAGGGGTCAGTGCTAGGTCCCCAACTCTTTACAATCTATATTAACGATTTGGAGGAGGGGACCGAGTGTAACATATCAAAGTTTGCAGATGATACTAAGATGGGAGGGAAAGTAGTGAGTGAGGAGGACATAAAAAACCTGCAAGGGGACATAGACAGGCTAAGTAAGTGGGCAGAGATTTGGCAGATGTAATACAATCCTGGAAAGTGTGAGGTTATGCACTTTGGCAGGAAAAATCGTAGAGCAAGCTATTATCTTAATGGCAAGAAACTGGAAAGTACTGAAGTACAAAGGGATCTGGGGGCCCTGGTGCACAAAACTCAAAAGGTTAGTATGCAGGTGCAGCAAGTGATTAAGAAGGCCAATGGAATGTTGGCTTTCATTGCTAGGGGGATAGAATATAAAAATAGGGAGGTATTGCTTCAGTTGTACAAGGTATTGGTGAGACCGCACCTGGAATACTGCATACAGTTTTGGTGTCCATACTTAAGAAAAGACATACTTGCTCTCGAGTCAGTACAAAGAAGGTTGACTCGGTTAATCCCGGGGATGAGGGGATGGACATATGAGGAGAGGTTGAATAGATTGGGACTCTACTCATTGGAGTTCAGAAGAATGAGAGGCGATCTTATTGAAACATATAAGATTGTGAAGGGGTTGGATCGGGTGGATGCGGGTAGGATGTTCCCGATGATGGGTGAAACTAGAACTAGGGGGCATAGTCTTAGAATAAGGGGCTGCTCTTTCAAAACTGAGATGAGGAGGAACTACTTCACTCAGAGGGTGGTAGGTCCATAGAATATGCTGCCCCAAAAAGCTGTAGAAGCTACATCATTACATAAATTTAAAACAGAAATAGACAGTTTCCTAGAAGTAAAGGGAATTAAGGGTTACGGGGAGCGGGCAGGAATTTGGACATGAGTCTAGGTTCGGATCGGACATGGCCCTGTGGGTAGCGGAGCGGGCCCAGGGGCCGTGTAACCTGATCCTGCTCCTATTTCGTGTGTCTAATTCTGTTAGATTCAGGAGATGGTTCTGTGATAGTAGATTGGCGGTTAGGATCAGATCAGCCATGATCTTATTAAATGGCGGAGCAGGCTCGAGGGGCCGATTGGCCTACTCCTGCTCCTATTTGTTATGTTCTTATAATTGTCAGATAACTTTATTTTTTTCGATAATATAGTTCTTAATCGCTTTCAAACCCCCAAAAAAAGACATAAATTGCATTACATGAGAAGAAACACACTGCTGATCATATAATTCCAGCCTGCTTGTGCACACATGAACAGAATGAATGAGTAAAAGTAAGGTCTCTTTATGGAGGGGAACTCGATTGCACAGTGGGTGCAACATTTTCCATTCACCTTTGGGATTTGGGTTTGAGTGCAGCTTACTTTGATGGACAGAAAGTTTCTTTGTTGCCCATAAGTGCCCAAACTGTAATAAGTAATTTGTCGAATCTTAGGGGGAAAAATTCAGTGGCGCCCCCTTTGGGGCGCTAACTTTACTGGGAGAACTATCCAATTAGACCCATTCCCCTGCAAGTATATATCCAATTCCCTTTTGAAAGTTACCATGGAATCTGCCTCCACCGCCCTTTCAGGCAATGCATTCCAGATCATCATAACACGCTGCATTAAAAAATTCTCCTCATCTCCCCTCTAGTTCTTTTGACAATGACCTTATATCTGTGTCCTTCAGTTCCCAACCCTCCTCCCAGTAGAAACAGTTTCTCCCTATTTGCTATCAGTGTCAGCTGTGGCTCAGTTGATAGCACTCTGGCCTCTGAGTCAGAAGGTTGTGGGATTAAGTTCCAACCCCAGAGACTTGAGCACAAAAATTTAGACTGACACCAGTGCAGTACTGAGGGAGTGCTGCACTGTTGGAGAATGAGACTTTAATTCGTCTGCTTTCTCAGGTGCTTGTGAAAGATCCTATGGCACTATTTTGAAGAAGAGCTGGGGAGTTCTCCCTGGTGTCCTGGTCAATATTTATCCCTCAATCAACATCACTAAAACCAATTATCTGGTCATTATCACATCATGAGCTTAATGTGCACAAATTGGCTGCAGCATTTTCTACATTACGATAGTGACTACACTTCAAATAAGTTCTTCATTGGCTGTAAAGCGCTTTGGGACATCCTGAGGTCATAAAAGGCACTATATGAATGCAATTTTTTTTAAACTATAAAACCCCTCATGATTTTGAACATCTCTATTAAATCTCTCTTTAACCTTCTTTGCTCTAAGGAGGACAATTCAAGCTTCTCCACATAACTGAAGTCCCTCACCCCTGGTGCCATTCTGGCAAATCACCTCTGCATCCTCTCCAAGGCCTTAATATCCTTCCTAAAGTGTGGTGCCCAGGATTGGACTCCAGCTGAGGCCTAACCAATGATTTATACAGGCTTAGAATAACTTTCTTGCTTTTGTATTCTGTACCTCTATTTATAAAGCTAAGGATCCCATATGCTTTTTTAACAGCCTTCTCAACTTGTCCTGCTACCTTCAAAGATTTGTGTACATAAACACCAGGTAACTCTGTTCCCGCACTCTCTTTAAAATTGTACCATTTACTTTATATTGCCTCTCCTCATTCTTCCTTCCAAAATGCATCACTTCACATTTCTCTGTATTAAATTTCATCTTCTATGTATCTGCCAATTTTAGCAGTCTGTCGGTGTCCTCCTGAAGTCTGTTACTATCCTCCTCATTGTTTACTACATTTCTGAGTTCCTGTCATCTGCAAACTTTGAAATTATGCCCAGTATACCCAAGTCGAGGTCATGAATATATATCAAAAAGAGCAGTGGTCCTAATACCAACTCCTGGGGGACACCACTGCAATGTTCCCTATAAGGTCCGCGCACCTCTCTGACGGTCCCATGCAGCCCAGGACCAGGTTTTTCAGTGTACAGTTACATGCATGTGCGAAACTGTGAATGGGCCGCGCACCCCCAAAAAATAAGAGGGTAAAATTACACCACTGCGCACTTCCCTCCAGTCTGTAAAACACTGTTCACCACCACTCTCTGCTTTCTGTCCCTTTGCCAATTTTGTATCCACGCTGCCACTGCCCCTTTAATTCCACGGACTTCAATTTTGTTAACAAGTCTATTATGTGGTACTTTATCAAACGCCTTTTGAAAGTCCATAATACACAACATCAGCCGTACTACCTTCATCAACCCTCTCTGTTACTTCATCAAAGAACTCAATCAAATTTGTCAGGCACGACTTGCCATTAACAAATCCATGCTGGCTGTCACTTATTAACCCATGTTTTTCCAAGTGGCAATTAATTTTATCCCGGATTGTTGTCTCTAAAAGTTTCCCTACCACCCACATTAGGCTGACTGCTCTTAAGTTAACGGGTTTATCCCTCTACCCTTTTTTGAACAGGGCAGGGGTGTAACATTTGCAACCCTGCAGTCCTCTGGCACCACTCTCATATCCAATGATGATTGGAAGATTGTGGCCAGAGCCACTGCTATTTTCACCCTTACTTCCCTCAGCATGCATCTCACCCAGACCGGGTGACTTATCTACATTGAGCGCTGCCAATCTTTCAAGTACCTCTTTATCTATTTCTATCCTATCCAATTTCTCCACTACCTCCTCTTTTACTTTGACATTGGCAGCATCCTCTTCTTTTGTGACGATAGATGCAAAGTACTAATTTAGTATCTCAGCCATGCCCTCTGGCTCCACAAGAAGATCTTCTTTTTGGTCCCTAATAGGCCCCACACTTCCTTTGGCTATCCTTTTACTATTTATATGTTTATAGAACACATTAGTGTTCCCTTTTATGTTACCTGCTAATCTATTTTCATACACTCTCTTTGCCCATTTTCAGTTCTCCTCTGCACTTTCTGTATTCTGCTTGATTCTCTACTGTATAATGAATCTGACATTTCTCATAAGCCTCCTTTTTCTGTTTCATTTTAATCTCTATCTTTAGTCGTCCAGGGAGCTCTAGCTATGGATGCCCTTCCTTTCCACCTCAAAGGAAAGTTTTATTATTTAATTGTTTCATAGGTCTAAGCAGATGTGAGTTCACAATACAAAATTGCTCAAAATTTGGTACTAATTGGCAATTTTACTCAGAGAGGCCATACGAGTGGCTATGTGGGAAGTGGAAATGTCACAGTGATGTGGTGCAGGTCCTCTTCAAAGGCTAGAATATATTGATGGATCAGAATAGAATTGTAACTGTCCTGCATTTAACCCATGCTGCACGTAACCTTTGCCAACAATGCAGTTAGTGGACATCAAAAGTAATTTGTTGTGTGAAGCACTTTACGACATTTTGACCAAATAAAATGTTATATAAATGCAACTATTTGTTTTAACCTGGGACAGAAAGAAAACGCCTCTATTGTGCAATGATGTTTACAGCACAGAAGAAGGTACATAGCAGTGTATTGCAAAATGGAACTTCCTTAATTTTGGTTTGCCCACTGAGAAAATCAGGATATGTCTTTAAAGCGCTGAAAGGATTCACAAATTTCATGTCTCCCCCGAAGATTTACTTCTGGCTTATTGAAAAAAAAACCTGGTTGGACTGAGTTTAAAATCCAGGGCTCCAGGGCTCAACAAGATGGCTGCGGTCAACCTCATGGCCAAGGCCTGTAAGTTTCAGTTTGACTGACAAAGAAGGAACTTTCCAGAAATTAGAATGCAGACAGACCTTCTGCATTTATGCATGAGAAGCAAACTCAGTGGCATTCGGGCCTCTGATTAAAACCCATCAAGGTTGTTTGCACAAGCAATCAAGAGCAAGCAAGGCCTATTCAATATGTAATGGGACAAGCTTAGCTGCATTTCAGACCTTCGTTAGAGAACATCGACACTGTTTACAAACAATCAACGGGGCATTCAGTCTGGAATGGCCCCATCGCGAAACCAGTTGGACAAAGGGGAACACTGATGAGACGTTTAAAACCGATTAACCGGCCATCCAGGTCAATGGGCCCAGATCGGTACCCTTTGTATGAACTTCAACACGTCCAGGTCAGACAAAGAAATGAGCTGATCTGTTTTAATAAACATTGGTTTTCTTTGCACCGAACCACTGGTCTCGTTTGTCTATATCGCTACTTGTAAATAAGTCCGGTGGTCAGAACCAAAGGGGAAGCGATTCGAACCGCACGGGGCTGGAGCAGCTCAGATATGTCTGACTAGCCAGGCACAAAACCCCAAACCAAAACCCCCTACAGCGCTGAAGTTGCGGTGCCAATTGGGAGATCTGCTGGGGAAATTCCCAGCACGGATATTTTGGTTATGTCTGAATAAGTCAAATTCCATTTTTATTATATGAGATTCTGGGAGTTTTATCTCATTTGGTGGATTGAAAGAGGTGTGGCAGCTGCCAGCATATCTGGCATTCGCATTCTGTTGTGTTAGTTGCTTACGAATCAAACATTCAATGAATGGTAATTCTGCTCAGGTAATTGACTGGATTAATAGATAACGCCCAAATGGCTACTTCAGTGCCATCTATAACCGATTGGACCCTGGAGAAGCCAGCCACTCGGCATAACTCATTTTACTGCCAGGGGGACATGCCGAAGTTGATGGTCCGTGCATTGATGCCCAGACAAGTGTGGGCATCAAACTGACTTTCGTTGATAAGGTCCTCTGCTTCACTCTGAATGGCGATTTTTACCAGGACTGATATTGCTGTCTGGATGCTTGGGCTAGGTTAAGTCTTGGATGCTTGGGCTAGGCTAGGCCTGTAGCGGCTCACATTAAACGGCATTCCTGCTTCTCCTGCCCTTATTTTAGGTTTAATTCTAATTTCCATCTTGGCTCACCCAGGGAGCTCCCCAGTTGAGCGAGTTACTCGCTAGTGCTGTGCAGTTCACTGAATGTCTCTAAAGATGGCCTGAAGCATTTTCAGGGGAATGTTTAAAATCATTCCCTATGTCCAAATACTCAGTCTAAATGTTTCCTGTACAAGGCAGGTAGTATTCTAAACACACTGCATGCTCTCAGAGAATGGCTATTACTTTCTTGAGGAAGTAAACTTGCATATATTATCTAAATCCAAAGCAGTTTCAGCTTTTCTTTGACAATGGGCTAGAAATTCAGTGCCCTTAGCGCTGATTTTGCGGCGCTAGAGGGCCTAGCGCTGCAATTGGCGCCGGCGCCGAAATTGCCTGGGGCCCTTCCGCCGCGGTAGACCGGTAGCGCTGCGCCGGCACCGATGACGTCATCGGTGTGCGCAGCGTCCCGGTTGCCATGCCGACGGGCCCCAGCGCCGAAATTCAGTTGCGGCCGCCTCGCCCGTGGCAGCCGCAACTAAGACTCTGGCAACAGAGTCTTACATGAGTTTGCGCCGGCGCATTAAAGGCACCGCGGCGGCCGGCCGCTTTCCCGCCGGCCGCCTGGCCGCAGCTCCCTCCCCGGACTTCCCCCCCCCCCCGGAATAGAAGCAAGCCCGGCACTTGTCCGAGGTGCCGGGCTCATTTTTAAAAAGATTTTCGCGGGCCGCGGCCGGGTGCAGGCAGCTCCTCCTTAAGGGAAGGAGGAGGCCTGCACTTCCCGAACCTGCCGCACCGCAGCGGGCGCCGCAGCGCCGGAATAGCGCCGATATTCAGCGCGTAGCGCCAGTTTTCAGGCGCAAACAGCTCTCAGCAGCGCCGGCAGCCGTTTGGGCGCAGAATTGGTGAATTTTGGGCCCGAACAGCGCGACTTAGCTCCGGCACTAACTTCCGGCGCTAAAGCCCTGGCTGCGCCAAAACTCAATTTCTAGGCCATAAAGTTTGTGGCACAACCATATTTGCCAACCTACAAAACTGAGAAAAGGTGACAAAACAATTATTTGTTCTTGGGATATGGGTGATGTTGGCAAGTCTGCTTTTATTGCTCATCTCTAATTGGCTGGTGAAGGTGATGGTTGTCCGCCTTCTTGAACTGTTGAGCTCCTTGTGATGATAATACTCCCATTAGGTTAAGTAGGGAATGCTAGGATTCTGACCCAACAACGATGAAAGACAAGTGCTATATTTCCAAGCCAGGATGGTGTGTGATTTGGAAGGTAATTTGGAGATGATGGTGTTCCTATGACGTTGCTGCTCCTGTCCTTCTTGGTAGTAAAGGTCGCAGGGGAGGCAAGTAGCGATGAAGTAACTTTGGTGAGTTGCTGCAGTGCATTCTATAGATAAAAATGCTGCAGTCACTGTGTCAGTGGTGGGAGGGTGGATACTGGTTACAGTGACAGGGGCACCATTAAAGCAAACTGCTCTGTCTTGGACAGTGTTGAGCTTCTTGAGTGTTGTGACTCCACCCATCCAGGCGAGTGGTATGTAGAGAAGATGTTTCCACTCGTGGGGGAGTCCAAAACTAGAGGCCATAAATATAAGATAGTCACTAATAAATCCAATAAGGAATTCAGGAGAAATTCAGAGGAACTCAGCAAGTAGTTAGAATGTGGAACTCACTACCACATGGAGTAGTTGAGGCGATAGCATAGATGCATTTAAGGGGAAGATGGATAAATACAGGAGGGAAAAGGGAATAAAAGCAAATGTTGATTGGGTGAGATGAAGTCAGGTGGGAGGAGGCTCGTGTGGAGCATAAACTCCAGCAAAGACCTGTTGGGCTGAATGGCCTGCTTTTGTGCTGTAAATACGATGTAATACTATATATTCCATCATACTCCTGATTTCAACCTTGTAAATGCTGGAGAGACTTTGAGAGGCCAAGAGGCGAGATGCTCATCCTGGAGTACCCAGCCTCTACCTTGCTCTGGTAGATGTGGTGTTAATATGGTCAAGGGACTCGATGACAGTGATGCCATTGAAGGTCAAAGGGAGATGGCTGGGCTTTCTCTTGTTCAAGATGGTCATTACCTGATATTTATGTTATCCAGGTCCTGCTGCAGGCTGTCAAAGGCTGTTTCATTATCAGAAGAATTGTTAATGAAGCTGAACATTGTGGAATCATCAGCGAACAGTCTAACTTCTAACCTATGATGAAGGGAAGGTCATCGATAAAGCAGCTAAAAATAGTTGTGTCGAGGATGCTTTCCTGAGGAGCCCCAACAGTGATGTCCTAGGATTGTGATTAATCTTCACCTTCACTGCTTTGGCAGAGAAGATCACACATCTGTTATAGAACCCACCCAATCTTCATTTCCACCAGTTTATTGCCCCATATTTTTAATAACCATAAATTCATTTTCTGCCCCATCCTCTGCTTCTTCTATTACAGCATCTATTATTACTTACTGTTTCTAATTTTTTATTTGGGAGGGACTAATCTCTTCAAAATGAAACCCTGGAATGGATTCACCGGATGTGTGAGTGCAATAAGATCGGATGCTTCTTCGTTCTCTTTTGAATTTATCATGGCCATGAATTCACAATCTTACAATATATTCCGGATGTAGAGATTTCTTGATGAAATTCTAGTCAGTTATACAAAAACAAAATACTGCGGATGCTGGAAATCTGAAATAAAAACAGAAGATGCATCTGAGTTCTGACGAAAAGTCATTGACCTGAAATGTTCACTCTGTTTCTCTCTCCACATTTCGCGGGTTCCTGCATGAGTGCTGGGCTGATTGCGTGGGATCGCGGCTGCCTTGGTGGTCCAGGTTGGTACTTTTATATATTGCAGAGCCTGTGGCGATGGACCTTCCCTTTAAGGGAGGGAAGGAACCTTTGAACGCGGCAGAGCTGCATGGCCCAGGGTGCCGCGCTGCTGAAGTCTCCGCCCCGCTCTCCGACGTTAGCGCCCCAAGAAGGAAGTGGAGCGCTTGATTTAGCGCCCCACTTCCCTCTCGGGGCGCTAATATTCAATTTTGCGGTGGCCAGCGCTAATTAGCGCCAGGCGCTAAAGTTAGCGCCCAGATGATGTTAGCGCCCCCAAAATGGTCGATACCGAATTTTTCCCCCCTGGTGACTTGGGCTTTTGATGACGCATTACCTATAGCTCCGATGGACGGGTCACATTGCCCGCATGCCCGATACGAGACTCCCAAAACAAGTGCTCTACTCGGAGCTCCGACATGGCAAGAGAGCCCCAGGTGGGCAGAGGAAATGCTTCAAGGACACCCTCAAAGCCTCCTTGAAAAAGTGCAACATCGCCACCAACACCTGGGAAACCCTGGCCCAAGACCACACAAAGCAGAGGAGAAGCATCCAGGAAGGCGCCGAACACCTCGGGTCTCTTCGCCAGGAGCAAGCGGAAGCCAAGCGCAGGCAGCGCAAGGAGCGCACGTCAACCCAAGCACCCCACCCACCCGCCCCTTCAACCACCGTCTGCCCCAGCTGTGACAGAGACTGTAGGTCCCACATTGGACTCATCAGTCACCTGCGAACTCATTTTTAATGTGGAAGCAAGTCATCCTTGGTTCCGAGGGACTGCCTAATAAGAGAAGAGGCACCAGTGAACCTTGTCCCCACCCCTTTCTTCATCACATTATTGCTACAGACCTTCCGCTTCTATGAGTCAGTAGTTGGAATATAGGTGGAGGACAGTTGGCAGCACTGATCGCAAAGTCTGTTCATTTGGCCCTTCGACCCTGCTTCTCACCATTCAAAATCATTTCTGCAACAATTTTATCTGTGCCAGTAAAGACCATGCAAAACATATTCTTTCTTTTCTGCCCGATTGCATTCAGTTACTGAGGACAGCCATATGCTGATCTCAAACAGCAGTCTGTCAATGTGTGAATCCACAATCTGCTGTTGAGTACGAATACAAAGTAGGTCTCAACAAACTTGGCAATGTTAAATTCAGCTATAAAATGTCATTTGAGTTAAGAACAAGATGGCTGCTATAACTTCAATTTTTACCCTTCATTTCAAGGGAAGCAGTTACTTAAACTTTGTTAATTGCCATGTGTTGAACCTGACAGATGTACATATCATGCAGTCAGCATTTTAGAGCCAACGTCTGCCTTGCACAAAATGTCATCTGCAATGTAACATGCTTCATTTCGTTTAAGTACTGTAATGTGTTCAAATCTCAAAACAGAAGATAAAATCCTGCCTGAATATAAATCTCATCATTTAATTCAATTTTTCTGTTGCAGATACTGCACATCATAAGTCTTCTGAAAGCCCTTAACAAAGATGAATCAAGGCTTATTTTTTTCCCCATGATTAAGATGCTTTGTTTACAATCCTCTTCTTTAGGTCTTCTCTCACAGACATCATTTCCTTAGCGGTGGCCAACCTGTTGACACTATGCTTGATATAGTTGTTTGAAGTTTCAGGAGAGCATTGTGGAGATGTTTTGCCCTCTCTCCCTTTATGTGTCTCCCCTGATGGTAAGACCAAGGCAGTGAGCTCCTTGGGCTAGAAATTCATTATAGCCAAGGAATGGGTGTTGTCAGTAGAAAAGTTGCAGAATTAACACCAGGTGCTAATGCTTTAGACTGCGTGCAAAATTCGTGCTCACTGCTCAAAAAAATGATTGGAGTCCTAATTCAAGTCTTAAAGCCCAAGCTCATTGGCGTTGCATGCAAAGGGTGAACTAATATCAGGTGCAGTCTAATCCTAAGTCATCATTGGCACAGGCTTTTTTCAGTGCTTAAAGGGGAGGCTCATTGTTGTTGCAGCACCTCATTCTCAGCATTGCTGGCTGTGCAGCTGCCTCAGCAAGCAGAAGCAGAACAAGGAGCAGGAGCCGGAGGACTGAATCAGGTGTACTCATGGCAGATCCATGCCCCAGGGAGAGAGCCTGCAGATTCTCCGCTGAAACATTGGAGGGATTGGTTTTCACTGTGGAGAGATGGAGGGTGGTGCTCTATCCGGCAAGTGGCAGGAGGCCCTCGCCACAAGTTTTCTGCACCATGTGGAGGGGAGGTAGCACAGCACGTCTCGGGCAGCACTGTGGTCCCCAGGACCCACACACAGCGCAGGAAGAAATTTAACAACCTCACTTGGGTGGTCAGTGTTGCGTCCGTGTATAATAAGACACAGACTGCGGAGAACGGTACAACAGGTGTTTACTCAACGTGGCTCACACTGCAACTGATCTGTACAGATTACTACTCAGTGCTATATGCAGGTGTGGTCACTGCCGGTACTGCAGTATACATGAGCTGTAAAACATAGTTCCCCCCCTTAAAGGTATATACATTACAATTCCTCCCCTTTTAGATTAACAGTACCATAACACTCATTTAACAATTAAATATCAAGCTAATTACAATTAACACTTTTAACATGCAACATTAGCTGAAAATAGTCTATTTATATATTCAGTCTTTGGGGAGGCTTCCTGATCCTTTCTGGATAGCGCCTTTCCCGAGTGCCTTGCTCTTGGTGCGGAGGCGATTCTGGCCCCCTGTCGTCGGTTGGTTCATCAGCTTCCGATGCTACTGTTTCTGGGGTAGATGCGACCTGTACGTCGGGTTCATCACCAGGTACGTATGGGCGAGGCATGGAGTTGACTTGTTCCTGTGACTCTAGGATCTGGTCAGCATGGCGTCTCACGATGCTCTCCCCAACGTCCACTGTGTACATTAGTGGCCCCTGCCGTGTGCATATCGTTCCTGGCTGCCATTTTTCTGTTCGGTAGTTGTGGGCCAAGACTGGTTGCCCTACATTGAAGCTCCTTGTTGGCTTCTCATGGATGTGCTGGAATTGCTTACTCTCAACATCTCTTCGTACATTTGGTCTGAGCAAATCCAGGCGAGATCTTAACCTTCGGTTAAAGAACATCATGGCTAGGGCCTGGTTGGTGACTGCATGTGTCGCATTCCGGTAGGCGAACAGGAAATTGTCCACCTTGTGCTGCAGCGGAATGTTGTCATTGTACATAGCCTTTATTGCCTTCTTAAAGGTTTGTACGAACCTCTCAGCCAATCCATTTGTGGCTGGATGATACGGGGCGGATGTGTAATGCCTTACCCCATTCTTTTTCAAGAACCTCCGGAACTCTTCGGACACAAACTGTGGTCCATTGTCGGAGCAAATCTGTTCTGGCAAGCCATTCCTGGCAAAAATGGTCCGTAGGACTGCAATAGTTTTCTCCGTGGTGGTGGAGGACATTTTGATGACCTCAGGCCATTTCGAGTGCGCATCCACGGCTATTAAAAACATTGAGTCCATGAATGGACCAGCAAAATCAATATGCACCCGTTGCCATGGAGATGAGGGCCACTCCCATGGGTGTAGAGGGGCATGTGGTGGTGCATTTTGGACTTTCTGGCATCCTGAGCAACTCTTGCTCAGGTCCTCGATTTGTTTATCGATTCCCGGCCACCACACATAAGCCCTGGCTAGGCTTTTCATTTTTACCCCTCCCAGATGACCCTCATGAAGCTCATTGAGCACTCTATCCCTTAACTTGGGTGGAATTACCACTCGGGATCCACACATCAAGGTCCCCCGGCACACTGACAGCTGTTCTCTCCTTGTCGAGAATGCTGGCAACAGTGAGTCGCCATGTGCTGGCCATCCCTTCACCGTCAAATCATATACCCGAGACAGTGTCGGGTCATTTCGGGTTTCCCTTTCGATACAAGCGTTAGTTACCGGTAGGTATTCAACTGTGGTCGAATGGAATATTTCGACAGGATCCACTGCTGGTGCTTCCTCCGCAGTAGGCAGTGGCAGGCG
The DNA here is from genome assembly GCF_052327205.1 of Somniosus microcephalus. Lineage (NCBI taxonomy): Eukaryota > Metazoa > Chordata > Chondrichthyes > Squaliformes > Somniosidae > Somniosus > Somniosus microcephalus. The sequence continues at coordinate 305,968 of NC_140997.1, forward strand.
TGATAGCCCATCAGCATTTCCATGCTGTTTCATGCCCTTATATTCAATCTCATAGTGGTGCGCCTCTAGAAAAAGTGACCATCTTTGTAGTCGTTGCGCAGTCATCACCGGAACGCCCTTCTTCAGATTAAAAATGGAGACAAGAGGCTGGTGATCAGTCAGCAAGGTGAATTTCTGCCCGTGCAGATAGTGATTGAACTTTTTCACTCCCCACACTAGGCTGAGGGCCTCCCTGTCAATCTGGGCGTAGTTACGCTCGGCTGAGGTTAGTGATCGTGACGCGAAGGCTATTGGCCTCTCTGAGCCGTCCGAGAATTTGTGCGACAGCACCGCTCCAATGCCGTAGGGTGACGCATCACATGCCAAATGAATTGGTAATGCTGGGTTGTAATGGGCCAATACCTCTTTCGATGTGATTAGTGTTTTGCTCTTCTGGAAAGCTCGTCTACATTCGTCACTCCACTTCCATGGCTCCCCAGTTTGCAGTAGGGTGTTCAGTGGGTGTAGTATTGTAGACAAGTTTGGCAAGAACTTATGGTAGTAGTTTACCAGCCCGAGGAACGACCTCAGTTGTGACACATTTTCCGGTGCTGGAGCCTTGACTACTGCCTCAATCTTCTGTGGGGACTTATGTAACCCCTCTTTATCGATAACGTGGCCACAATACGAGATCTGTTTTCTAAAAAACTCGCATTTGGGGCGGTTAGCTCGGAGCCCATATGTCTGCAATCTAGTGAGCACCTGCTCCAGGTTGGCAAGGTGATCATTGTCATTTTTGCCCGTGACCAGGATGTCGTCCAAATAACACTGGGTCCCTGGGATCCCTTGCAGGACTTGTTCCATTGCCCTCTGCCAAATAGCCGGAGCTGATGCTACCCCGAATACCAGCCAGTTGTATTGGTAGAGACCTTTATGGGTGTTGATTGTGAGGTATTTTTTTGATGCTTCTTCTACCTCCATTTGCAGATACGCCTGGGCCAGATCAATCTTAGTGAAGCGTTTCCCTCCAGATAGCGAGGCGAAAATATCTTCAATCCGCGGAAGTGGATATTGTACGGTGTGAAGGACCGGGTTCACTTTTACCTTAAAGTCCCCACAGATGCGAACTTCCTTGGTTCCCCAGGCGTGCTGCTCAACGACTTTTTCATCACAGGGACGATGGGTGTAGCCCATTTGCTCCAGTCTACCTTGGACAGTACACCTGAATGTTCCAGACTCTCCAGCTCTGCTTCGACGGCTGGGTGGATCGCATAAGGTACCGGTCTGGCCTTAAAAAATGTTGGGCTTGCGTTTTCTTCAATTTTAATCGTCGCTGTCATGCCTTTTAGTGTTCCGAGTCCTTGCTGGAACACTTCTTTCGCGTCAGTTAGGATCTTTGACAGTCGCCCAGGTGTGACGTCGTCATCCTTTTTGTCAGCCACAGTCAGTGCCTGTATGGAATGCCAAACCAGTTGTATTTTCCAGATCCATTCACGTCCCAGTAATGGTGGTCCTCCATCTTGCAATACATACAGGTCTAGTTTTGGTGTTTCCTTACCGTTATATATAACGGTCACCCTTATTTTTCCTTTGGGGTAGACTTTTTGCCCCGTGTACGTCTTCAAAATAATTTTTGTGTCTCTCAAGGGTATGTGTGAGAATAGCCGCTCGTAGTCCCATTGGTTTATGACTGTTAGGGCTGATCCTGTGTCCAATTCCATCTTTACCTGGACTCCTGCTAACTTGAGAGTGACCCAAATGGTTCGGTGATCCTACGTTGTGATCACATTATGTAGTTTCAGACAACTCAGTTCCCTGTTTTCGGAGTTGTTATCACTTTTTTGTTCGTCTGAACTATTCTCCGTCATCTTATGTACCTTCTTGTACTTTCCTTTGGTAGGTTTCTTATTGCTGGTTTTCTTTCCCGACCTGCAGACTCGTGCTATGTGTCCTACTTTTCCACACTGTCTGCACACTTTGTTTTTGAACCAGCAATCATTCTGGTCGTGTGTTGTTCTGCCGCAGCGATAGCACTTCTCTGTTCCATATGACATTTCGTTTGTGCCATATTCTTGCAGTCTCTGTTGTATCTCTGCAGCGCCCCCGTGCTGCTGCTTCATATAGAAACATAGAAGATAGGAGCAGGAGTAGGCCATTCGGCCCTTCGAGCCTGCTCCGCCATTCAACGAGATCATGGCTGATCATCCAAACCCTAGCACCCGGTCCCTACACCGACAGCCATCCCACCCAAGCCCTATCCCCGTAACCCCACGTATTTGATCCCCCCTAACACGAAGGGTCAATTTTTATCATGGCCAATCAACCTAACCCGCACATCTTTGGACTGTGGGAGGAAACCGGAGCACCCGGAGGAAACCCACGCAAACACGGGGAGAATGTGCAAACTCCACACAGACAGTCACCCGAGGCCGGATTTGAACCCGGGTCCCTGGCGCTGTGAGGCAACAATGCTAACCACTATGCCACCGTGCTGCAATGCTGAAAGCCTTTTCCAGCGTAAGGTCCTTTTCAGATAAAAGCCGTTTCTGGGTTCCTTCACTTTGAAGCCCACACACAAACTTGTCCCTTAAAGTATCTGCCAGTCCCGCTCCAAACTGACAGTGTTTCGATGGTTTGCGCAGTTCTGTTAAATAATCAGCATTGCTTTCATCCTTATGCTGGTTCCGTTTGTGAAACTTGAATCTTTCTGCTATCAGCAGCGGTGTGGGGTTTAAATGTTCCTTTAGTATCGTTACTATGTCTTCAAAACTCTTTTCAATTGGCTTTGTTGGGGTTACTAGATTTCGTAATAACCCATACGTCATTGCACCCATTAAATTTAACAATACCGACGCTTTCTTGTCATCTGACACCTCATTTGCCTTGTAGTACACCTCTATTCGTTCGACATATGTAGTCCAATCTTCGACTTCATTGTCAAATGCGGTGATACTGCCACTCTTCGGCATTTTGGGTGTGGTTTAAAATGGCGTCTCCCAATGGCTTAAAATGGCGTCTCCCGCGCTTTCCTTCCTCCCCCGCTGCTGCCAACGCCACTCCCGGCGGTTCTCGTGGCAATGGCGGCGCCCTGTCGGTTTCGCATGCTTCTCCTGCACTGCTGCCAACGCCGCTCTCGGCGGCCCTCGTGGCAATGGCGGCGCCTCGCGGGTTTCTGCGCGTCTCTCTCTCTCCCTCTCTCCGACGCTGCTCGGCCCCTGAACACCGGCTGCGCCCTGTGCGCTCTGCCCTCTCTCTCTCTCCCCCGTCGACGCTGCTCGGCCCTTTGCTGTGCCGCTCGGTCGGGCTCTAGCCCGCCGCTGTCCGGGAAGGGTCTGCGCACTACCTGTTGCCAGCCCGTTTCGCTGGACCACCTCGACTGGAAAGCCAAGCCTGGGTCTCGACAGCCTCCCCCGCAATTCTCGAGTCTCTGCTGGATGACTGGGCGGTTGCCCGTGGTCGATGCCCGAGTCTCTGGCCTTGACCTCCAATCCACTGATCTCCAGGAACGAATCCCCGGGAGGTGATGCAGAGTTGCAGGTAGGTTCGAACCTGCCTCGTCGCCAATGTTGCGTCCATGTATAATAAGACACAGACTGCGGAGAACGGTACAACAGATGTTTACTCAACGTGGCTCACACTGCAACTGATCTGTACAGATTACGACTCAGTGTTATATACAGGTGTGGTCACTGCCGGTACTGCAGTATACATGAGCTGTAAAACATAGTTCCCCCCCTTAAAGGTATATACATTACAGTCAGCAAACGCTACATACCACTATCTGAGCCACAGTCTTCACACACTGCCCAAAGTACCACACCCCCAGCATTCACCCACCAACACTCTCTACCTAGCAACACTCACACCCACATCTCACACCTTGCACACGATGAGAGCTATTCAAATATGGCAGGCGCATCACCCAAACACATTGCTCTACACTCACTCACACACTTTCCTTTCTCTTGCAGGCCAAGGTGGCTCACAACAGGAAGGAGCAGGAGCTCACAGGCGGGAGAGAAGCCGACACCCAACCACTGTCTGCGCTGGAGAATCGAGTGCTGCAGATTATTGGGCGCCAGGTGGTGGGCACTGTGGCCACCAGCGACGTTGACCCCCTTGGGGACAACAACGGTATGTTCATCCCTACTCCTTCTTCTCACATCCCACTTCCCCCTCACCTCACAAGCATTTTGCACTTTCCAGCTAATCATGCTGTATGCATGCATTTCTCCCTTCCTGCCCCCCTTCCCTCACCTTAATCTGACTTTTGTGCTTTTATGCTTTCAGATAATCAGCAAGCACCTGAGCTGCCTGTCCCTGAGGGCACCATTGAGAGCGAGGCGGGAGAAGAGGAGGAGGAAGAACACACCGCGTCACTGCATGTCTCACCCGCAGACACCAGCTCAGATACTGGCACTACGTGTTCTTTAGAGGCTAGTATAGTAGTGGGATCTGCACAGGCTGTAATGCAGTCTATGCTTGGTGGCATTCAATCTCAGACTACTCTCATGCAGTCTCAGCTTGATGCCACGCAAGCTCTGACTGCTGCCATCGTTGAATGTGTCCACTACTGTCAACCGGGGCTTTCAGCTGCAACAGATTGCTGGGGATCAGTGGGTCAGTGGAGCAGGAACCTGTTGTCCACTCTCAGGATGACAGCATTCCTGCTCCCACCACTGGCACTCCGCCATTGCCCTTGTCGCTGCCTGTTATCCAGCCAGCCTAAACTGCTGCTGCTCATGCTGAGGGGGTGCAGTCTACAGCTAGATGAGGGCGTCCTGCAAGGCCATCTGAAGTCTCCCGCACAGACACTCAGCAGCCTTCCACCAGCTGTGCTGCAGCCACTGGGCCAATACTTCGTAGGAGCACTAGAGTAGGCAAAGGCACAGTAACAAGAGGCACTAAGGGATTGCCCAAGGGTGAATAGTTAATATTTTTGTTGTAAATATGTGTTCACTGATTTTTGATCAATTTATTAATTCAGTTTGGATTATTTTGTGGTATGTCTCTGTTGTGTCTCCTTGTGTTCTTATACTATAAATAATACAGACACTTTTAGCTCATTTTAGTTACTGCTTTTACTTAGCTGTATTTCTGCTTTGTTTCTGTGCTGCCGCATGGTGCGGAGTGATACAAGATGTCCGACGCTGCACTGTGCACTGCCCGTGCACAGTGTGCCACATAGCAATATAACTACACCATACCAAAGTAGTTCCGTACCAAAGTAGTTCCATTTAACGATGTGATACTATTACAATGTAACATCCCTCTTTCTCAAAAAACTAAAACATGAAATTTAGCAATTTAAATTAACAAATATTATATCTAAACTATTATTATCAACTACAAAGAATTGTGAGTTTTTTTTTATTCATGATATCGCTCAGGTGGTTGGATGTTGTCCCTCCATCTTGTGGATTTGGTGGTGACCATTCCTCTCTGCGGTGTTTTGGTGTGTTCCGCTCTCATTGTTGTTGTTGCTGTCGCCTTTGGAGTTGGAGTGTGCATGCTCGTGGTTGTTTGATTTGTAGCGCTTGTTTCTGGTGTTGTACTGCTTGTGGTAGCTGGTGTTGTCAATGTTGCTGATGTTGTCTGCTGCTTATCCAGTTCAGGTGAAGGTCTGATGTGGAGTCTGTTCCATCTGTATTGGTTACCAGGTTCAGTCTCTATGAAGTAGGATCTTGGGGTATCAGCTTTTCCAATGACCTTGGCTGGATTCCAGGTTTTCAACACCGGGTCTTGCACATGCACTGATTGTCCATTCAGCAATTCTGGTAGCGTCTTTGCATGTTTATCGTAATGTTTGCTTCCTACGATTTGTGCTTCTGCCAGCTTTTGTCTGAAGTCCTCCTGGTCCTGGGGAGGATGTATTTTTGCTGGTAGTGTAGTCTTAAACTTCCTCCCATTCAGCAATTCCGCAGGTGATTTCATGTCTGCTTTCAGTGGTGTTGATCTGAGTGATAGGAGGACAAGGTCTTGGTCTTCCCCCATCTCACTACTTTTGATGAGAGTTCTCTTGACAGTCTGGATCTGTCTTTCGATGAACCCGTGTCCCCTTGGGAAATGTGGGGATGAGGTTACTATTTTGAACCCGTACTTTTCTGCCAGAGCTCTGAATTCACTCGATGTGAACTGGGTTCCATTGTCACAGATTACCTTTTCCGGGATTCCTTGTTCAGCAAACAAGCTCTTTGCAATTCTGGTGATAGTTGTGGCTCTCAAGTCTTTCATGCTTCTCACAAAAGGAAACTTGGAATAGTAATCTGCCACTATGAGATACCATTCTTGATTGCACATGAAGAGATCTGCCCCAACAGTGTGCCATGGACTTGACGGTATTTCACTAGGTATCATCTCCTCTTTCTGTTGTGCATTTCTGTACTTCTGGCATATACCACATGCAGAGACCATCTGTTCGATATTTTTGTACATGCCTATCCAGTATACAGCTGATCTGGCTCTCAGCTTGCATTTCTCCATTCCCATGTGGCCTTCATGTATGAGATGGAAAAGTTGTGTCTGCATCATCTTTGGCACGATGATCCTCGATCCAGCAAGGAGAATACCGTCTTCTACTGCAATATCGTCTTTAATCATCCAGTATTGACGAATTGTCACCTGTACCTGCTGGATTCTCTCCAGCCACCCCTGTATTACTTGTTGTGTGAGTAGTTGCAATTCCTCATCTTTGCTAGTCTCATCTCTGATTTGACTGAGCTTTGTAGGGGTAACACTCACTAGGTGGTGGATTTTTACTGTTAGGCCCTCCACCTCGTGTTTCTCATATGGTGACAATCGAGCAACGCATCTGCTAGCACCATTTCCTTTCCTGGCTTATATTTAAGCATGAAGTCATAGCTTTGGATCCTTAGAAGTAGTCTTTGCAGTCTTGCAGGCGCTTTGCTCAGATTCTTCTTATAGATCTGTTCTAGTGGACGATGGTCACTCTCTATTATAAATCGCCTGCCATACAGGTATGTATGGAATTTCTCGCATCCGTACACTACTGCTAATAGTTCTCTTTCTATGTTGGCGTATCTCGCCTCGGCTGACGTCAAGGCCTTTGATGCGAAAGCTATCGGCTTTCCTTCCTGCACCAGAGCTGCCCCTAGTCCTCTGGTAGAAGCATCTACTTGCAGAGTGACTGGTTTTCTTCTGTCATCATATGACAGACTTGTTTCTTTGCACAACAGTTCTTTAAGTTGTTTGAAATTCCTTTTGTGTGATTCAGACCACTGGTATTCGGCGTCTTGTTTCAATAGCTCTCTGAGATTTGTTGTATGTTCTGACATGTGTGGGATGAAAGAACTCATGTATTGGACCAAGCCGAGGTAACTCCTCAGCTCTTTCTTGTCTTTGGGTAGTTTCATTTCAGCAATCGCCGCAATCTTCTCTGGATTTGGCTTGACTCCCTCTGGTGTATAAATCATACCGAAGAATTGGCATTCCTTGACTTTAACTATGCACTTATCTGCATTTAACTTGATGCCAGCCTTTCTGGTACGCTCCATGGCCTCATGTAGGTGCATGTCATGGTCTCTTTCATCTGCTCCATAGATCTGAATATCATCAGCTATTCCTATAGCTCCTTCACAGCCTCTGTATGTCTCATCTACTTTCTGTTGAAAAATATCTTGACTGACCTTTAACCAGAATGGTAGCCTCAGGAATTTGTAACGCCCAAATGGTGTGTTGAATGTTGTCAGTGTTGTTGATTCCTCATCCAACTTCAAGTTCCAATATCCATTTCTGGCATCTAGTTTTGAGAAAACCTTGGCTACTGCCAGTGATGGCGTAATCTCCTCTAGTGTTGGGGTAGGATTGTGGTCCCTCTTTATCACCTGGTTTAGATCTTTGGGGTCCAAACATATTCTGAGACGCCCGTTTGGCTTTTCTCGTACCACAATTGAGTTTACCCAGTCTGTGGGTTCAGTGACCTTTACGATCACTCCATTTTCTTCCATCTCCTTTAGCTCTCTTTCAAGCTTTGTCTTCAGCTCGATGGGTACTTTTCATGGAGCATAGATAACGGGCTTTACCTCTGGATCGATGGTGATGTGGTATTGGAAATCTCCTAAACATCCCACTGTATCATCGAAACATTCCGGATACATGTCTATCAAGTCTTTTTTACTCTTGATTTGTGGGCGGTTCTCCAATGGGGTGTTGCTGTCTATCTTCAGTGACGTTTCCGTCAGCTCGTGATGCACTGAGATCAATCTCAACTTCTCGCAGCTGTTTAATCCCAGGATCGCTGGCCCCTCAGTGTCGGTGACATAGAACATGCAGTTGATGTTCTTTCTTTTATGTGTCCCTTTGATAAAGGTTATTCCAAGTTGTTTAATCTCACTCCCCCCGTATGCTGTCAGCGTGACATTACTTGCCTTTAAACAACCATTTTTCAGGTAGCCATCTTCTCTCAGGTTTTCGGGAAAGATCTGCTGGTACAGTCTCAATGGGAGAATGTTGCTCTGAGCCCCTGTGTCCAGCTTCAACTTTAAGTTGATGGCTGTGGGCCGACCTTTGACCTTTTTTTTGATTTGGATGATGGTGTGCAATTCTCTCCTCGGAGTATTTTCCGCTCTGGACATCTCGTGAACCTGTATCTTTATGGTTTCAATGTTTAGTGCATTGTCGTGATCATCATCATCATCCTGCTCATCCATGGCATGGATATTGTGTTTCTTTCTCTGGTTCTGCTGTCCGCCTTTGTTTTTGATGTATGTTCCTTCTTTCTTCGTTCTACACCTCTTTTCCCAGTGGTTTAGTTTGCCACATGCATTGCAGCTTGTTCCTTATGCTGGACATTTCCTCTTGTCTGTGTAATCGTGTGGTCTTCCACAGTTTCTGCGCATGTTTCCCCCGTTGTCATGTGCATGTCTTTGTGTGTTGTACTTTTCTCTCACTGCGTCCACTCTATTGTCCGTCTCAGAAGCCGTCCGCATGTCAGCCATTTGAGAAATCAGCGTTTTCATTTGCTGCTTCATGGCTTCATGAGCTCTCGCAGTATCTATAGCCTCTGTTATTCCGAGCTTTTCTTTTCCTATCAGGGCTTTTTGTACCTCTACATGCGCTGACCCCTATATTAGCTGGTCCACAAGCCTTTCCTCCATTTCTTTAAATTTACACTTGCTGGCTTCATTTCTCAGCCTTGTCAAGAAATTGTCAGCAGTTTCACCGGGTTCCTGTCTTAGACTCTGGAATTTGTATCTCTGTATACGGTGATTGGATTTAGGCTCTAGATGGTTGCTGAATTTATCAAAAATTGTCACAGGGTTTTCTTTTTCCTCTTCAGTCAAACTCCAGCTATTATACAAATCTAGGCCTTTTTCTCCTGTCCACAACAGAATGTAACTAACCTTTTCCTCGTTGGTCGTACCCTTCAGGAAGCTTTTGAATGTAAGCTCACATTTCTGTTTGAACTTGCGGAATGCTTATATATTGTCAGCTTCCCAGTTCATGAGGGGTTGCATTTGCACAGTCAGTGCAGCGGCAGCCGTCATTTCACTTTCCCGTACGATTCAATCTCAATCAACGCAGACACCGGCACTCACAAGCAGCTCATAAAATCACTTTTCGTCTTATTCGTAGTTCGTTTAGCACAATTTGTACTCACTTATACCGCTGCCACCATGTTGTGTCTCCTTGTGTTCTTATACTATAAATAATACAGACACCTTTAGCTCATTTTAGTTACTGCTTTTACTTAGCTGTATTTCTGCTTTGTTTCTGTGCTGCCGCATGGTGCGGAGTGATACAAGATGTCCAACGCTGCACTGTGCACTGCCCGTGCACAGTGTGCCACATAGCAATATAACTACACCATACCAAAGTAGTTCCGTACCAAAGTAGTTCCATTTAACGATGTGATACTATAACAATGTAACAGTCTCATTTCAGATTTGCACTGTGTTATGGCCTGCGACAGGGCTGGAATGATGTGAATGTGGTGAGCAATGGGGATCTGGGGTTTAATTTATTGGAACTGCAGTCTGATGAGGCGGTCACGGACCACCCTCCCTGAAGGCCGATTGAGTGGCTGCCTCCTCCCTCGCTCCTGTTCCTTATCCTCCTTGTCTTCCTCCTCCTCCTCCTCTCCCTCTTCCTTCTCCTGATGGCCAAGTTGTTGAGCATGCAGCAGACCACCACGAAATGGGACACCCGCTCCGGCGAGTACTGGAGGGCTCCTCCCGAGCGGTCAAGGCAGCGGAACCGTTGCTTCAGCAGGCCGATGCTCTGCTGGATGATGTTCCTGGTGGCAGCATGGCTCTCATTATATGAGTACTGGGCAGGAGTGTTTTGGTTGTGGAGGGGAGGCATGAGCCAGGTGGAGAGTTGATAGCCCTTGTCTCCAAGCAGCCAGCTGCGAGGTTGACGTGGTGGCTGGAAGAGTGCTGGCACACGGGTCTGGCACAGGATGAAGGCATCGTGGCTGCTGCCAGGATAGCGGGCATTCACATTGAGGATTCGCTTTCTGTGGTCACACACCAACTGCACATTAAGTGAGTGGTAGCCTTTGTGGTTACGGATGATCTCAGGATTGTTATGCGGTGCCCGCAAAGCCATGTGGGTGCAGTCAATGGCGCCTTGCACCATGGGCAATCCCGCTTTCCTGGCAAAGCCACATGCATGCGCATCCTATTTCTCTCTGGTGATGGGGAAGGAAATGTAGTCCCTTCTCCTACTGTAGAGAGCCTCTGTGACCTCCCAGATGCAGTGATGGATGGTGAACTGCAAGATGTTAGCTATGTTTCCTGTTGCAGACTGGAAGGATCTGCTGGCAAAGAAATTGAGGGTGACGGTGACCTTGACTGTCACTGGGAGAGCCGTGGTCACCCTTGTCTGAGGCTGGAGGTCTGGTTGCAGGAGGTGGCAGAGTTCTGTGACCACCTTCTTGGTGAAGCCGAGCCTTCAAATACACTGCTCCTCGCTTAATTGGAGATATGAAAAATGCTCTCGGAATACCCTCGGAGAGTAAGGCCTCCTGTTGTGCACCCTCCTCCTCCCTCTGGGCACATGTTCCAGTCTTTCTCTCTGCCTCCGCTCCCTCCGCCGTAGATCCTGGAGGGCAAGGTTGACTGCCAGTACAGCCCCCCATTAATGTTACCAAGTGTAGCAGTTTGATTCTTTGAAAAATAAATGTAGCTACTTTTTAGCTGCCACAACACTCCTGATACAAAAGAAACTTGAAATGACTGAATTAAAGTGTTGGAGTATGTGAAACTGACAAGAATCACTGAAACTGCGCTAACCTGACAGCTGCAAGTCATTACTGATGATCCCTTTAAATAATGTCCCTGGAGCTGGCTTCCTGGTGCTTCACGCCAGCTCTCCCTGTTGTTTACTCCAGACGCTAGGGTAGGTGGCGACAATTAATTTAGCAGATTGGGTGGTCAGTGAGCGTTGCACACTCACTGATGTCACGATCTACCTGCCATTGACGTTCCCAGTGGTAACACTTACTGGCAGCGCTACGGGGGTGGGGGGGTGCGGGATTTTGGCGTGCACCGCTGGATTTGCCTCGCCCCGGCGATACTGCTCTAGTGCCCCATTAGTGCCATCTGTTGGCGCTAATGGGAGGCACAAAGGGGATGAATTTTTCCCCCTTATGTGAGGAATTTCAAGCCTGAACCTATATCTAAATGCTTTTTGGCATATTATGTGGCAATGAATGATCAAGTAATTAAACATGCAAAATCAAGAAATATATGGAACTATATGTGAGTTTGATATTTTGGTTAATGGATAAATATTCATAAATTAACCTTATAAATTACAATAATTTTTTGATTTATTGCACCCTTGGTGTTACAGTACCAAATGGTATTTAATAAAGGTTGGAAACAATATTACATCACAACAATTGAGGGATGGAATTCACTCAAGCACAGTAAATTGGTGTAAAATCCCACTCATGCAACCAAATATGAAAAATATTCGCAAGAAAAATTCGGAAAGCAAAAATGCAATGAGACTTGAACTTGTATGAAAATGCTATGGACTGCCCTGGCATCAAACTGTTAAACCAAGCCAACTCTTTTAATAATAACCATGCCATAAAGAGCTGTACTACTTTCTCAAAAAGAAATTCAGCACCTCAGGAGCATTCGAGGAGGATGTAAGTGCAGGATGTGACCAGTAATCAAATTCTTAATTTAGTATGACAGCTGTAAAACTGCAACAATCTGCTTTGAGCTGATTAACTTAACTTTTATAGCCTTGTGATATCATTTACTGTCATAATTGACTATTTGTGTTACCCTGGTGCTGGAATAATGAAGCTGCAGCTCCCAGAACAAGCTAAAGCCAGCCTAGCCTAGTATGGAAGTGCATCACTAGCTGGGCAATTAACTGTGAAACTTCTCTCCTAGTTTTAGTCACTGCGATTTAACTGGGTGGAAATATGCTGTTTGATAGTCCTAAATATGTTGTTTGAGCTGTAATCTGAAATGTAAGTCTAACATCAAGTACTCTGTGTGGTTAAGAGGTCAAGGAGATTTGTTCATGCAAAGTAATAGAGAAAAAATCAGATTGCCACAATTTCTCCAAAACCCAAAGCAGCACATTGTGCTTTAACACTCTGGGCTCCAGGAATTGAAGGATGTGGGTTCTTGCTCATGAAAGCATCATGGCTGAGTCCCTGTTCCTGGCATAACAGAAAATGCTGGAAACTCTCAGCAGACCAGGCAGCATCCATGGAGAGAGAAACAGAGTTAGCGGGCAGGATTTTCATTGGGCCGTGGAGGCGGGATTGGAGGCGTGTGGGCGGTTAAAATCCTGAAATCGGGGGGCACGAACCCATCCCGCCCCTAACCCGCCTCCATGCCAGTTTCAAAGGAGGCGGGTACCTGACCCGCACTGGGACCCGCCTCCCCGAGGCGGGAAGGGGATTAGTGCCAATTAACTGCCTGTTAACAGGTAGCTTAACAGGCAGTTTTTAGCCTAATCCCTATTTTCATTGGTGAAATGTGGGATTCCCGACAGCTCCAAACCATGCCAAGTTAGCGAGGCGGGCCGTCGGGATGAAGGGCTTGGAGGGTTCGAGATGTCCGGTGTTCAGGTGAGTGATGGGTGCATGAGTGAAGAGGTAAGTGTGTTTGGTGTGTGTAAAGTGTTTAAATAAGTTTTGCTTACATGTATTTACCTTTACAGCCTTCCTTCCTTCAGGTCTCGGGAGTCCCTCATCTCACCGGCACAGAAAGCAGAATGGCTGCGAGCTGTCAAAAATTGCAGCATTCAGCTTTCTGTTCCAGGGAGATCTCTAAATCATCCTGAGAGGAAGGAATTAACCTGGAGTACAGATTGTCAGTGTTTGACAGCTTCAAACAGCTGTGAAACGCTGATATTTCATCTGTCAAAAGGTCTTGACAGGTGAAATATCAATCTGTGACGTCACCTGTTGCTAGGTGTCCCTTAATTGGCCTGCTGTGCCCGCTGGGCGGGCTCAACACGGTCAATCAAGTCAAAATCGCGTGGGTTGGCTAGAACTTGATGGAGGCGGGACTACAACCCCGAAAGTTGTAGTCCCGCCTCCTACCCGCCTCCTCAATGAAAATCCAGTCCAGTGTTTCAGGTCTGTGATCCTTCGTCAGAACTGGAAAAAGTTAGAGATGTAACAGGTTTTAAGCAGGTGCAGAGGCTGGGAAAGGGGGAAGGGGAGGAAAGAACAAAAGGGAGGGTCTGTGATAGGGGGGATGGCAGGAGTGGTTAAATGTTGCAAATGGGGATGGCAGAATCATCAACAGTTGCCATGTGAAAAAATAGGGGCAGGGATTATAGTCTGAAATTGTTGAACTCAATGTTGAGTCCAGAAGGCTGTGAGGTGCCTGATCGAAAGATGAGGAGCTGTTCCTCGAGCTTACGTTGAGCTTCATTGGAACAGTGCAAGAGGCCGAGGACGGAGAGGTCAGAGTGGGAGTGGAGCGGAGAATTAAAGTGACAGGCCACCGGAAGCTCGGGGTCCCCCTTACAGACTGAATGAGGTGTTCCGCAAAGTGGTCACCCAATCTGCATTTGGTCTCCCCAGTGTAGAGGAGATTGCATCGTGAGCAGCAAATGCAGTATACTAAATTGCAAGAAGTACAAGTAAATCGCTGTTTCACCTGGAAGGTGTGTTTGGGGCCCTGGACAGTGGGAAGGGGGGAGGTAAAAGAGCAGGTGTTGCACCTCCTGCTCTTGCACGGGAAGGTGCACTGGGGAGGGGAGGGGCTGTTGGGGGTGATTGAGGAGCGGACCAGGGTGTTGTGGAAGGAGCGGTCCCTTCGGAATGATTAAAGGGAAGGGGAGGGGAAGATGCTTTTGGTGGTGGGATCACGCTGGAGGTGGCGGAAATGGCGGAGGATGATCCATTGAATGTGAAAGCTGGTGGGTGAAAGGAGAGGGCAAGGGGAACCCTAGCGTGGTTCTGGAAGGGAGAAGGGGTGAGAGCAGAAGTGCGGGAAATGGAACGGACACGGTCGAGGGCCATGTCAACCATGGTAGAGGGGAATCCTCAGTTGAGGAAAAAGGAAGACATATCGGAAGCACTAGTATGGAAGGTGGCATCGTCAGAATAGATGCGGCAGAAACTGAGAAAATGGGAGAATGGATTACAGTCCTTACAGGAAGCGGGGTGGGAGGAAGTGTAGTCCAGGTAGCTGTGGGAGTCAGTGGGCTTGTAGTGGATGTTTGTCGATAGCCTATCCCCAGAAATGGAGGCAGAGAAGTCAAGGCAGGGAAGGGAAGAGTTGGAGATGGATCAAGGTGAGGGAAGGGTGGAAATTGGAAGCAAAGTGAATGAAATTTTCTCGTTCAGGGCGAGAGCAGGAAATGGCACCAATACAGTCATCAATGTACCAGAAAAAGAGGTGAGGGAGGGGACCCGAGTAGGACTGGAACAAAAAGTGTTCCACATATCCCATGAAAAGGCAGGCATAGCTAGGGCCCATGTGGGTTCCCATAGCAACACATTTATTTTGGAGGAAGTGAGTGGAGTCAAAGGAGAAGTTGTTCAATGTGAGAACAAGTTCAGCCAGGCGGAGGAGGGTGGTGGTGGATGAGGACTGGTTGGGCCTCTGTTTAAGGAAGAAGCAGAGTGCCCTCAGGCTGTCCTGGTGGGGGATGGAGGTGTAGAGTGATTGGACGTCCATAGTGAAAAGGAGACGGTTGAGGCCAGGAAACTGGAAACTGTTAAAGTGGCAGAGGGCGTTAAAAGAGTTGCGAATGTAGGTGGGAAGAGACTGGACAAGGGGAGAAAAAATAGAGTCGAGATAGGAAGAGATAAGTTCCATGGGGCAAGAACAGGCTGAAACGATGGGTCTACCAGGACAACCCTGTTTGTGGATCTTGGGAAGGAGGTAGAAGTGGGCTGTGCGGGATTGGGGGACTATGAGGTTAACAGCCATGGATGGAAGATCTCCAGAGGAGATGAGGCCAGTGACAGTCTTGGAAACAATGGCTTGATGTTTGATCATGGGGTCATGGTCCAGGGGGAAGTAGAAGGAGATCTCAGAGAGTTGGCATTCAGCCACCGCACGGTAGAGGTCGGTTCGCCAAACAACAACAGCACCACCCTTGTCAGCAGGTTTAATGACAATGTTGGGTTGGATCGGAGAGAACGGAGTGCTGCAAGTTCAGTGGGAGGTAGGTTGGAGTGAGTGAGGGGTGCAGAGAAATTGAGATGGCCAATATCAAGCCGGCAGTTAGCAATGAAAAGATCTAGAGAGGGTAAGAGGCCAGAGGAAGGGGTCCAGGTAGAATGAGAATCCTGAAAGCGGGAGAAAGGGTCAGCTGTGCGGGAGAAGCCTCCTGGCCAAAGAATGGGCGTGGAGGCGAAGGCGACGGAAAAAGAGCTCGGCATCGTGCCGAGCTCGAAATTCATTGAGATTGGGGCGTAAGGGGATGAAGCTCAGGCCTTTGCTGAGGACTGATCGTTCTGGGTCAGAGAGGGGAAGGCCAGAGGGGATAGTGAAAACATGGCAGGGGGTGAGATTGGAAGAAGGGATGGGGTCAGAGGAAAGTGAAGGGGAAAAAGGTTCCAGAGGGGCATTGGTGTCCAAGAGTTGTTGAAGCTTGCGATCCTTGACATCTGAAAGGAAGAAAGTTTTTTGTTGAAGTGCCGGATGAGGCAAAGGAAGAAATTGAACTGCGGACCAGGACTGCTTTGAGATAGAGTGCATTGGTGCTGCTGAAGAGAGTGGTCGAGAGTGGATCTGAAACACGAAGGGTGGAAAAGGTTTTTCCAGCATCCGCTATTGCAATAGTATTTGGTTCTCTGTTTCTCTCTCCACGGATGCTGCCTGGCCTGCTGAGTGTTTCTAGCATTTTCTGTTATTTCAGATTTCCAGCATCCGCAGTATTTTGCTATTGTATTAGTGTTTGGTTCACTGCCACCTCTCTTCTAGGAATGCCCACTTTGAAGAAGTTCTGCTCTTCTCTCCGACGGGATTTCCATTTGTCTCTTCAACCTTGTTCATCTTTATTGTTTTTGGTTTTCCTTCTCGTGTTTGATTAGGTATCTGCCAAGACTCGTTTTCACAGCCACATCTCTTTCCTCAGCAACTGTCTCCAGTTCCGACTTATTCCATATGGATTCCAACTGAAATTCCACCCTTCATGTTTCGGATCCACCCAGGATTACAGATATCTCCAAGATATTCAGCGTTCCTCAAACTATTGCTCTCACCGCATCCTGAGATCCATGCTCATTGCCATGCGTCGCCACATGAACACTCTCCTTGTGTCCTCCTCACAGCTTACTTTCCCACCTAGCTCTGGATTGTCAGCAAACTTGGATACATTGCACTCAGTTCCTGCATCTAAGCCATTAATATAGATTGCAAATAGCTGAGGCCCCAGAACTGATCCTTGTGGCACCCCACTAGTTACAGCCTGCCAACCGGAAAATGACCCGTTTACCCCTACTCTCTTTCTGTCTGTTAACCAATCCTCTATCCATGCTAATATATTACCCCCAACCCCATGAGCCCTTATGCATAGCAACCTTTTATGTGGCACCTCATCGAATGCCTTTTGGAAATCCAAATATACTACATCCACTGGTTCCCCTTTATCTGAAGGGATAATTACAGCCCTAGCCCTTTTGGGCTACCCCAGATCAGGCGTATTCCCCAGACGTTCACCTTCAGCTAAAGTTAAAGATAGCCGAATTCCATAAGACGCTTAAATGGGCCTAAAGGTTCAGGCTATCTCTCCCTAAAGGAAAGGAATGACTAAAGATGTTACCGTCCTCCGGATAGTACTTTTAATAAGTTGAACTAGACTGTAACCTTTCGGATATTATAAGGGTCCAGAATACCCCCCAGAATTCTGCAACTCCTTACAAAAGAGTGTACAGAATTTGTGGGTTCGCGAGTCTATACAGAATTACTCTTTGAGACAATTCTAAAAATATATTGTTTTATTTAAGAGCCGACATTCAGTTAACATCTGTTGAATCAGTCGCAACATTAACAATTCAAAATACAATTAGCTTACATTTCTTATTTCTCAGAGATCCTTATTCTCAAATCTTTACTTCGTTACATTTCTTATTTCTTACTTATTTCTAAATCAAGAACATCCACCAAAATCAATCTTCCCGAGACTAATAGTTAAAGACGTACAGAGATGCCTCTGGAAAGTTGAGAAACGCCCTGCCCATTCAGCTTGTTCTGACTTCTGTTAAAAAAGGTCTTATTTTTATACCCTTTTGGCAGTAGTTTCTCCTTTGATGTCCTCTGCTGAGGTTAACTAATTGTCTTTATTGATACCTCTTTCGAATGCTTTCTATTCTTACTATCAATTCTACTATTGCATGCATAATTATTTCTCTACTTTAGGTGTTCCAAAAACCATCATAAAAACAATGACAGCAATGGTTTTTGTTTGATGTCATTCTTACAAAATGCTTTCCATTCAATTCTTAATATTGGCTTAACTGCTTTTTGCAGACATTTTGACTCTCCTTATTCTCCAAGTTCAATACAAACACAATGCAATTGCTTGGTGTCATCCAGTTGATGTCATATCTTCAAAGTCTTCTTGTTGATATGGTTTTTACTATATCTAAATTAAAGACACTTCAACTGAATGTTTCATGCATTTCTAGCTATCTCAATTGGTTGCGTATTTAATCGTGTTTCCTGTCATCCAAATTTAACGTAAAACTATTTGACCAGCAGTTGTTTCTTTACTTGATGTCATGTTTTCAAAGGCACATGCCTCTTTTAATGTTTGTGTTTCTGTTCCAACGTGTTAGCTCTTCACACTTCACTTGGGTCTTCCATTGTGTTACACCCAAACTCTAGACTCTTCGGAAGCACCAATGGTCGCGTGCGCCCAGTCAGTTATGCCCCTGACTGTTGGTGAGCGGTTTGAATCACTCCCACGCCCCTGGGTTCTAGACACCGGACTTAGGTGCAGGTGGCGATACAGAAAACTCGAGTAGACAAGTGGTTTGGATGTAAGAAAACCAAGATTTTATTGAACAGAGATAAAACACAGTCTTATGAGAAATTACTGGTAAACAATTACAGGCATAAACAAAATAACTATACTTATGCAGGGAATGGGGAACACACGGCACATCGAGGGAAAACAAACTACATTAACAATCCCCTTATCCTTATCCCACCCTTATACCTAACTAGATTAAGCGATGAGGGGCCGGGAATTCATGCTCACCGAGTCAAAATCTGCTGAGTTCAAAACAGCTGTGGGGTTTGGGGTTCGCTCTTTGTGCTCTCTGGGGCCTGCCATCGTCATGTGGTCTCACGACACTGCAAGGGCGTCATCCAGGTAAAGTACCCCAAGGTTAAAGTCTTTGCTTGGGTACTTTACCTCGCAGGGATGATGGTTCCTCTTCCTCGGGCAGCAGTTGGAGTTTGCATGAAGATAGTCGGAGGTCGGCTGGATTGAAGGCCCGATTAATTGAAGCGTTCTTCAATCCTCTCCCAATTCGTCTCGCCTCATCGCATCTCACCTCACCTCACCTCATCTCGTCCCGCCTCGTCTGGCCTGGTTTGCCCGTGTTCGCCTGGTGCAATGCCGGGCGTCCCTGATGGAGTCGGGAAAAGACACGGGCAGTGGCCAGGCGGCAAGCGTGGGAGGGTGAAAAGAGCAGGAGCCATGCGGGTGAGGAGCAAGAGAGCGAGAGAGCGTCGGTTACCGGTGGGCCTACAATTATACTCCTTCGGATGGCCCTTATCTGCGTGCCAAATCAGGTCAGTTCATTGTTTCACTTTTGGCGGGCTGTTTTGAATGATTACACCAATCTAAACGAATTGTTTTAGATGGCCATTTATCGCACCTAATGGCCTGATGTCCGAGCTGTATTGCCATTAATGCATTGTAATCGGCCTGTGCAGCCTTGGTCGCTTCCCTAAGCTGTTTCCGATTATTTATGCAGACAAACTAATGGCCTTGCGCTTAGGCCTAACTGGGGTGATCTGTTCCATTCCGACGAAAATGCATATTCAGTGTTTGCTTAATTGTCTAGATTTTCAAACACAAAAGTCCTTTTTCACAGAAATGCATTTTAAGTTTCGATTTCCCAAAACAGCTTGTTCTGTGCTGCAGAGTCCAAGCTTTTAAAATCTTACAGGCTTTTGGTCACGAGGTGCGGACACCATCTTTTGGGTACCCTTTTTAAATTGTCCATAGGGTCCCTTTATTAATAACCTTGGGGGAATATGGGAATTTTGCAAATCTTACAGTATCGTGTATTTATCTGAATCATGGCTATTCCTTCACATATCTACCCTGCTAGTTACGTCCTCAAAAAACTCTAATAAATTTGTCAAACATGATTTCCCTTTCATAAAATCATGTTGACTTTGCCTTATATTATGATTTTCTGTCCTGTTACCACTTCTTTAATAATGAATGCCAGCATTTTCCCAACAACTGATGTCAGGCTAACTGGCCTGTAGTTTTCTGTTTTCTCTCTCCTTCCCTTCTTAAATAGCAAGGTTACATTTGCTACCTTCCAATCTGCTGGGACTGTTGTAGAATCTAGGGAATTTTGGAAGATCATCCACTTTCTCCGCAGCCACCTCTTTTAGATCCCTCCCTGGGATGTAGGTCATCATGTCTGGGGGATTTGTCGGCTTTTAGTCCCATTATTTTTTCAAGTTCTTTTTTCTGCTTGATATTAATTACTTTAAGTTCCTCACTCTTAATAGCCCCTTGGTCCCCCACTATTTTGGTATGCTTTTAGTGTCTTCTACTGTGAAGACAGATACAAAATATTTGTTTAAAGCCTTTGCCATTTCCTTATTCCCCATTATAATTTCACCTGTCTCAGCCTCTAAGGAACCAACTTTTGCTACTATCTTCCTTTTTACATACTTGTAGAAGCTCTTACAATCTGTTTTTATATTTCTTGCTGGTTTACTCTCATTCTATTTTCTCCCTTTTTATCAATGTTTTGGTCTTTCTTTGCTGGTTTCTAAAGCTCTTCCAATCTTCAGGCTTACTACTATTCTTCGCATTATAAGCCTCTTCTTTTAATCTGATGCTATCCTTAACTTCTTTAGTTAGCCATGGATAGATCACTTTTCCCATGGAGTTTTTATTTCTCAATGGAATGTATATTCGTTGAGAATTTTGGAATATTTCTTTAAATGTTTGCCACTGCTTATCTGCCGTCATACCTTTTAATCTAATTTCCCAATCTACCTTAGCCAACTTGCTCCTCATACCTATGTAATTGGTTTTATTTCAGTTTAAGACTCTCGTATCGGACTGAAGTATTTCACTCTCTAACTCAATGTGAAATTCTATCATATTATGATCACTCTTCCCCAGAAGATCCTTTACTATGTGATTACTAATTAACCCTGTCTCATCTCACAATACAAGATCTAAAATAACCTGTTCCCTGGTTGGTTCGTTGTACTTCTAGGTGATGGAGATCAAGGGTTTGGGAGGTGCTGTCGCAGAAGCAATGGTGAGTTGCTGCAGTGCCCTTTCCAGTTGTGTGGCTTAGTGCTACATCAAGTGTTACCATTACTGACTAGTCCATTGAGGAGGCTTAATGTCTATTCTTCATTTTGAGGCCATTCACTATCTCAATGCTGGCTGGATGTTCCACTGCTGATGCTTTGAATGTTGTTGAACCATTGTCTGTGTGATACACAAAATGTGCTCTGATTGCCTGTTGCCCACTTAACAACACAAAGGCCAGAATTTTGCCTACCTGGGCGGGTCCGGTGCGGGTGGTGTCCGTGGTGGGTCACAACCCCGCTGCTGGCTCCATCCCACTTTTGAAAATGAACTTACCTTAATGGGGCATATTAAGTCCCCCCCCCCCCCCCCCCCGCAGCACGTTACCCAGCCCGATAAAATGGAACGGGTCTGGTGATGTCATTCATAACGCGTTTTCAGCCAGAATCTTTAAAGGGACCATGGCCACATTACATTTGAAGTTTAGTCTAACATCGTACAGCATTGGAGTGCTGCAAACACTGACAATGGCTGCACAGAGGCAGAGGGCTGCACCCAGGTTCTCTGATGACTCCCTCCATATGCTTATGGAGGGAGGCAGAGCATGCAGGAAGGTCCTCTTCCCTTCCAATGGGTGGAAGAGACCTCCCCAGGAGACCAAGACAGCCTGGTTGCAGAATGCCGAGGAGGTCACAAGCAGAGATGTGGTCAGGAGGACCTGGGTGTCATGCTGCAAATGTTTCAATGATCTCATTAGATCAGGAAAATTAGTACAAAGCCACACTCAACTGCATCCAACTGTGCCTCTCATCACATCCCCATCACTCTGCCTTCGCTACCCTACTCCTGCACATCCTTACTCACACCAACATACCGTTCACATCCACCCATCCCTCTCTCTCTACATTATCACATCCCATCTCACTAGCCACCCCTCACACTCACCCTCATCCTAGTGCAATCATACCAACTAACAACACACAAGGGCAGTCACTTGCGTGTTTTATCCAATGGTTATGTAAAGTTTCTGTTAATGTGGTGTCAAACATAAAAATCTTTATTTTCAACACTTTACGGTCTTCGACAGATTTGTGTGCACCTTTGGAAGTGGCTTAATGAGTTGCAGTGAATGGTGAGACATAGTGGTACCCCCCACAATGGTGATAAGTGTGAAAGAAATGCCTTGGTCATTGTAGGGTTGTTTTTACATAGGATTACATAGGATACTAGCCTGGAGTACCCGGCGTTGCCGAGGGAACTGAAGAACCCTCTGCCATGTTTATAAAACTGTTTATAAAACTGTTGGGATTGAAGAACTCTTGCTAAGCACCCAGGAGGTGGTTCTTTAACTTTTGTTTTTTGTTAATGGGGATTGACAGTAGCCATATACTCCAGGTTTTACAGTTTTCCTTCTATGTCACTTTGGAGGTAGCAAGCAGAATTATAATTTTGCAATGTTATCATTGACATTAATGAGAGAGAGAGAGAGAGGGGGAAGGAGAGAGAGAGAGGGAAGGAGAGAGAGAGAGAGGGGGGAAGGAGAGAGAGAGAGGGGGGGGAAGGAGAGAGAGAGAGAGATGGGGAAGGAGAGAGAGAGAGGGGGGAAGGAGAGAGAGAGAGAGAGGGGGAAGGGGAGAGAGAGAGAGAGAGAGGGGAAGGAGAAAGAGAGGGAGAGGGGGAAGGAGAGAGAGAGAGAGAGAAAGAGAGAGGGAAGGAGAGAGAGAGAGGGAAAGAGAGAGAGAGGGGAGGAGAGAGAGGAGGAAGGAGAGAGAGGAGGAAGGAGAGAGAGAGAGAGGGGGAAGGAGAGAGAGAGAGAGGGGGAAGGAGAGAGAGAGAGAGAGGGGGAAGGAGAGAGAGAGGGGGAAGGAGAGAGAGAGAGGGGGAAGGAGAGAGAGAGAGGGGGAAGGAGAGAGAGAGAGAGGGAAGGAGAGAGAGAGAGAGGGAAGGAGAGAGAGAGAGAGGGAAGGAGAGAGTGAAGGAGAGAGAGAGAGGGAAGGAGAGAGAGAGAGAAGCGGAAGGAGAGAGAGAGAGGGGGGAAGGAGAGAGAGAGAGAGGGAAGGAGAGAGAGAGAGAGGGGAAGGAGAGAGAGAGGGAGAGGGGAAAGAGAGGGAGAGAGAGAGAGAGGGAAGGAGAGAGAGGGAAAGAAAGAGAGAGGGAAGGAGAGAGAGGGAGAAGCGGAAGGAGAGAGAGGGGGGGAAGGAGAGAGAGAGAGAGAGGGAAGGAGAGAGTGAGGGAAGGAGATAGAGAAGAGAGGAAGACACCCCGGGGAAGGGGTTGGACTCAGAGCCCGGTCGCGGTGACCCGGAGCCCCCGTGTGCGGCCTAGCGCCTCAGGCCCAGCCCGACTCACCTCAGCTCAGCTCCCGCTCCGGGCCACCTCCGCTGCTCCCCCGCTCACTGTCTCTCAGGCTCTCGGGCAGCGCGGTTCTCTCTGTCTCTGTATCTGTATCCCTTTTCCCGGTCCCGCACTTACGGCAGGCTGCAGGCTTAGGCCCCACCCACACACGCCATGAAACGCCCCCGGTGACGCATCATGCCGCGGTTCCCCCGTAGGATTCGTCAACCATCATGTCACTCAACGCTAATGAGCTAAAATGAGCGGATTTTGTCCGTTTTTTGTAAACTGTCCGAAAAAATTTTGTCTGGCGTTGCCGAGGGAACTGAAGAACCCTCTGCCATGTTTATAAAACTGTTTATAAAACTGTTGGGATTGAAGAACTCTTGCGAAGCACCCAGGAGGTGGTTGTTTAACATTGTTTTTTGTTAATGGGGATCGCCAGTAGCCATATACTCCAGGTTTTACAGTTTTCCTTCTATGTGAATTTGGAGGCAGCAAGCAGAATTATAATTTTGCAATGTTATCATTGACATTAATGAGAGAGAGAGAGAGGGGGAAGGAGAGAGAGAGAGAGAGACGGAGAGAGGGGGGGAAGGAGAGAGAGAGAGAGGGGGGAAGGGGAGAGAGCGAGAGAGAGAGAGGGGGGGAAGGAGATAGAGAGAGAGAGGGGAAGGAGAAAGAGAGGGAGAGGGGGAAGGAGAGAGAGAGAGAGAGGGAAGGAGAGAGAAGGAGAGAGAGAGAGGGGAAGGAGAGAGAGAGAGAGTGAAGGAGAGAGAGAGAGGGAAGGAGAGAGAGAGAGAAGGGGAAGGAGAGCGTGAGAGAGGGGGAAGGAGAGCGTGAGAGAGGGGGAAGGAGAGAGAGAGAGAGGGGGAAGGAGAGAGAGAGAGGGAAGGAGAGAGAGAGAGAGAGGGAAGGAGAGAGAGAGAGGGAAGGAGAGAGTGAGGGAAGGAGATAGAGAAGAGAGGAAGAC
Source organism: Somniosus microcephalus (assembly GCF_052327205.1). Taxonomy (NCBI): domain Eukaryota; kingdom Metazoa; phylum Chordata; class Chondrichthyes; order Squaliformes; family Somniosidae; genus Somniosus; species Somniosus microcephalus. The sequence goes on from NC_140997.1 coordinate 330,182, forward strand.
ACCCCGGGGAAGGGGTTGGACTCAGAGCCCGGTCGCGGTGACCCGGAGCCCCCGTGTGCGGCCTAGCGCCTCAGGCCCAGCCCAACTCACCTCAGCTCAGCTCCTGCTCCGGCCCACCGCCGCCGCCGCTCCATGGCAGAGGGTTCTTCAGTTCCCTCGGCAACGCCGGGTACTCAGAGCCCGGCCGCGGTGACCCGGAGCCCCCGTGTGTGGCCTAGCGCCTCAGGCCCAGCCCGACTCACCTCAGCTCAGCTCCCGCTCCGGGCCGCCGCCGCCGCTCCCCCGCTCACTTTCTCTCAGGCTCTCGGGCAGCGCGGTTCTCTCTGTCTTTGTCTCTGTATCTCTTTTCCCGGTCCCGCACTTACGGCAGGCCGCAGGCTTAGGCCCCACCCACACACGCCATGAAACGCCCCCGGTGACGCATCATACCGCGGTTCCCCTGTAGGATTCGTCAACCATCACGTCACTCAACGCTAATGAACTAAAATGAGCGGATTTTGTCCGTTTTTTGTAAACTGTCCGAAAAATTTTTGTCTGGCGTTGCCGAGGGAACTGAAGAACCCTCTGCCATGTTTATAAAACTGTTTATAAAACTGTTGGGATTGAAGAATTCTTGCAAAGCACCCAGGAGGTGGTTGTTTAACTTTGTTTTTTGTTAATGGGGATCGCCAGTAGCCATATTGATGTGCCTCAATAATTCCGAGACTCGAAGTTAGCAGAACAAAAACAAGGCTTTTATTAACTTAGAACATAACACGTAAGCGAGAGAGATGTCGTCCTTCTGGAGACTGAGGCCAGACTGAACTAGCTTACAAACGGGGCCAGGTATGGGCGGAGCCCTACACACAGCACATTCCAGCACATTCCAGTATACAATACAGCACATTCCAGTACACAATACAATGAGGTCTGGGGGAAGGGAAATGACACTGAAACCGATCTCAGTCACAGGCAGTGATGAATGGAAATATTTCATCACATTCACCCCTTCTATAGATTTAGTCTGTTCGGGGGTTTGATAGTCCTCTGCGACCGACGTGGCTGTTGCGGTGCCGCGGGTGTCGGCTGGGTGTCCCCGGTAGCCTCCTGGGTCTCTGCCGGGGGTGCCGCCAGGGTTGTTGAAGGGGTAGTTGGTGGGGGTGCCGTTGGTCGGTGTTCTTCCGGGGGTGATGAAAGAGTAGTGGGTGGGTAAGAGTTGCTGTGATCGTCGTTGCCGCTATTGCCGTGGTTGTTGTCGATGCCGGCTGGGGCGACGTCTTTTATGGACATGGTGTCCTCCCTTCCGTCGGCGTGCCGGACATATGCATATTGGGGGTTGGCGTGGAGTAGGTGTACTGGCTCCACGAGAGGGTCCGTCTTGTGGCCCCTCACATGCCTTCGCACGAGTACCAGACCTGGGGTGGAGAGCCATGACGGCATGGATACGCCTGAGGTGGATTTCCGGGGAAAGACAAACATTCGTTCATGAGGCGTGGTATTAGTGGCCGTACACAATAGCGACCGTATCGAATGGAGCACATCCGAGAGGACTTCCTGCCAGCGGGAGATAGGGAGGCCTTTGGTCCTTAGAGCTAGAGTGACTGCTTTCCATACTGTACCGTTCTCTCGCTCCACTTGGCCGTTACCCCGGGGGTTGTAGCTGGTGGTACGGCTCGTGGCGACCCCCCTGGACAGCATGTACTGGCGTAGCTCTTCACTCATGAAGGACGCCCCCCTATCCGTATGGATGTAGCTCGGCATACCGAACAGGCAGAACAGGCTGTTGAGGCATTTAATGACCGTGGCGCTGGTCATGTCTGGGCAGGGGAAGGCGAATGGGAACCGGGAGTATTCGTCCACAATGTTCAGGAAGTAAACATTGCGGTCGACGGACGGGAGGGGGCCCTTGAAATCTAAGCTGAGCCGCTCAAAAGGGCCGTGTAGCTTTGATTAAGTGGGCTCTATCTGGGCGGTAGAACCGAGGCTTGCACTCAGCGCAAGTGCGGCAGTTCCTGGTCAGGGACCCGAACTTCCTCAATCGAGTAGGGTAAGTTACGGGACTTTATGAAGTGGAACAGCCGCGTGACCCCTGGGTGGCAGAGGTCGTTGTGGAGGGTCTGTAGCCGATCCCCGGTGGCGCTGGCACACATCCCTCGTGAGAGGGCGTCAGGGGATTCATTAAGGGCCCCTGGCCGGTAAATGACGTCGTACTCGAAGGTGGAGAGCTCGATCCGCCACCTAAGAATCCCGCTATCCAGATCAATGGTGGACATCGAGGTAAACGGGTGCCGGGTTAAATGCTTAATTGACAGTGGAAGCACGTCGAGCTTTATCCACCCAGAACTGGCACAACAACTCTCCCTAAAGGTGGTCCCTACTCAGGGTACCATCTCTATGGCTGACAAAACCCAGCCATCGACCATTCTGGGTTACTGCACGGTACAATTGTGCGTTAACGGAACTGTATATGATAATTTTAAAGTATTAATCATGAAGAACCTATGTGCGAGCGTGATCTTGGGCCTGGATTTCCAGTGCAACCACCAAAGCATCACGCTCAAGTACGGTGGGTCCCAGCCGCCCCTCACAGTGTGCAGTCTGGCTACCCTGAAGGTAAAGCCGCCTTCGCTATTCGCGAACCTTACCCCTAACTGCCGGCCAATAGCGACCAAAAGCAGGAGGTACAGCTGGGAGGACAGGCGGTTTATCGCGACCGAGGTAGACAGGCTCCTGAAAGAGCGCATTATTGAACGCAGCAACAGCCCGTGGCGCGCCCAAGTGGTAGTGGTAAGGGGTAGCGAGAAGAAACGGATGGTGATCGACTATAGTCAAACGATCAACAGGTACACCCTACTAGACGCCTACCCGCTACTCCGCATATCAGAAATGGTGAACCAAATCGCCCAATACCGGGTGTTCTCCACCATCGACCTCAAGTCAGCGTACCACCAGCTCCCTATCAGACCAGAGGACCGCCCGTACACCGCCTTCGAGGCGAACGGACGCCTCTACCAATTCCTCAGAGTCCCCTTTGGGGTGACGAATGGGGTCTCGGTCTTCCAGAGGGAGATGGACCGCATGGTCGATGACCACCACTTGCAGGCAACCTTCCCCTACCTCGACAACGTCACCATCTGCGGTCACAACCAGCAGGATCACGAC
>NC_140997.1:333822-433294 GCF_052327205.1 Somniosus microcephalus
CAGACCATACCTTGGGGCCAAATATGTAACAACATGTCACAACCTGAGGACTGTTTAAAATTAAGACTGTTTAAAATTAATATTGAACGTACCAAATGAAGTACAAAGACTGTTTAAAATTAATATTGTTTAAAAGTAATATTGTATGTAACCAACAAATGTCAAATCGATTGACACCTACAGAATGTTGGAAAACTGTACCTTTTTGCTATGTAAGCTTTGGCAATATGGTTCTCTGTAAACTTTCATGCCAATAAAGCATTTGAATTGAATTGAATTGAATTGAGAGTGAAGTGTGTGTGAGAGAGGAGAGAGAGTGAAGTGTGTGTGAGAGAGAGAGAGAGTGAAGTGTGTGTGAGAGAGAGAGAGAGTGAAGTGTGTGTGAGAGAGAGAGAGAGAGAGAGTGAAGTGTGTGAGACAGAGAGAGAGTGAAGTGTGTGAGAGAGAGAGAGAGTGAAGTGTGTGAGAGAGCGAGAGAGAGTGAAGTGTGTGAGAGAGAGAGAGAGAGAGTGAAGTGTGTGTGAGAGAGAGAGAGAGTGAAGTGTGTGTGAGAGAGAGAGAGAGTGAAGTGTGTGTGAGAGAGAGAGAGAGTGAAGTGTGTGTGAGAGAGAGAGAGTGAAGTGTGTGTGAGAGAGAGAGAGAGTGAAGTGTGTGTGAGATAGAGAGAGAGTGAAGTGTGTGTGAGAGAGAGAGAGAGTGAAGTGTGTGTGAGAGAGAGAGAGAGTGAAGTGTGTGTGAGAGAGAGAGAGAGAGAGAGCGTGAAGTGTGTGAGAGAGAGAGAGAGTGAAGTGTGTGAGAGAGAGAGTGAGTGAAGTGTGTGCGAGAGAGAGAGAGTGTGAAGTGTGTGTGAGAGAGAGAGAGAGAGTGAAGTGTGTGTGAGGGAGAGAGAGAGAGAGTGAAGTGTGTGTGAGAGAGAGAGAGAGAGTGAAGTGTGTGTGAGAGAGAGTGAAGTGTGTGTGTGAGAGAGAGAGAGAGTGTGTGAGAGAGAGAGAGAGAATGAAGTGTGTGAGAGAGAGAGAGAGGGCCCTAAAAAGAGAATATAAACTGGCAGACTACCTCACGACCATCAGAGACACAAAACAGAGACAGACCCTCACCAGGTACAGACTAAGCGACCACCAACTGGAAATTGAAAAAGGCAGATACAAGAAATCCTGGCAGCCTAGAGAGAATAGAATATGCGATCAATGTCTGGCTGGCGAGGTTGAAACAGAAATGCATTTCCTCCTAAAATGCGAAAAATTCAACACATCAAGAAACATATTATTCAACAAGCTAAGCCAAACAACCCCAGATTTCAAGGAATTGGATGATCTGTCAAAATTGAGATTAGTCCTAGGAGAAGGAGACAGACCATACCTTGGGGCCAAATATGTAACAACATGTCACAACCTGAGGACTGTTTAAAATTAAGACTGTTTAAAATTAATATTGAACGTACCAAATGAAGTACAAAGACTGTTTAAAATTAATATTGTTTAAAAATAATATTGTATGTACCCAACAAATGTCAAATCGATTGACACCTACAGAATGTTGGAAAACTGTACCTTTTTGCTATGTAAGCTTTGGCAATATGGTTCTCTGTAAACTTTCATGCCAATAAAGCATTTTAATTGGAATTGGAATTGGAATTGGAGTGTGAAGTGTGTGAGAGAGAGAGAGAGTGAAGTGTGTGTGAGAGAGAGAGAGAGTGAAGTGTGTGTGAGAGAGAGAGAGTGTGAAGTGTGAGAGAGAGAGAGAGAGTGAAGTGTGAGAGAGAGAGAGGGTGAAGTGTGTGAGAGAGAGAGAGAGAGAGAGTGAAGTGTGTGTGTGAGAGAGAGAGAGAGAGTGAAGTGTGTGAGAGAGAGAGAGAGTGAAGTGTGTGTGAGAGAGAGAGAGAGAGTGAAGTGTGTGTGTGAGAGAGAGAGAGAGTGAAGTGTGTGTGAGAGAGAGAAAGTGAAGTGTGTGTGTGAGAGAGAGAGAGAGAGTGAAGTGTGTGAGAGAGAGAGAGAGTGAAGTGTGTGTGAGAGAGAGAGATAGATATATGTGCATGCCTCATGAAATTTATACTAAATCATCATTTAGCATTATAGAAAATAGTGTTTCCACACGCATCCCACAAAATAGGTCCATTTTATTTCGTTTTATTGAACTATATAAATGCGTTCTTTCCACATAAGCTGCTGGAATATCCAGGGCCTCCGCTCCTCAACTTTTGGGATGAAGAGTACAGACCCTGAATTCCTAAAAGCTATAAAAGACATTGATATAATTGTGTTAACAGAAACATGGTGCCAAAAGGACATGCCGACCCACTGTCCTCCAATGTACCATGAAATCATTGTGCCCTCAGTAAAGAACACTAAGACACGCAAGGGCAGAACCTCCGGGGGAATCCTGGTGTGGTATAAAGGAGAACTGAACAAACACATCTCACCGATAAAACAGGGAAAATCACACGTATGGCTAAAATTAGATAAAAATATAGGAATAGCAAAAAACGATGTTTACTTATGTGCGATCTACATACCTCCAATAGAATCACCATATTTTGAAGAGGAGATATTTGACACTCTCCACATGGAAATCAGCCATTTCCAGGCCCAAGGAAAGGTGCTACTATGTGGGGACCTAAATGCAAGGACAGGATGTGAACCTGACTTCATAGACCCAAAGGGCAACAACCATGTGTTTGGCCAGACCCCTCTATATGTCACACCAGCCATCGCAAACCGAAACAACCTCGATTGTGAAATAAATAAAAGCGGTAGGGAGGTAGTGCAACTCTGCCGAGCCTTAGGCCTGTACATAGTTAACGGTAGGTTCAGAGGGGACTCCTTAGGGAGACTCACATATTCCTCAACTCTTGGGTCTAGTGTGGTGGATTATACAATCACTGACCTGGACCCCTGCGATATCAACGCATTCACTGTCAGGCAGCAATCCCCCCTCTCAGACCATAACCAAATAAATGTGTACCTTAAACTTTCTGCCCAAACTACAGACACAAAAAAGGAACCCATTAAGCTACATAAAATAAACCAGACATACAGATGGGCCCCAGACAGTGGAGATAAATTCATCACAGCACTAAATTCACCTGATCTCACAAGTAAAATTTCAAAATTTAAAGAAAATCTATATGAGATCACCAGAGATGGTGTAAACATGGCCATAGAGGATATAAATATGATCTTCCATGAGGCAGCTGTAAAAGCCGACCTCGTGAAACAGAAGAGGAAGAGTCACAAAAGACAAAATAAAAATAAGAAATGGTTTGACCACGAATGCAAAAATGCCAGAAAAGACCTGAGAAAAATATCAAACCAAAAGCATCAGCAACCAAACAATCCAGACCTACGTACTAGATACAATGAAACCCTCAAAAGATATAAACACACCATTAGGAACAAAACACAAAACTATACCCACAAAATACTCGAAGAAATTGAAAACTCCACCAATCCAAAACAATTCTGGGAAATGTGGAATAACCTGAGTACAACACAATTGCAAGCATTACCAATCCAAGATGGCGACATCTGGAGAACACATTTTGAAAACCTCTACAAAGACATCCCAATAAACGAAACAAACCCAAGTCAACATCAGGTCACAGAAAAACTCCACACATTAGAAGCAACAATTAAAGACAACCAAAACCCTCTAGACTCCCCAATCACATGGAAAGAACTGGCCACAAAAACAAAATCTCTCCACCTAAAGAAAGCCTGTGGCCCAGACAACATCAAAAATGAAATGCTCAAGTTCAGCAATATGGAGATGCAGGGTGCGGTACTCAAATTATTCAACATCATATTACGTTCAGGCTGTTTTCCCGATATCTGGTGCCAAGGACTAATCTCCCCCATATATAAAAGTGGAAACAAATCAGACCCAAATAACTACCGCGGCATCTGTGTCAACAGTTGTCTAGGGAAGTTATTCTGCAGTATTCTAAATAGTAGATTACTTGATTTTCTTAACAAACATAATATCCTCAGAAAAAACCAAATAGGCTTTCTTCCAAAACACCGCACCGCCGACCATATCTATACCCTTCACACCCTCATTGAAAAACATATACACCAAACAAAAAATGGGAAAATATTCGCCTGTTTCATCGACTTCAAGAAAGCCTTTGACTCTATATGGCACGAAGGGCTCTATTATAAACTTCTTCAGTGTGGAATAGGGGGCAAAGTCTATGACCTTATTAAATCAATGTATCTGAAAAACAAATGCGGGGTCAAAATTGGAGACAAACGCACCGATTTCTTCACCCAGAGAAGAGGCGTCCGACAGGGCTGCAATTTGAGCCCGACCCTGTTCAACATATACATAAATGAATTAGCAGACATGCTGGAGCAAAGCGAGTCACCAGGTCTCCGTCTCCTTGATGGAGAAGTGAAATCCCTGTTCTATGCGGACGACCTGGTTCTGCTGTCTCCCACAGAACAGGGATTATAGCAACAACTAGGCCTACTCGACAAATACTGCCAAAATTGGGCTCAAACAGTAAATCTAAAGAAAACCAACATCATGATTTTTCAAAAAAAGCCCAGATGTCAGGAAAACAAATACCAGTTTACCCTCAGTGATACCACTATAGGACACACTATGAGCTACACCTACCTTGGTCTAACTATTACAGCATCAGGGAGCTTCAGCATAGCAGTGAATGCACTAAAAGAAAAAGCCCGAAGAGCCCTATATGCAATAAAAAGAAAATTCTACAACATCCAAATCCCAATCAAAATCTGGCTCAAAATATTTGACAGCATACTCCTGCCCATTGCACTGTATGGTAGTGAAGTATGGGGCCCGCTAAATCACCAAAGCTACACTAAATGGGAAAAACACACAATAGAAGCCCGACATGCAGAATTCTGCCGAAGCATCCTTCGCACCCAAAGAAAAACGCCAACAAATGCATGCAGAGCCGAACTAGGCAGATACCCACTGATAATAAACATCCAAAAACGAGCACTAAACTTCCTAAATCACCTCAAATCTAGCTCCCCAGACACCCTTCATTTCAAAGCCTTTCAGACCCAAGAGCTAAACCCAGAAAAGAGTCCCCTGAGTCAGCTGCTACTGAAACTAAGTACTCAGCCGGACCCTGACCAGCCCCAGACCAACACAGCCGTCCAAACACCAATCCGAGTGAACCAAATCATTAAAAAATGCAAAGAAACCTACCTGGAACATTGGAACAAAATAACTGAAAGCCAAAGCAGATTAGAATGTTACCGGGCCCTAAAAAGAGAATATAAACTGGCAGACTACCTCACGACCATCAGAGACACAAAACAGAGACAGACCCTCACCAGGTACAGACTAAGCGACCACCAACTGGAAATTGAAAAAGGCAGATACAAGAAATCCTGGCAGCCTAGAGAGAATAGAATATGCGATCAATGTCTGGCCGGCGAGGTTGAAACAGAGATGCATTTCCTCCTAAAATACGAAAAATTCAACACATCAAGAAACATATTATTCAACAAGTTAAGCCAAACAACCCCAGATTTCAAGGAATTGGATGACCTGTCAAAATTGAGATTAGTCCTAGGAGAAGGAGACAGACCATACCTTGGGGCCAAATATGTAACAACATGTCACAACCTGAGGACTGTTTAAAATTAAGACTGTTTAAAATTAATATTGAACGTACCAAATGAAGTACAAAGACTGTTTAAAATTAATATTGTTTAAAAGTAATATTGTATGTAACCAACAAATGTCAAATCGATTGACACCTACAGAATGTTGGAAAACTGTACCTTTTTGCTATGTAAGCTTTGGCAATATGGTTCTCTGTAAACTTTCATGCCAATAAAGCATTTGAATTGAATTGAATTGAATTGAGAGTGAAGTGTGTGTGAGAGAGGAGAGAGAGTGAAGTGTGTGTGAGAGAGAGAGAGAGTGAAGTGTGTGTGAGAGAGAGAGAGAGTGAAGTGTGTGTGAGAGAGAGAGAGAGAGAGAGTGAAGTGTGTGAGACAGAGAGAGAGTGAAGTGTGTGAGAGAGAGAGAGAGTGAAGTGTGTGAGAGAGCGAGAGAGAGTGAAGTGTGTGAGAGAGAGAGAGAGAGAGTGAAGTGTGTGTGAGAGAGAGAGAGAGTGAAGTGTGTGTGAGAGAGAGAGAGAGTGAAGTGTGTGTGAGAGAGAGAGAGAGTGAAGTGTGTGTGAGAGAGAGAGAGTGAAGTGTGTGTGAGAGAGAGAGAGAGTGAAGTGTGTGTGAGAGAGAGAGAGAGTGAAGTGTGTGTGAGAGAGAGAGAGAGTGAAGTGTGTGTGAGAGAGAGAGAGAGTGAAGTGTGTGTGAGAGAGAGAGAGAGAGAGAGCGTGAAGTGTGTGAGAGAGAGAGAGAGTGAAGTGTGTGAGAGAGAGAGTGAGTGAAGTGTGTGCGAGAGAGAGAGAGTGTGAAGTGTGTGTGAGAGAGAGAGAGAGAGTGAAGTGTGTGTGAGGGAGAGAGAGAGAGAGTGAAGTGTGTGTGAGAGAGAGAGAGAGAGTGAAGTGTGTGTGAGAGAGAGTGAAGTGTGTGTGTGAGAGAGAGAGAGAGTGTGTGAGAGAGAGAGAGAGAATGAAGTGTGTGAGAGAGAGAGAGAGGGCCCTAAAAAGAGAATATAAACTGGCAGACTACCTCACGACCATCAGAGACACAAAACAGAGACAGACCCTCACCAGGTACAGACTAAGCGACCACCAACTGGAAATTGAAAAAGGCAGATACAAGAAATCCTGGCAGCCTAGAGAGAATAGAATATGCGATCAATGTCTGGCTGGCGAGGTTGAAACAGAAATGCATTTCCTCCTAAAATGCGAAAAATTCAACACATCAAGAAACATATTATTCAACAAGCTAAGCCAAACAACCCCAGATTTCAAGGAATTGGATGATCTGTCAAAATTGAGATTAGTCCTAGGAGAAGGAGACAGACCATACCTTGGGGCCAAATATGTAACAACATGTCACAACCTGAGGACTGTTTAAAATTAAGACTGTTTAAAATTAATATTGAACGTACCAAATGAAGTACAAAGACTGTTTAAAATTAATATTGTTTAAAAATAATATTGTATGTACCCAACAAATGTCAAATCGATTGACACCTACAGAATGTTGGAAAACTGTACCTTTTTGCTATGTAAGCTTTGGCAATATGGTTCTCTGTAAACTTTCATGCCAATAAAGCATTTTAATTGGAATTGGAATTGGAATTGGAGTGTGAAGTGTGTGAGAGAGAGAGAGAGTGAAGTGTGTGTGAGAGAGAGAGAGAGTGAAGTGTGTGTGAGAGAGAGAGAGTGTGAAGTGTGAGAGAGAGAGAGAGAGTGAAGTGTGAGAGAGAGAGAGGGTGAAGTGTGTGAGAGAGAGAGAGAGAGAGAGTGAAGTGTGTGTGTGAGAGAGAGAGAGAGAGTGAAGTGTGTGAGAGAGAGAGAGAGTGAAGTGTGTGTGAGAGAGAGAGTGAAGTGTGTGTGTGAGAGAGAGAGAGAGTGAAGTGTGTGTGAGAGAGAGAAAGTGAAGTGTGTGTGTGAGAGAGAGAGAGAGAGTGAAGTGTGTGAGAGAGAGAGAGAGTGAAGTGTGTGTGAGAGAGAGAGATAGATATATGTGCATGCCTCATGAAATTTATACTAAATCATCATTTAGCATTATAGAAAATAGTGTTTCCACACGCATCCCACAAAATAGGTCCATTTTATTTCGTTTTATTGAACTATATAAATGCGTTCTTTCCACATAAGCTGCTGGAATATCCAGGGCCTCCGCTCCTCAACTTTTGGGATGAAGAGTACAGACCCTGAATTCCTAAAAGCTATAAAAGACATTGATATAATTGTGTTAACAGAAACATGGTGCCAAAAGGACATGCCGACCCACTGTCCTCCAATGTACCATGAAATCATTGTGCCCTCAGTAAAGAACACTAAGACACGCAAGGGCAGAACCTCCGGGGGAATCCTGGTGTGGTATAAAGGAGAACTGAACAAACACATCTCACCGATAAAACAGGGAAAATCACACGTATGGCTAAAATTAGATAAAAATATAGGAATAGCAAAAAACGATGTTTACTTATGTGCGATCTACATACCTCCAATAGAATCACCATATTTTGAAGAGGAGATATTTGACACTCTCCACATGGAAATCAGCCATTTCCAGGCCCAAGGAAAGGTGCTACTATGTGGGGACCTAAATGCAAGGACAGGATGTGAACCTGACTTCATAGACCCAAAGGGCAACAACCATGTGTTTGGCCAGACCCCTCTATATGTCACACCAGCCATCGCAAACCGAAACAACCTCGATTGTGAAATAAATAAAAGCGGTAGGGAGGTAGTGCAACTCTGCCGAGCCTTAGGCCTGTACATAGTTAACGGTAGGTTCAGAGGGGACTCCTTAGGGAGACTCACATATTCCTCAACTCTTGGGTCTAGTGTGGTGGATTATACAATCACTGACCTGGACCCCTGCGATATCAACGCATTCACTGTCAGGCAGCAATCCCCCCTCTCAGACCATAACCAAATAAATGTGTACCTTAAACTTTCTGCCCAAACTACAGACACAAAAAAGGAACCCATTAAGCTACATAAAATAAACCAGACATACAGATGGGCCCCAGACAGTGGAGATAAATTCATCACAGCACTAAATTCACCTGATCTCACAAGTAAAATTTCAAAATTTAAAGAAAATCTATATGAGATCACCAGAGATGGTGTAAACATGGCCATAGAGGATATAAATATGATCTTCCATGAGGCAGCTGTAAAAGCCGACCTCGTGAAACAGAAGAGGAAGAGTCACAAAAGACAAAATAAAAATAAGAAATGGTTTGACCACGAATGCAAAAATGCCAGAAAAGACCTGAGAAAAATATCAAACCAAAAGCATCAGCAACCAAACAATCCGGACCTACGTACTAGATACAATGAAACCCTCAAAAGATATAAACACACCATTAGGAACAAAACACAAAACTATACCCACAAAATACTCGAAGAAATTGAAAACTCCACCAATCCAAAACAATTCTGGGAAATGTGGAATAACCTGAGTACAACACAATTGCAAGCATTACCAATCCAAGATGGCGACATCTGGAGAACACATTTTGAAAACCTCTACAAAGACATCCCAATAAACGAAACAAACCCAAGTCAACATCAGGTCACAGAAAAACTCCACACATTAGAAGCAACAATTAAAGACAACCAAAACCCTCTAGACTCCCCAATCACATGGAAAGAACTGGCCACAAAAACAAAATCTCTCCACCTAAAGAAAGCCTGTGGCCCAGACAACATCAAAAATGAAATGCTCAAGTTCAGCAATATGGAGATGCAGGGTGCGGTACTCAAATTATTCAACATCATATTACGTTCAGGCTGTTTTCCCGATATCTGGTGCCAAGGACTAATCTCCCCCATATATAAAAGTGGAAACAAATCAGACCCAAATAACTACCGCGGCATCTGTGTCAACAGTTGTCTAGGGAAGTTATTCTGCAGTATTCTAAATAGTAGATTACTTGATTTTCTTAACAAACATAATATCCTCAGAAAAAAACAAATAGGCTTTCTTCCAAAACACCGCACCGCCGACCATATCTATACCCTTCACACCCTCATTGAAAAACATATACACCAAACAAAAAATGGGAAAATATTCGCCTGTTTCATCGACTTCAAGAAAGCCTTTGACTCTATATGGCACGAAGGGCTCTATTATAAACTTCTTCAGTGTGGAATAGGGGGCAAAGTCTATGACCTTATTAAATCAATGTATCTGAAAAACAAATGCGGGGTCAAAATTGGAGACAAACGCACCGATTTCTTCACCCAGAGAAGAGGCGTCCGACAGGGCTGCAATTTGAGCCCGACCCTGTTCAACATATACATAAATGAATTAGCAGACATGCTGGAGCAAAGCGAGTCACCAGGTCTCCGTCTCCTTGATGGAGAAGTGAAATCCCTGTTCTATGCGGACGACCTGGTTCTGCTGTCTCCCACAGAACAGGGATTACAGCAACAACTAGGCCTACTCGACAAATACTGCCAAAATTGGGCTCAAACAGTAAATCTAAAGAAAACCAACATCATGATTTTTCAAAAAAAGCCCAGATGTCAGGAAAACAAATACCAGTTTACCCTCAGTGATACCACTATAGGACACACTATGAGCTACACCTACCTTGGTCTAACTATTACAGCATCAGGGAGCTTCAGCATAGCAGTGAATGCACTAAAAGAAAAAGCCCGAAGAGCCCTATATGCAATAAAAAGAAAATTCTACAACATCCAAATCCCAATCAAAATCTGGCTCAAAATATTTGACAGCATACTCCTGCCCATTGCACTGTATGGTAGTGAAGTATGGGGCCCGCTAAATCACCAAAGCTACACTAAATGGGAAAAACACACAATAGAAGCCCTACATGCAGAATTCTGCCGAAGCATCCTTCGCACCCAAAGAAAAACGCCAACAAATGCATGCAGAGCCGAACTAGGCAGATACCCACTGATAATAAACATCCAAAAACGAGCACTAAACTTCCTAAATCACCTCAAATCTAGCTCCCCAGACACCCTTCATTTCAAAGCCTTTCAGACCCAAGAGCTAAACCCAGAAAAGAGTCCCCTGGGTCAGCTGCTACTGAAACTAAGTACTCAGCCGGACCCTGACCAGCCCCAGACCAACACAGCCGTCCAAACACCAATCCGAGTGAACCAAATCATGAAACAATGCAAAGAAACCTACCTGGAACATTGGAACAAAATAACCGAAAGCCAAAGCAGATTAGAATGTTACCGGGCCCTAAAAAGAGATTATAAACTGGCAGACTACCTCACGACCATCAGAGACACAAAACAGAGACAGACCCTCACCAGGTACAGACTAAGCGACCACCAACTGGAAATTGAAAAAGGCAGATACAAGAAATCCTGGCAGCCTAGAGAGAATAGAATATGCGATCAATGTCTGGCCGGCGAGGTTGAAACAGAAATGCATTTCCTCCTAAAATGCGAAAAATTCAACACATCAAGAAACATATTATTCAACAAGCTAAGCCAAACAACCCCAGATTTCAAGGAATTGGATGACCTGTCAAAATTGAGATTAGTCCTGGGAGAAGGAGACAGACCATACCTTGGGGCCAAATATGTAACAACATGTCACAACCTGAGGACTGTTTAAAAGTAAGACTGTTTAAAACTAATATTGTTTAAAAGTAATATTGTATGTACCCAACAAATGTCAAATCGATTGACACCTACAAAATGTTGGAAAACTGTACCTTTTTGCTATGTAAGCTTTGGCAATATGGTTCTCTGTAAACTTTCATGCCAATAAAGCATTTGAATTGAATTGAATTGAATTGAATTGAGTGTGAGAGAGAGAGAGAGAGAGAGAGAGTGAAGTGCGTGTGAGAGAGAGAGAGAGAGAGAGTGTGAAGTGTGTGAGAGAGAGAGTGAAGTGTGTGTGAGAGAGAGAGAGAGAGAGAGTGTGTGAGAGAGAGAGAGAGTGAAGTGTGTGAGAGAGAGAGAGAGTGTGAAGTGTGTGAGAGAGAGAGAGTGTGTGAGAGAGAGAGAGAGTGAAGTGTGTGTGAGAGAGAGAGAGTGAAGTGTGTGTGAGAGAGAGAGAGTGTGAAGTGTGAGAGAGAGAGAGAGAGAGTGAAGTGTGAGAGAGAGAGAGAGTGAAGTTTGTGAGAGAGAGAGAGAGAGAGTGAAGTGTGTGTGTGAGAGAGAGAGAGAGAGTGAAGTGTGTGAGAGAGAGAGAGAGTGAAGTGTGTGTGAGAGAGAGAGTGAAGTGTGTGTGTGAGAGAGAGAGAGTGAAGTGTGTGTGAGAGAGAGAGAGAGTGAAGTGAGTGTGAGAGAGAGAGTGAAGTGTGTGTGAGAGAGAGAGAGAGAGAGAGTGAAGTGTGTGTGAGAGAGAGAGAGTGTGAAGTGTGAGAGAGAGAGAGAGAGAGTGAAGTGTGAGAGAGGGAGAGAGTGAAGTGTGTGAGAGAGAGAGAGAGAGAGTGAAGTGTGTGTGTGTGAGAGAGAGAGAGAGTGAAGAGTGTGAGAGAGAGAGAGTGAAGTGTGTGTGAGAGAGAGAGAGAGAGTGAAGTGTGTGTGTGAGAGAGAGAGAGTGAAGTGTGTGTGAGAGAGAGAGAGAGTGAAGTGTGTGTGAGAGAGAGAGAGTGAAGTGTGTGTGAGAGAGAGAGAGAGAGAGAGACTGAAGTGTGTGTGAGAGAGAGAGAGAGAGAGTGTGAAGTGTGTGTGTGAGAGAAAGTGAAGTGTTTGTGAGAGAGAGAGACACAATAGTAGCCCTACATGCAGAATTTTGCCGAAGCATTCTTCGCACCCAAAGGAAAACACCAACAAATGCATGTAGAGCCGAACTAGGCAGATACCCACTGATAATAAACATCCAAAAACGAGCACTAAACTTTCTAAATCACTTCAAATCTAGCTCCCCAGACACCCTTCATTTTAAAGCCCTCCAGACCCAAGAGCTGAACCCAGAAACGAGTCCCCTGAGTCAGTTGTTACTGAAACTAAGTTCTCCTACCCAGCCGGACCCTGACCAGTCCCAGACCAACACTGCTCCCCAAACACCAATCCGAGTGAACCAAATCATTAAACAATGCAAAGAAACCTACCTGGAACATTGGAACACAATAACCAAAAGCCAAAGCAGATTAGAATGCTACCGGGCCCTAAAAAGAGAATATAAACTGGCAGACTATCTCTCGACCATCAGAGACACAAAACAGAGACAGACCCTCACCAGATACAGACTAAGCGACCACCAACTGGCAATTGAAAAGGGAAGATACAAGAAATCCTGGCAACCTAAAGAAAATAGAATATGTGATCACTGTCTGGCCGGCGAGGTTGAGACAGAGGTGCACTTCCTCCTAAAATGCGAAAAATTCAACGAGACAAGAAACATATATTTTGACAAGCTCAGCCTTACAACCCCAGATTTCAAAGAATTGGATGACCTGTCAAAATTAAGAATAGTCCTGGGGGAGGGAGACAGACCATATCTTGGTGCCCAATATGTAACAACATGTCACAACCTGAGGAACAGTGAGTGACCAACAAGCACACCCATAGCATATATATGCTAAAAATGTTAAAATCAATACTGAATGTACCCAACGACTGTTTTAAATTAATACTGAATGCACCCAACGAGGGTCAACGACTGTTTAAATTAATACTATCTGTACCCAACGAGGGTCAAAAACGTTTGACACCTACAGAATGTTGGAAACCTGTACTTTTTGTTATGTAAGCTTTGGCAATATGGTTCCCTGTAAACTTTCATGCCAATAAAGCATTTGAATTTGAATTTGATTTGAGAGAGAGAGAGAGAAACAGAGAGAGAGAGAGACCGAAAGAGAGAGAGAGAGAGACAGAGAAATAGAGAGAGACAGAGACAGAGAGAGAGAGAGAGACAGAGAGGGAGAGAGAGAGACAGAGAGAGACACAGAGAGAGAGAGAGACAGAGAGAGAGCCAAAAAAGAGCCACCAAATTTTGGAAACACCTAGAAATGAGCAACCCCCACTGCTATCATTACGAAGCCCTCAAATGCCAAGAGAGGATCATAAAGAAGAATACCCTCAGTCAACTAGTCCTGGGACTCAGTGAAGTAACTACTAACACTACTAACAATAACCAGCCCCAGGACAGTGACAGCGTAACACAAAGAATTCGACCCAACACAATCATCACTAAGCAAAAGGAAAAATATCTGTCATATTGGGCAGAAACAACAAAAACCCAAAATAAACTCAATTGCTACTTGGCCCTAAACAGACAATACAACATGGCTGATTACCTGACCATGGTAAAGGATAGCAAACTGAGAAAAACCTTGACAATGTACAGACTTAGTGAACATAGCCTGGCGATCGAAAAAGGTAGACACAGGCAGACCCAGCTACCAAGAGAGGACAGGATATGCTCTCACTGCAGTCAGGGAGTGGTGGAGACAGAGATGCACTTCCTCACAGCTTGTAGAAAATATCAGGGCATAAGGGAGAATTTCTACCCAAAATTCACAAAAATATGCCCGGAATTCAGAAATTTGAATGACGATCAAAAACTCCCATATCTACTAAGGGAAGAGAGAAATTGTGTAACCTTAGCGGCATGCTATGTTACAGCTTGCCATAAACAGAGAGACAACCACTAAATATAAGAAAAGAGTATATATAAATTATATGAATGTATATTTATACACTCAGGGATATATCTGTTTATACACTGTATGGATAGATCTGTATTTATGTGTTCAACCATGAACGTTTTTCGATGCTTTGGCAACATAAGATGTTCCTTGTCATGCCAATAAAGCGATTTGAATTGAATTGAATTGAGAGCGAGAGAGAGTGAAGTGTGTGTGAGAGAGAGAGAGTGTGTGAACTGTGTGTGTGAGAGAGAGAGTGTGAAGTGTGTGTGAGAGTGAGAGAGAGAGTGAAGTGTGTGAGAGAGAGAAAGAGTGAAGTGTGTGTGAAAGAGAGAGAGAGTGAAGTGTGTGAGAGAGAGAGAGAGTGAAGTGTGTGTGAGAGAGAGAGAGTGAAGTGTGTGCGAGAGAGAGAGAGTGAAGTGTGTGTGTGAGAGAGAGAGAGAGTGAAGTGTGTGTGAGAGAGAGAGAGAGTGTGAAGTGTGTGTGAGAGAGAGAGAGAGAGAGTGAAGTGTGTGTGAGAGAGAGAGAGAGTGAGTGAAGTGTGTGAGAGAGAGAGAGAGAGCACCCGGCCTCACCCTATATGAATCCAAGGTTGAATTCCTCCTCTATGCAGACGACCTGGTTCTGCTGTCACCAACTAAAGAGGGTCTGCAGCAGAACCTGGACCTGCTGGAGTCGTACTACCAGACTTGGGCCCTGACAATAAATCCCCAAAAAACCAAAGTCCTTGTGTTCCAGCAAAGATCCAAACATCAGGGACCCAAAATAAATTTCACAGTAGGAACAACCAAAATTGAACAAACCACTAACTACACATACTTGGGCTTAAAAATCAGTTCTACAGGAAACTTCAAACTGGCTGTGAATGAACTGAAAGAGAAAGCAAGAAGGGCTTTCTATGCCATCAAAAAATCAATCCAAATAGAAATCCCAATTAGCATTTGGCTCAAAATTTTCAAATCAGTAATTGAACCAATTGCACTCTATGGCAGTGAGGTATGGGGACCGCTAACTCAACAAGAATTCGCAAAATGGGACAAACACCCAATTGAGATCCTACATGCAGAATTCTGTAAAAGTATCCTCCGGACTCAAAGGAAAACAGTAAACAATGCATGCAGGGCGGAACTAGGCCAATATCCATTAATAATCACTATCCAAAAAAGAGCCACCAAATTTTGGAATCACCTACAAATGAGCAACCCCCAATGCTATCACTACGACGCCCTGAAATGCCAAGAGCTGACCATAAAGAAGAATACCCTCAGTCAACTAGTCCTGGGACTCAGTGAAGTAACTACTAACAATACTAACAATAACCAGCCCCAGGACAGTGACAGGGTAACACAAAGAATTCGACCCAACACAATCGTCGCTAAGCAAAAGGAAAAATATCTGACATATTGGGCAGAAACAACAAAAACCCAAAGCAAACTCAATTGCTACTTGGCCCTAAACAGACAATACAACATAGCTGATTACCTGACCATGGTAAAGGATAACAAACTGAGAAGAACCTTGACAAGGTACAGACTTAGCGAACATAGCCTAGCGATCGAAAAAGGCAGACACAGGCAGACCAGGCTGCCAAGAGAAGACAGGATATGCTCTCACTGCAGTCAGGGAGTAGTGGAGACAGAGATGCACTTCCTCACAGCCTGTGGAAAATATCAGGACATCAGGGAGAATTTCTACCAAAAATTCTCACAAATATGCCCTGAATTCAGAAATCTGAATGACAACCAAAAACTCCCATTCCTACTGGGAGAGGAGAGAAGCTGTGTAACACTGGCGGCACACTATATTACAGCTTGCCATGAACAGAGGGACAACCAGTAAACTAAGAAAAGAATATATATAAACAATGCGAATGTATATTTATACACTCAGGGATATACCTGTTTATACACTGTATGAATAGAACTGCGTTTATGTGCTCAACCATAAATGTATTTTGATGCTTTGGCAACATAAGATGTAACTTATCATGCCAATAAAGCGATTTGAATTGTGAATTGTGTGAGAGAGAGAGAGAGAGAGAGAGTGAAGTGCGTGTGAGAGAGAGAGAGAGAGAGTGTGAAGTGTGTGAGAGAGAGAGAGTGAAGTGTGTGTGAGAGAGAGAGAGAGAGTGTGTGTGAGAGAGAGAGAGTGAAGTGTGTGTGAGAGAGAGAGTGTGAAGTGTGTGAGAGAGAGAGAGAGAGAGTGAAGTGTGTGAGAGAGAGAGAGTGTGTGTGAGAGAGAGAGAGAGAGAGTGAAGTGTGTGAGAGAGAGTGAAGTGTGTGAGAGAGAGAGTGTGTGAAGTGTGAGAGTGAGAGTGTGTGAGAGAGAGAGAGAGAGAGTGAAGTGTGTGTGAGAGAGAGAGTGAAGTGTGTGTGTGAGCGAGAGACAGTGAAGTGTGTGTGAGAGAGAGAGAGAGTGAAGTGTGTGTGAGAGAGAGAGAGTGAAGTGTGCGAGAGAGAGAGAGAGAGTGAAGTGTGTGTGAGAGAGAGAGTGAAGTGTGCGAGAGAGAGAGAGAGTGAAGTGTGTGTGAGAGAGAGAGTGAAGTGTGCGAGAGAGAGAGAGAGAGAGTGAAGTGTGTGTGAGAGAGAGAGTGAAGTGTGTGAGAGAGAGAGAAAGTGAAGTGTGTGTGAGAGAGAGAGAGAGAGCGAAGCTCTCGCCGCCACATCTGGAATCCCCATCCATCGTCTCCCCCCGGGACAGGAAGTTTTCACACTTCACGATACATTAACTTCACGTCTCCGATTGCTTGAGAACAAGAGCCAGGTCAGGAACCATCGTGCTCTCCAATCTGAAGCCCTGCACTCGACCGATCCCGGCTCCTGTAGAAAACAGGCAGAAATCTCCCAGCCCATCGCTAGCCCTGAACATTCAACATCCAAAATTGGCAGCAATGGACTCGACGTTTCTAAAAATAAATGATGCTTTTATTACCATATGGTTTATATCTTGATTTTTTTTTGTAAATGTAAATTAATCAAACGGCTCCTCGTCCCATTGGGAATACAGAACGATCAGATCAAAGACATGGGCCGAATGGACTTTGCACCAGTCTTTTAATTAACTTCCTATCTCCGCCTTAAAACTTTATCGTTTCATGTGGATTCCTCACTTAGGAAGTTCCTTCGCAAATGTTAAACTTTATGATCCGTCCTTTTAATGAATTGGAGCCCCCTTAAGGCATAAATTGGCTGAAGATAGACAGGGAGAGAGAGAGGGAGGGTGGGTGGAGAAAAGATGAGAGACCGAGAGAGGGAGGAGGGAAATTAAAGAGAGGAGAGAACGGGGGGAACAGGAGAGTGAGAATAAAGATGAGGAGTGAAAGAAATGAACGGGGAAAAGAAAGAAAGTTGGGGAGGGGGGAGGGAGAGGAGGAAAGGAGAGCGAGAGGGAATGAGAGGTTGGGGGAAGGAGGAGAAAGGGGAGGGGAAGTGGGGAGTGATTAACAGAAGACAATGAGAGTGGGAAAGGGAAGACAACGAGGCAAAATCAATGAGAATTAAGTGGAAATAGCGAGGGGAAGAAGAGAAAAGGGGGACGGATAGAGGAGTGAGCGATAGAATAGAGAGCGTGAATTTAGTTAAAGAGAGAGAGAAGGAAAGACATTTCAAATATGGAGCGAAAGCCGGGGGGAGAAATGAACAGATTAAGCCAACAAATCACCGTGATGTCAAGGAACCTGTTTTTGGTGTAATATTAGATTCAAGAGGGACGGTTCCAGTGAATTGCTACCTGCCCCAGACTTGCTTTTGATCCGGTTACCAATGATATGTCAGTCGTGTTCTGTACAAGTCTTATTGTCCCTCTCAGTCTAGGTGTCATTATATATCAGTGAGCTTCACTCTATGCTCTGCTATTCAGTGTTTCGAATCCTTATCCATTCAGCTGGCGTGTTTAATTGAGACAAATGATCGTTTCCCTTTCCTCTCCCACTCTGCCAGTGTCCTCCTCCCTGTCACTCAGTCCCTCGCTTGCTCTGTGTGTTTCTCCCCCCACTCTCTCTCTCTCTCTCTCTCTCTCCACATATCAGTATGTCAGTGTCAGACTGATGTGCGCAACAATCCGGCCAACACCCAGGCCAACATCGCGGACATCTCCTCAGATCCGCCTTTCCTTCTCAAGTGTTGCGATTATCTGGATTTCCGAAATGGGCTGAGAGATTGAAATCGCCAGACCAATCCTCAAAATGCGTTCTTAAACGGAACGAATGCCTCTGTACCTTCCTGCATAACCTGTGTTAATCTGAGTCTGTCCAACCCAGATGCGGTTTGTTTTAACCAGCTGGGAGCTATGTGGTAAAGGACACTGGAGTAGGAATGAGCTGCAATCTGCATGAACACATCCTCTCTTAGCCCGTTTCTTGTCACTAAAAATTGGTTAAACCAGCACCAGTCTGCAAAGTAGCTTGGAAAGGATCCCTGGGACGAAGGGATCCTCTTCTCATTCTGTCTGCACAAAGTTTCCAGCGGTATCTCCTATTCGATGTCGTCCTTGCAAAATGTTTTATGTTACAATAGATACAAGGACATCTATCCGCTGAAAGAGAAACTCTTTTGATTCCACCGCGGGTTTTTCGATAATGGGATTGGATTAGTTGCGAATTATGCCTTTGGAAAGGTGGATCAGATTTAAAACCAAGGGTCAATCCTGGTTCACAGACCCATACCGAACTCACTAACATTACCATCAGCACCAGCTTTTATTATTCATCACTTAAATCCAATTCAAACCAAAACGTCTAACCTAATATACAGTATCTAACTATTAAACAATCTAACCCCAATATACAGTATCTAACTTTAAACTTTCTGACCCAATATACAGTATCTAACTATTAAACAATCTAACCTAATATACAGTATCTAACTATTAAACAATCTAACCCCAATATACAGTATCTAACTATTAAACCACCTAACCCCAATATACAGTATCTAACTATTAAACCATCTAACCCCAATATACAGTATCTAACTATTAAACCATCGAACCCCAATATACAGTATCTAACTATTAAACCATCTAACCCCAATATACAGTATCTAACTATTAAACCATCTAACCCCAATATACAGTATCTAACTATTAAACCATCTAACCCCAATATACAGTATCTAACTATTAAACCATCTAACCCCAATATACAGTATCTAACTATTAAACCATCTAACCCCAATATACAGTATCTAACTATTAAACCATCTAACCCCAATATACAGTATCTAACTATTAAACCATCTAACCCCAATATACAGTATCTAACTATTAAACCATCTAACCCCAATATACAGTATCTAACGATTAAACCACCTAACACCAATACACAGTGTCAAACTATTAAACCACCTAACACCAATATAAAGATCTAACGATTAAACCATCTAACCCCAATATAAAGTACCTAAAGATTAAACCATCTAATCAATATACAGTATCTAACTTTAAAACCTTCTAACCCCAATATAGAATACTAACTATTAAACCATCTAACGTCAATATAAAGTACCTAAAGATTAAACCATCTAAATCCAATATACAGAGTCTAACTATTAAACCTTCAAACACCAATATACAGTATCTAAACATTAAACCATCAAACCCTAATTAGAGTACCTAACTATTAAACCATCAAATCCCAATATACAGTTTCTATTAAACCATCTAACCCTAATATACAGTATCTAACTATTAAAACTTCTAACACCAATATACAGTATCTAACTACTAAACCATCAAACCCCAATATATAGTATCTATTAAACCTTCTAACCGCAATACACAGTAACTAACTATTAAACCATCAAATCCCTATACACAGCATCTATTAAATATTCTAACCGCAATATACCGCACCTATCTATTAAACCATCTAACCCAATATACAGTAACTATTAAACGATCTAACACCAATATACAGTGTCTAACTATTAAACAATCTAATCCCAATATACAGTATCTAACGATTAAATTTTTGAACCCAATGTACAGTATCTAACTATTAAACGATCTAAAACCAATGCACAGTATCTAACTATTAAACCATCTAACCCCAATATACAGTATCTATTAAATGATCTAACACCAATGTACAGTATTTAACTACTAAACCATCAAACCCCAATATAAAGTATCTATTAAACCTTCTAACTGCAATACACAGTATCTAACTATTAAACCATCAAACACCAATAATACACAGTATCTAACTATTAAACCATCAAATCCCTATACACAGCATCTATTAAATATTCTAACCGCAACATACCACATCTATCTATTAAACCATCTAACCCCAATATACAGTATCTAATTATTAAACCATCTAACCCCAATGTACAGTACCTATTAAACGATCTAACACCAATATACAGTATCTAACTACTAAATCATCAAACCCCAATATATAGTATCTATTAAACCTTCTAACCGCAATACACAGTATCTAACTATTAAACCAGTAGGAATAAATGGGTCTTTTTTGGGGTGGCAAGTGGTGACTAGTGGGGTACCGCAGGGATCAGTGCTTGGGCCCCAGCTATTCACAATATATATCAATGATTTGGATGAGGGAACCAAATGTAATATTTCCAAGTTTGCTGATGACACAAAACTAGGTGGGATTGTGAGTTGTGAGGAGATTGCAAAGAGGCTTCAAGGCGATTTAGAAAAGGTGAGTGAGTGGGCAAATACATGGCAAATGCAGTATAACGTGGATAAATGTGATTTTATCCACTTCGATAGGAAAAACAGAAAGGTAGAGTATTATTTAAATGGTGATAGATTGGGAAATATTGATGTACAGAGGGACCTGGGTGTCCTTGTACACCAGTCACTGAAAGCAAACATGCAGGTGCAGCAAGCAGTTAGGAAGGCAAACGGTATGTTGGCCTTCATTGCAAGAGGATTTGAGTACAGGAGCAAGGATGTCTTACTACAGTTATACAAGGCCTTGCCGAGACCACACCTGGAGTACTGTGTACAGTTTTGGTCTCCTTACCTAAGAAAGGATATACTTGCCATAGAGAGAGTGCAACGAAGGTTCACCAGACTGATTCCTGGGATGGCAGGACTGTTGTGTAAGGAGCGATTGGGTTGACTCGGCCTGTATTCACTAGAGTTTAGAAGAATGAGAGGGGTTCTCGTTGAAACGTATAAAATTCTGACAGGGCTAGACAGACTGGATGCAGGGAGGATGTTTCCCCCTGACTGGAGGGTCTAGAACGAGGGGTCACAGTCTCAGGATACGGGGTAGGACATTTAGGACTGAGATGAGGAGAAATTTCTTCACTCAGAGGGTGGTGAACCTGTGGAATTCTCTACCACAGAAGGCTGTGGATGCCAAGTCACTGAATATATTTAAGAAGGAGATAGATAGATTTCTAGACACAAAAGGCATCAAGGGGTATGGGGAGAGAGCAGGAATATGGTATTGAGATAGAGGATCAGCCATGATTGTGTTGAATGGCAGAGCAGGCTCGAAGGGCCGAATGGTCTACTCCTGCTCCTATTTTTCTATGTTTCTAGGTTTCTATCAAACCCCAATACACAGTATCTATTAAATAATCTAATTACAAGATACATATTTCCAGCATTTTCTGTTGTTATTTCGGATTTCCAACATCTGCAGTATTTTGCTATCTAACTATTAAATCTTCTAACCCCAATTTACAGTATCTATTAAACCTTCTAACCCCAATATACAGTATTTAACTATTGAACCATCTCACCCCAATATACAGTATCTATTTAACCTTCTAACCACAATATACAGTATATAAGTATTAAACCATCTAACACCAATATACTGTATCTAACTATTAAACCATCTAACACAATATACAGTATCTAATTATTAAACCTTCTAACCCCAATATAGAGTAACTAACTATTAAACCATTTACCCCCATTATTCAGTATCTAACTATTAAACCATCTAACACAATATACAATATCCAACTATTAAAACATCTAGCCCCAATATACAGTATCTAACCATTAAACCTTCTAACCCAATATACAGTATCTACTAAACGTTCTGACCCCAATATACAGTATCTATTAAACATTCTGACCCCAATATACAGTATATACCTATTAAACCACCTAACACAATATACAATATCTAAATATTAAATGATCTAACCCCAATATAAAGTATCTATTGAACCTTTTAACCCCAATATACAGTATATAAGTATTAAACCTTCTGACACCAATATACAGTATCTAACTATTAAACCTTCTAACCCTTTTATACTGTGTCTAACTATTAAACTTTCTAACCCCATTATACAGTATCTATTAAACCTTTAACCTCAATATAGTGTCTAACTATTAAACCATCTAACCCCAATATACAGTATCTATTAAACTTTCTAACCCCAATATACAGCATCTATTAAACCTTTAAACAGTGTCTAACTAGTAACCCTTCTGACCCCGTTATACAGTGTCTAACTATAAAAACCTTCTAACCCCAATATACAGTACTAACTATTAAACCATCTGACCCCAATATACAGTAGCTAATTATCAAACCTTCTAACACAATATACAATATCAAACTATTAAACCATCTAACACCAATATACAGTATCTAACTATTAAACTTTCTAACCCCATTATACAGTATCTATTATCCCATTTAACCCCAATGTACAGTATCTAACTACTAAACCTTCTAACCCCAATATACAGTATCTAATTATCAAACCTTCGAACACAATATACCGTATCTAACTATTAAACCATCTAACACCAATGTACAGTATCTAACTACTAAACCTTCTGACCCCAATATACAGTGTCTTGTGTCTTGTTGGGGTTAAGTGCCCAACACCTCTCTATTGCCCATGATCACTGGTCCTACAATCACAGCCTCGCCTTATCCTGCCCTCCTGCTGCTCACGGTGTGGCATAGAAACATAGAAACATAGAAGATAGGAGCAGGAGTAGGCCATTCGGCCCCTCGAGCCTGCTCCGCCATTCAATGTGATCATGGCTGATCATCCAAACTCAGTACCCTGTCCCTGCTTTCTCCCCATATCCCTTGATCCCCTTAGCCTTAAGAAATATATCTAACTCTTTCTTGAATATATTTAATGAATTGGCCTCAACTGTCTTCTGTGGTAGAGAATTCCACAGGTTCACTACTCTCTGTGTGAAGAAATTCCTCCTCATCTCAGTCCTAAATGGCTTACCCCTTATCCTTAGACTGTGACCCCTAGTTCTGGACTCCCCGCCATCGGGAACATCCTTCCTGCATCTAGTCTGTCTAGTCCTGTTAGAATTTTATAAGTTTCAATGAGATCCCCTCTCATTCTTCTAAACTCTAGCAAATATAAGCCTAATCGACCCAATCTCTCTTCATACGCCATTCCTGCCATCCCAGGTATCAGTCTGGTGAATCTTCGCTGCACTCCCTCCATGGCAAGAACATCCTTTCTCAGGTAAGGCGACCAAAACTGCACACAACACTCAAGATGTGGTCTCACCAAGGCCCTGTACAACTGCAGCAAGACATCCTTGCTCCTGTACTCGAATCCTCTCGCTATGAAGGACAGCATACCATTTGCCTTCTTAACCGCCTGCTGCACCTGCATGCTTACCTTCAGCGACTGGGGCACAAGGACACCCAGGTCTTGTTGCACTTCCCCTTTTCCCAATCTATTGCCGTTCAGATAATAATCTGCCTTCCTGTTTTTGCCACCAAAGTGGATAACCTCGCATTTATCCACATTATACTGCATCTGCCATGCATCTGCCCAATCGCCCAACCTGTCCAAATCGTACTGGAGTTTCTCTGCACCCTCCTCACAGCACACATGCCCACCCAGCTTTGTGTCATCTGCAAACTTGGAGATATTACATCTAGTTCCCTCGTCTAGATCATTAATCTATATTGTGAATAACTGGGGTCCTAGCACCGATCCCTACGGTACCCCACTAGTCACTGCCTGCCACTCGGAAAAAGACCCATTTATTCCAACTCTTTGCTTCCTGTCTGCCAGCCAGTTTTCTATCCAAGTCAGTACCTTACCCCCAATCCCATGTGTTTTAAATTTGCATGCTAGTCTCTTATGCGGGACCATATCGAAAGCCTTCTGAAAGTCTAAATACACCACATCCACTGGTTCTCCCTTATCTATTCTACCAGTTACATCCTCAAAAAATACCAGTAGATTAGTCAAGCACGATTTACCTTTTGTAAATCCATGTTGACTTTGTCCGGTTGGGGTTTGAGCGCTCCACTCCACCCCGCTTGCGCCCGGCCTTCGATCAGCTTCAGTCGCTCTGCAGTGGGGCCTCGCCCCCTCTGCTCCGCACTTCAATACCCTTTCACAGTGAGATAGTGAAAGAGCTAAGGATGGAGCAGTCACATGGAAAAGCAGAGGGGCTTGGCCAGATAGAGAAATCCTGCTTGGCCAGCATTACAAGGAACAAAACACAAAGATTAAAAGAGGCTCAGACAAAGCTGGTTGAGTGTTTGAAGAGACTGGGCTGATGAGGTCGAGACAGTGAGTGTCCTCGCTGAGACCAATTTCCAGGGACTACTAACACTTTGACACCAAATCCAGGGACTGCTTACATTGTGACATCCAATTCAGGGACTGTTTACACTACGACACCAAATCCAGGGATTATTTACATTGTGGCACCAAATCCAGGGACTGTTTACAGTGTGACACCAAATCCAGGGATGGTTTACAGTGTGACACCAAATCCAGGGACTGTTTACATTGGGACACCAAATCCAGGGATTGTTTACACTGTGACACCAAATCCAGGGATTATTTACATTGTGGCACCAAATCCAACAACTGTTTACAGTGTGACACCAAATCCAGGGACTGTTTACACTATGACACCAAATCCAGGGATTATCTACATTGTGGCACCAAATCCAACGACTGTTTACAGTATGACACCAAATCCAGGGACTGTTTACACTGTGACACTAAATCCAGGGATTATCTACATTGTGGCATCAAATCCAACAACTGTTTACACTGTGACACCAAATCCAGGGACTGTTTACACTGTGACATCAAATCCAGGGATTATCTACATTGTGGCACCAAATCCAACGATTGTTTACAGTGTGACACCAAATCCAGGGACTGTTTACACTGTGACACCAAATCCAAGGACTGCTTACAGTGTGACAATGAATCCAGGGATTGTTTACATTGTGACACCAAATCCTGGGATTATTTGCAGCGCGACACCAAATCCAGGGACTGTTTACACTGTGACACCAATTCTTTTTTATATTAGTTCATGGGATGTGGACGTCGCTGGCAAGGCCAGCATTTACTGCCCATCCCTAATTGGCCTTGAGAAGGTGGTGGTGAGCCGCCTTCTTGAACCGCAGAGGGCAGTTAAGGGTCAACCATATTGCTGTGGGTCTGGAGTCACATATAGGCCAGACCGGGTAAGGATGGCAGATTTCCTTCCCTAAAGGACATTAGTGAGCCAGATGGGCTTTTACGACAATCCGTTAGTTTCATGGTCACCATTACTGATACTAGTTTTTTTTAATTTCAAATTAATTTAATTAATTGAATTTAAATTCCCCAGCTGCCTGTGGTGGAATTTGTACTCACGACTCTAGATCATTAATCCAGGCCTCTGGATTACTAGTCCAGTAACATAATCACTATGCAACCGACACCAAATCCAGGGACTTTTTACAGTGTGACACCAAATCCAGGGACTGTTTACACTGTGACACCAAATCCAGGGACTGATAGTTGATGCGTTGGTTTTAATTTTCCAAAATTCCCTAGATTCGGGGACGGTTCCATTAGATTGGAAAATAGCAAATGTAACTCCTTTATTGAAAAAGGGAGGGAAACAGAAAGCAGGAAACTACAGGCCAGTTAGCTTAACATCTGACATAGGGAAGATGTTAGAAGCTATTATTAAAGACGTTATAGCAGGGCATTTAGAAAAGTTCAAAGTAATCAGGCAGAGTCAACATGGTTTTGTGCAAGGGAAATCATGTTTAACCAATTTATTGGAGTTCTTTGAGGAAGTAACATGTGCTGTGGATAAAGGGGAACCGGTGGATGTACTGTACTTAGATTTCCAGAAAGCATTTGATAAGATGCCACATCAAAGGTTATTGCAGAAAATAAAAGGTCATGGTGTAGGGGGTAACATATTGGCATGGATAGAAGATTGGCTAGCTAACAGGAAACAGAGAGTAGGCATAAATGGGTCATTTTCTGATTGGCAAAATGTAACGAGTGGTGTGCCACAGGGATCAGTGCTGGGGCCTCAACTTTTTACAATTTATATAAATGACTTGGATGAAGGGACCGAAGGTATGGTTGCTAAATTTGCTGATGACACGAAGATAGGTATGATATTAAATTGTGAAGAGGACATAAGGAGGCTACAAAAGGATGTAGATAAGTTAAGTGAGTGGGCAATGATCTGGCAAATGGAGTGTAATGTGGGAAAATGTGAAGTTGTCCATTTTGGCAGGAAGAATAAAAAAGAAGCATATTATCTAAATGGTGAGAGATTGCAGAGCTCTGAGATGCAGAGGGATCTGGGTGTCCTAGTGCATGAATTGCAAAAGGTTACTATGCAGGTACAGCAAGTAATTAGGAAAGCTAATAGAATGTTATTGTTTATTGTGAGGGGAATTGAATACAAAAGTAGGGAGGTTATGCTTCAGTTATACAGGGCATTGGTGAGACCACATCTGGAGTACTGTGTACAGTATTGGTCTCCTTATTTAAGGAAGGATGTAAATGCGCTGGAAGCAGTTCAGAGAAGGTTTACTAGACTAATACCTGGAATGGGCGGGTTGTCTTATGAGGAAAGGTTGGACAGGCTAGGCTTGTATCCGCTGGAGTTTAGAAAAGTAAGAGGTGACTTGATTGAAACATATACGATCCTGAGGGGTCTGGACAGGGTGGATATGGAGAGGATGTTTCCTCTTGTGGGAGAATATAGAACTAGGGGTCACTGTTTAAAAATAAGGGGTCGCCCATTTAAGACAGAGGTGAGGAGAAATTTTTTCTCACAGAGGGTCGTGAGTCTTTGGAACTCTCTTCCTCAGAGGGCGGTGGAAGCAGAGTCTTTGAATATTTTTAAGGCAGAGGTAGATAGATTCTTGGTAAGCAAGGGGGTGAAAAGTTATTGGGGGTGGGCGGGAATGTGGAGTAATCGGATCAGCCATGATCTTATTGAATGGCGGCGCAGGCTCGAAGGGCTGAGTGGCCGACTCCTGCTCCTAATTCATATGTTCGTATGTATGTAACACCAAATCCAGGGACTGTTTACACTGTGACACCAAATCCTTCTGTGAACTGCCTCCAATGCAAGTATATCCTTCCTTAAATAAGGGAACCAGAACTGTACGCAATACTCCAGGTGTGGTCTCACCAACACCCTGTACAGCTGTAACAGGACTTCCCTACTTTTATATTCCATTCCCTTTGCAATAAAGGCCAACACTCCATTTGCCTTCCTAATTACTTGCTGTACCTGCATGCTAACTTTTTGTGTTTCATGTACAAGGACCCCCAAATCCCTCTGTACCTCAGCATTTTGTAATCTCTCTCCATTTAAATAAAAATTTGCTTTTTTATTTTTCCTACCAAAGTGGATAACCTTGGATTTTCCCACATTAAACTTCATCTGCCAGATTTTTGCCCACTCACTTAGCCTATCTATATCCCTTTGGAGATTCTTTGTGTCCTCCACACAATTTGCTTTCCCACCTATCTTTGTATCATCCGCAAATTTGGCTACATTACACTCAGTCCCTTCATCCAAGTCATTAATATAGATTGTAAATAGTTGAGGCCGCAGCACCGATCCCTGCGGCTCCCCACTAGTTACAGTTTGCAACCTGAAAATGACCCATTTATCCCGACTCTCTGTTTTCTGTTAGTTAGCCAATCCGCTATCCATGCTAATTTATTACCCCCAACCCCGTGAGCTCTTATCTTGTGTAGTAACCTTTTATGTGGCACCTTATCGAATGCCTTCTGGAAATCCAAATACACATCTACTGGTTCCCCTTTATCCACCCTACTCGTTACATCCTCAAAGAACACCAGCAAATTTGTCAAACATGATTTCCCTTTCATAAAACCATGCTGGCTCTGCTTGACTATATTATGATTTTCTAAATGTCCTGCTATCACTTCCTTAATGATGGACTCCAGCATTTTCCCAATGACAGATGTTAGGCTAACTGGTCGATAGTTGCCTGCTTTCTGTCTCCCTCCTTTCTTAAATAGGGGCATTACATTTGCGGTTTTCCAGTCCACTGGGACCTCTCCAGAATCCTGGGAATTTTGGTAGATTACAGCCAATTCATCCACTATCTCTGCAGCCACCTCTTTTAAGACTCTAGGATACAGGCCATCAGGCCCAGGGGACTTGTCCACCTTTAGTCCCATTAGTTTGCCTAGTATTTTCTCTCTACTGATAGTGATTGCTTTAAGTTCCCCCCACCCACCCCAATAGCCCCTTGATTATCCATTATTGGGGTGCTTTTAGTGTCTTCTACCATGAAGACCGATACAAAATATTTGTTCAAGGTCTCCGCCATTTCCCTGTTTCCCATTATTAATTCTCCATAATTAATCCCCTAGGGGACCAATGTTTACTTTAGCTACTCTCTTCCTTTTTATATACCTGTAGAAGCTCTTACTGTCTGTTTTTATATTTCTTGCTAGCTTACTCTCATAAGCTATCTTCTCTCTCTTTATCATTTTTTTTGACATCCTTTGCTGCTTTTAAAAAATTTCCCAATCTACTGGCCTTTCACTATTCTTTGCAACATTGTATGCTTTTGTTTTTAATTTGATACCATCCTTTACTTCCTTAGTTAGCCACGGATGGTTCATCCTTCTCTTAGAGTTTTTCTTCCTCACTGGAATATATCTTTGCTGAGAGTTATGTAATATCTCCCACTAATCCTAAACCCTAACTCTAACCACTGTCCTGAGTCCTAACCCCTAACCCTAAACACCAATTCTAAACCCTAACTCTAACCACTAAACATAATCCTAACCCATAACACTAACCAGTAATCCTAACCCCGAACCACTAACCCTAATCCTAACCCCTAACAATAACCCCAATATAGTATATTGAAATATCAAACCATCTAACCCAAATTTACTAGAATTACCTGTCAAGGACAGAATCTATTTGGTTAGAGTTGAGAAACAATAGAGGTGCCATTACACTACTAGGTGTATTCTATAGGCCGCCAACTAGTGGGAAGAATATAGAGGAGCAAATTTGCAGGGAACTTACAGAGCAGTGCAAGAACTATAGTGTAGTGATAATGGGGGACTTCAACTATCCTAATATAAGAAGTCACACAACACCAGGTTATAGTCCAACAGTTTTATTTGAAATCACAAGCTTTTGGGGCGCTGCTCCTTCATCAGGTGAAGTGGAGAGATGCATAAAGACACAGCTTATATAGTCAGAGAATAATGCCAGATGATTACAGGTTAGCACTGTTGCCTCACAGCGCCAGGGACCCGGGTTCGAATCCGGCCTCGGGTGACTGTCTGTGTGGAGTTTGCACATTCTCCCCGTGTTTGCGTGGGTTTCCTCCAGGTGCTCCGGTTTCCTCCCACAGTCCAAAGATGTGTGGGTTAGGTTGATTGGCTATGATAAATTGACCCTTAGTGTTAGAGGGATTAAATACATGGTGATAGGGTGGGATATGTGTTGGTGTAGGGGTTTACGGGGATCGGGTGGGATATGTGTCGGTGCAGGCTCGATGGGCCGAAATGGCCTCTATCTGCACTGTGGGGTTTCTGTGATCTGTGATTCTGTGATCTGTAATCTTTCTAACTGCCATTTATCACACCTCAGCAGAGAGATAATCACAGCGATCAAAGGTGTGAATGGTGTCCAAACAGGTTAGTCAGGAAAACATTACATCAAAGAACAATGAGGTGGGGTCACAAGGGGTCAAATGTTGCAGATGCTGGGGTCTGTATGAAAAACAAAAAACAGACAAAAAGACATTTTTTTTTTGCTGGAAATCACAGCATCTGTGTAGAGAGAACAAGCCAACGATGACTCGAGTCTGGGTGACCCTACATCAGGTGGGGTTACATGTAGCGTGACATGAACCCAAGATCGCGGTTGAGGCCGTCCTCATGAGTGCGGAACTTGGCTGATTTCCAGCAACAACAAAAAATGTCTTTTTCTCTGTTTTTTGTTTTTCATACAGACCCCAGCATCTGCAACATTTGACCCCTTGTGACCCCACCTCATTGTTCTTTGATGTAATGTTTTCCTGACTAACCTGTTTGGACACCATTCACACCTTTGATCGCTGTGATTATCTCTCTGCTGAGGTGTGATAAATGGCAGTTACAAAGATTACCTGTAATCATCTGGCATTATTCTCTGACTATATAAGTTGTGTCTTTATGCATCTCTCCACTTCACCTGATGAAGGAGCAGCGCTCCGAAAGCTTGTGATTTCAAATAAAACTGTTGGTGTTGTGTGACTTCTTACATTTGTCCACCCCAGTCCAACTCTGGCATCTCCACACCATATCCTAATATAGACTGGGATAGTAATAGAGTAAAGGGCAGAGAGGGGGAAGAATTTCTGAAGTGTGTTCAGGAGAACTTCCTTAATCAGTACATTTCTGGCCCAATGAGAAAGGAGGTATTGCTGGATCTGGTTCTGGGGAAGGAGGTGGAGCAAGTGTCAGTAGGGGAACATTTAGGGAACAGTGATCATAGTATCATAAAGTTTAGATTCACTATGGAAAAGGATAGGGAACAAACTAGAGTAAAAATACTTAATTGGAGGAAGGCCAATTTCAGTGGGTTGAGAACGGATCTGGCCCATGTAAATTGGAATCAAAGATTGGCAGGCAAAACTGTAACCAAACAATGGGCTGCCTTTCAAGAGGAGATGGTTTGGGTACAGTCGAGGTACATTCCCACGAGGGGGAAAGGTAGGGCAACCAAAGTCAGAGCTCCCTGGATGATGAAAGACATAGAGAGTAAGGTGAAGCAGAAAAAGAGCGCATATGACAGATGTCAGGTTGAGAATACAAGTGAGAATCAGGCTAAATATAGAAAGTTATGGGGGGAAGTGAAAAAGGAAATAAGAGGGGCAAAGAGAGAGTATGAGAATAGATTGGCAGCTAACATAAAAAGGAATTCAAAAGTCTTCTATGTGAATATAAATAGTAAACGGGTAGTAAGTGGGGCCAATTAGGGACCAAAAAGTAGACCTACACATGGAGGCAGAGGGCATGGCTGAGGTACTAAATGAGTGCTTTGCATCTGTCTTCACCAAGGAAGAAGATGCTGCCAAAGTCATAGTGAAAGAGGAGGTAGTGGAGATACTGGATGGGATAAAAATTGTTAAAGAGGAGGTACTAGAAAGGCTGTCTGAACTTAAAGTAGATAAGTCATCAGGACCGGATGGGATGCATCCTAGGATGCTGAGGGAAGTTAAGGTGGAAATTGCAGAGACACTGGCCATAATCTTCCAATCCTCCTTAGAAACGGGAGTGGTGTCAGAGGACTGGAGAATTGCAAATGTTACTCCCTTGTTCAAAAAAAGATGTCAGGATAAACCCAGCAACTACAAACCAGTCAGTTTAACCTTGGTAATGAGGAAGCTTTTAGAAATGATAATCAGGGACAAAATTATCAATCACTTGGATAAGTGTGGATTAATTAAGGAAAGCCAGCATGGATTTGTTAAAGGCAAATCATGCTTATCTAACTTGATCAGGTTTTTTGATGAGGTAACAGAGAGGGTTGATGAGGGCAATGTGGTTGATGTGGTGTACATGGACTTCCAAAAGGCATTTGATAAAATGCCACATAATAGGCTTGCCAGCAAAGTTGAAGACCATGGATAAAAGGGACATTGGCAGCATGGATATGAAACTGGCTACGTGACAGGAAATAGAGAGTAGTGGTGAACGGTTATTTTTCTGACTGGAGGAAGGTATACAGTGGTGTTCCCCAGGGGTCGGTACTAAGACCACTACTTTTCTTGATATATATTAATAACTTGGACTTGGGTGTACAGGGCACAATTTCAAAATTTGCAGATGACACAAAACTTGGAAGTATAGTGAACAGTGAGGAGAGTGATAGACTTCAAGAAGACATAGATAGGCTGGTGAAATGGGCGGACATGTGGCAGATGAAGTTTAATGCAGAAAAGTGTGAAGTGATACATTTTGGTAGAAAGAATGAGGAGAGGAAATATAACATAAAGGGGACAATCCTAAAGTGGGTGCATGAACAGAGAGACCTAAGGGTATATGTGCACAAATCGTTGAATGGCAGGGCATGTTGAGAAAGCAGTTAAAAAAGCATACGGGATCCTGTGCTTTATAAATAGAGGCATAGAGTGCAAAAGTAAGGAAGTTATGATGAACCTTTATTAAACACCGGTTCGGTCTCAACTGGAGTATTGTGTCCAATTCTGGGCACCACAATTTAGGAAGGATGTGAAGGCCTTAGAGAGGGTGCGGAAAAGATTTACGAGAATGATTCCAGGGATGAGGGACTTCAGTTATGCGGATAGGCTGGAGAAGCTGGGCTTGTTCTCCTTAGATCAGAGAAGGTTGAGAGGAGATTTGATAGAGGTGTTCAAAATCATGAGGGGTCTAGACAGAGTAGAGAGAGAAACTATTCCCATTGGCGGAAGGGTTGAGAACTAGAGGAAACAGATTTAAGGTGATTGGCAAAAGAATCAAAGGCGACATGAGGAAAAACTTTTTTATGCAGCGAGTGATCAGGATCTGGAATGCACTGCCTGAAAGGCTGGTGGAAGCAGACTCAATCATAGCTTTCAAAGGGGAGTTGGATAAGTATCTGAAGGAAAACAA
Source organism: Somniosus microcephalus (assembly GCF_052327205.1). Classification (NCBI taxonomy): domain Eukaryota; kingdom Metazoa; phylum Chordata; class Chondrichthyes; order Squaliformes; family Somniosidae; genus Somniosus; species Somniosus microcephalus. Next base: position 366,858 of record NC_140997.1, read on the forward strand.
TTTGCAGGGCTGCGGGCAAAGGGCGGGGGAGTGGGACTAGCCAAAGTGCTCTTGCAGAAAGCCGGCACGGACTCGATGGGCCGAATGGCCTCCTTCTGTGCTGTAACCATTATATGATTCTATGATACATAGAATATACATCACAGAAACTGACCATTCGGCCCAACTAGTCCATGCCGGTATTTATGCTCCATTTGAGCCTCCTCCTATCCTTCCTCATCTAACTCTATCAGCATAACCCTCTATTCCCTTCTCCTCATATGCTTGTCTAGCCTCCCCTTAAATGCATCTATACTATTTGCTTCAACCACTCCCTGTGGTAGCGAGTTCCACATTCTCACCACTCTCTGGGTAAAGAAGTTTCTTCTGAATTCCAGATTTGATTTCTTGGTGACTATCTTATATTGATGGCCTCTAGTTTTGCTCTTCCCCACAAGTGGAAACACTCTCTCTGTATCCACTCTATCAAAACCTTTCATAATTTTAAAGACCTCTATTTGATCACCCCTCAGCCTTCTCTTTTCAAGAGAAAAGAGACCCAGCCTGTTCTTCATTCCTGATATGTATACCCTCGCATTTCTGGTATCATCCTTGTAAATCTTCTCTGCACCCTCTCCAGTGCCTCTATATCCTTTTTATAACACGGTGACTAGAACTGTACACAATACTCTAAGTGTGGTCTAACCAAGGTACTGTATCAAACTACAAAACCATCTAACCTAGTGGTGGGTAAAATACGGCCCATGGGCCATATCCTACCTGCCAGTTCATTCTATCTGGCCCGCTGGATGGGACAGAAATAGAACACGAGCTGAAGCTTGAGCTGCACATTAGCCCGAGTCGAGTCACGGCTGCTCATCTCGATGATTCTTTTATCGAAGAAAGAGACCGGCGCTGCGACTTTCCTCTCCCGGTACCCAGAGTATGATGGCAGGGGGTGAGGGCGGGGGTTCTCATCACCGTCTTAGACATGGGAGTGGATCCCGCAGCACAAGGACTCCAGATAATGGCACGCGATTGTAGTTCAGGCCATGCGAGGTCTCGGGCTCTCGTACTCAGCACACTAAAAAGAGAAAACTTCTCGGGTCGGAGGCCCCGCTCCTCATTTCATTCATTTAGTAATGGAAGATATTACTACTTTACACTACATTTTGTGCATTTAAGATAGTATCTGACCACTATCTGAATTTATGTTTATTAATTATTGGGAGGGTAGAAGTGGGAGTGATGATCAACACTATGAGTTGGCCTGTTTCAGATTTATCAATTTAGCACTTTTCTCTCACCAATGACTGTTAATGGGGTTATTAATTCATGTGCAATTATTCGCTCGTTTTAATATTATCCCACTTAATTAGCATAATGGAGGCATATCTAAATGGAACCGGGTATACTGGACATTTCATTCACTGTTTTTAATTTTAATGGTAGCTGTTGTTAACACAATTCGTTTTATGCGTGCAGCAATGTACCCTCTTTTTTTTTCATTGGTGGTCCCTTTAAATCTGTTGTGCTGTGGAGCCACGCCTGCGCAGTATCTCTTCCAGAGGCAAGAGCTGGTGAGCGGCCTGTGCGGGACCTCACGATTGGACCTTAGAGGGAACATTGGTGTGCAGCCCTCAACAGCTCACCAAAACTTGTTAAGTCGCCCTCCAGCCCAAATAATTGCCCACCCCTGATCTAACCCCCAATATACTGTATCAAACTACCAAACCATTTAATTATGGCAGATGCAATATAACGTGGATAAATGCGAGGTTATCCACTTTGGTGTCAAAAACAGGAGGGCAGATTATTATCTGAATGGCAATAGATTGGGAGAAGGGGAAGTGCAACAAGACCTGGGTGTCCTTGTGCACCAGCCGCTGAAGGTAAGCATGCAGGTGCAGCAGGCGGTTAAGAAGGCAAATGGTATGTTGGCCTTCGTAGTGAGAGGATTCGAGTACAGGAACAAGGATGTCTTGCTGCAGTTGTACAGGGTCTTGGTGAGACCACATCTTGAATATTGTGTGCAGTTTTGGTCACCTTATCTGAAGAAGGATGTTCTTGCCATGGAGGGAGTACAGCGAAGATTCACCAGGCTGATACCTGGGATGGCATAAATGACGTATGAGGAGAGATTGGGATGATTGGGCTTATACTCGCTGGAGTTTAGAAGAATGAGAGAGGATCTCATTGAAACTTATAAAATTCTAACAGGACTAGACAGACTAGTTGCAGGAAGGATGTTCCCGATGGCAGGGGAGTCCGGAACCAGGGGTCACAGTCTAAGGATAAGGGGTAAGCCATTTAGGACAGAGATGAGGAGGAATTTCTTCACCCAGAGAGTGGTGAACCTGTGGAATTCTCTACCACAGAAGGCAGTGGAGGCCAATTCATTAAATATATTCAAGAAGGAGTTGGATATATTTCTTAAGGCTAAAGGGATCAAGGGATATGGGGAGAAAGCAGGGACAGGGTACTGAATTTGGATGGTCAGCCATGATCCCATTGAATGGCAGAGCAGGCTTGAGGGGCCGAATGGCCTATTCCTGCTCCTATCTTCTATGTTTCTATGTTTAACCTCAATATAGTATTGACTTGAAAACAATTGAACCCAATCCAACTAGTTCAGGGGAGAGTCTTTATACTCAGTCCAACACTACCACATTTTGTAACCGAAATATATTGCACAAAGCCATCTCAGCGCAATTTAACATTGTACCAACCCATCTAAATGAAACATGTTCTACAAAAGGGTCTCAACCCAGTCCAACGCTGCATTAACCTCCTAAAGCCCATAAACCGGACCGAGACATCTAAACCCAGTTTACTGGGCCAAGTTATCCAGATCATATTGTACCAAATTGCATGAACACAATCCAACACTATTCCCAACTGAATAAAGCAGCATATTGTGCCAAAACCGCGCAAACCCAACCAGCTGCTGACCCCAAGCAATACCCTAACAAAGCACCTAAACAAAGTCATGCCAACCAATTTGAACCCATTCCAACCAGTGTACCGAATAGTAATTCAATAGATTGCAGCAAAGCATCTGAGCTCAATCTACTGTACTAAACTATATAACCAAGCAATGGAACTACAATCCAATATCTAAACCAATCAAGTGCAAAACCATCCAACCTAAGTTAATACCAAACTGGCTGGCCGACCGAACTACTGTGCCAAACTTTAAATCCAGGAAACTGCACAAAATCTGCACCTAAACTCAATACAGCAACCCTTAAACCGGACCGAATACCCAACCGGCTAAACCCCATCTGACACCCAAAGCAATTAAACCCATCCGGGCTGAGCATCCAGCCTAAATACTGGGCCAATTCAGAGTCAAACCGGGACTGTCTAGGTTTGCGGGTTGAGGAGCGATTCGAGGTGTAGCAGAAACACCATTGAGAAGAGCATCGAGAAGAGGGAAAAAAATATTTAAAAATCATTGCACATTTGCAATATGTATAATATACACAGGCCGATCTGTTAAATGACCGTTTGCTCGTAGCAATATTTACGAAAATTAATATAAACGATTATAAAATTGCGTTCAGGAAAGGCAGGAATGGGGAATAAATACTGCGTTAATCCTTCTGTCACTCCACTGTCCTCTTTGCACTGGGAGCAAGTTTAAAGCGGAACAAATCTGTTTATTGTAAGAAAACAAGAGGGAGAACGTGGCTGAGTCTCTGAGTGGAAGAATATATAATGTCTTTCAGTCAGGGTCAGATCATAATGATTCTTATTTTTGGTCAGCCTACTGATAATTAACTAAAAGCAGACTTTCTTAATGAAACACGTTCCATAAGGTGATAATTAGTGGGAAAGAGTGGAGATACAATGACTGGGATCGGTTACAGCAGCAGAAACGAATGGGTCTGGCCGTGGACAATCTGCTTTTCAGATGTCGATTCAGCTACTTAATCATAAAGAATCCCTGGACTGGACATTCTTGCTCGTAAAATATGGTTTAAGAATCCGTTACTGGAAACAGAAAAAAAATCAACTGTTTTCAACACAGTGTTCTTTCTTAAAATCATATTTATTAAAGTGTCCGTTTAATTGGGTGCATTATAGTTTAAGAGAATACGTTTTTTTCTGAAGTGTTTTGGTACATATATCCTCATCAATGATTCAACATCTTCAGTCACCTGAGTCATCCTCTCAACTCCAATGCATTGAAATAGGCAGTGCACTGCGGGACTTTGGAAATTCCTTCTTAACTTCTGTTTCTTTATTTAGCCCTTCGACGAGAGTTATAATTGGAAAAGATAAGACATTTAAAAAAGGTAATTAGGTTGGATTCATTTCCAACAAAGAGTTGACAAGTCGTAACCTGGCTGCATACAATACTGTACCGCATAGTTTAAAAAAAAAGTTAGAGTTGCAGATGCCCCTCCACAATACTTTCAAGCATTTCCCTTTCCAACACAGAAAAAGTTTTTTTTTCTTATTACTGGTGTGTGAAAATGGGCAATAAATAAAAACAATTTGGATGACTGTAATCTTTGTGAGGAGGCAGAATAGCTGAAGGAAAGCGAGCAAGATCATGGGGCTTTAAACATATTTAATAAGTGCAGCTAGTTTAAGTCAAAAACAGAAAGCGTCACTTTACCAAAATTCTAGATAAACCTTTATCACAGGGAGACAGCGTCTAATTATTTAAATGGGCTGTGGTACCCGGCAGCAGCTATTAAGTTATTATTCGCCGTATGAAAACGTAGCTGCCTCTGTGTATGTGTCTGTAACTAACGTGTTTATGGCCAGCCTTCCCTATCTCGAACCTTACCATCATGTTAATGCGTGTAATAACCTTCATATATGTTAACGACTCGCACCCTAAAACAAAATAGTTTCTTAATAAAAAGTGAATCCTCACCTACACGCTGCTTATTGGTGTCAAGTATAGGCGAAGAGTAAATTTGCATTATTTTATGAGAGGAGCTAATTTTCAACAGTCATAATCATTTATTATTAGCTTGCTCTGCTGATGTTCTATCGATCAGTGTACGATTTAATTGCCGGGTTTATGGCGACTCCCTCAGTTCCCAGATGTCCTCATCTCCTAGTAACATGTAAGATGCATGAAAATAAAACTAGTCTGCCCTCCCCTGTCTTCTGTTTAATATTTCGTAATATGCAAGCGTGAATTCTCTAAATGATGTTTGACTACAAATACTCGGCCAAACAAACGCCCCATGAAATAAATAAATAATTACTATTTTCAAATAAGAGTCGGGTCTGTGGCTGGGATCAGAGAACTGGAGATTAAAATTCCGTGAATCAGGTGTGGAAAATCGAAACAAATTTCCAGGATCCCGGGGCTGTGTAAATGTTGAATCTCATCTGGGATAAAATAGAAATCTTTTCCTCAATGATGCAGTATTTTTTTTTTGAAGGAAAATAAAATGCATAGGAAATTAAACTCGACAGAAGGGTATCGGACGTGAGGTCGGATTATTATTTGCTCGTTGCAAAATTAGAAACTGATTTAAAAGGGACCAGCCTGTGTGTTAAACTGATCAGTTGTTTCCATTCCTGAATGCAATTTTAATGACTCGCTAGTTTCGATATTCCCGTCTCAGTCCTAGCGCTAGAGAATTGCAACTCTGCATTTTTTTTAAATACACACATTTACATTTTAATTCATTGTTAAATCAATTACAATTTAAATCGTTTGGAAGCATCTCCCCTACATTTTACACAGTTAAGCTGCACGCAAGTTTTCTGTTCAGTGTAAGTTCCTGTCAAACTGCAGGTTGCGGGGTTTTCGAAGCACTTACAGAAGCAGTGTACACTTACTGCAAATACAAACAGTCACTAAAATATTTCACAACATTTCTGCCAAACCAAATATATAAATATAGAAATTCGTGTGGGCTACAAGAAGTATAACCCTCAGCCCAACATTGCGTTATAATATAAGCAGAGCTGTTATAGACTAAATGTACAGTTCATTCCAGACTCCTTGGAGAGTTTGCCAGTCGCTGTGTGCAATATCAGAGCAAATAAATTATATTCTTAATAAGAATCTATCGTCAGTCTCGCAAGGTGTGTGCGAGACATCTTTGAAATGAGGAGGGACAGTCTAAAACCAGCCTGTGAAAAGTATTCATTATTAATTAAATAGTTTAATCGATTTGGATTTCTAAATAATCAGTGTTGTGTTTTAAGTATTCTTTAAAAAAAAAACACTGTGGACGCCAATGTGCTCCAGGTAAACCTTTGTAGGAAAATCTTATTTGCAGGAAGCTGGCGAGTTTAGTGCTACTTCAAGCCTATCCTGTGAAGTCGAACTGTCTTGCACCCATTTGCAGTTGTATTATTTTAATCTATATGAATTTGTCTCCGGATTAAATGTGGTTAGGATTTTTTTTTTGTAATTTACACTCTGCTCTCCGATCGATCCGACACCTCTTATTGAGTCCGCGGTAATTTTTCACGCTAGCTGCGAGGCGCTGAGATAAACCCCTCTCATTAGAGGCGGCTGCGAAGGATTGCTAATTTGTCCAAACTGTCAGAGCCGTGTACAACCCCAGGTTAAAAATAAATCACAAAATAAACTGCACCTTCCGAACCCGCGCCATTCATCACCCTGTAAGGATCTCGGGGTCCCAAACAAAAATATGCCTCTTCGGTAAACACTTGGTGGGGGGAAAAAAATAATAATAAAACCGTCTCTAATTTGCTTCAGCTAATTTGGAAATGTGTTGCAAATGGGGCTCTTGAAAATTACGTTCATAATTAATTGTGCAAATTTGTTTCTATTAAATAAAAATAACACGTATTGAAGAACTCAATTACCATTAATTAAGCTTGATATCCTAATTTGGAAATTCAGTAATACAAACCAGCCGTTTTGGAACCGGTTGTGAGAGAGAAGACTGCAGCCCTTGGGCTCAGCTCGGTCCTTGGAGATTTGGAAATCAGAAAACGAGATGGAAGCGCACAAGGTGCTAAATTAGCTCCGTGATCTGCACTTATTGCATGCACACTCCCCATTACTGCGCCTTTCTGTGTGCAACTTAATATTCAGGGCATGGCGCCTCGTCTAGATAGCAGATTTATCAAATGGGAAAATGAATGTATGATGATCAGTTAAATTGAAAATCAGCGCCGGGATGACAGCTCGACCTGACACCTCCGTAATTAGAAAGAAAAATGATGGCGTCCGATGCATAATAGAGCAAAAACAATTTGCACTGTCCCATAATGATCCAGCGTTCAAATTGAAAATTTCTCTTGGTATAAATTGAATTCATAAAGTATGATTCATCGCGGACACATCTCCCGGAGACTGCGAGCTAGATCGATTGATAGTTTGTCTAGAAACAGCTTCCTCCTCGGGCTCAGCAAAAAAAAAAACCCTATTGAGCTGAGAGCAGCACCAACATTGGACTAAACTGCTTAACTAAATCACTAATTCACCTTAAGGACATGTGTCTGCTAGCGACCGATACTCGGCCTCATTCACAACCGCAATCATTATGGCTGGTAAATAAATAAAACATGAGCTTTACGGACAAAATGAACAGCTGCAAATTGAAGAAAGGAGGCAATTTATTGCTGCCAGGGAAATATTTCACGTTATTTAAAACAACATAGCATTTTAAACGCCGGGGCTTTTTTTTTTTTGCTTTGGTAGATTATATTTTTTCCACCTTTTGGTAGCAGACCGATACAGAAATGGCAAGCGTGACTGCTAAGGTCAGGGATTGGAGGCGAGACCAGTTTTAAGGACACCGAGACAATCATTTTCCTATTAACTGAATTTGTACAGAATGAAATTTCTGCCCAGAGAGTCTTAAGTGACGTCCGTCTCGACACAAATTCTCTCTCTTTTTTTTGATCTAATTATTTTTTTTCTCCAAAAGCTGGTGCATCCTGCAGAGCAAATATCACAGGCACCGAGCGGAAATTATGTAAATATTATTAAAGGGAACGGGAGCTCAGAAATTCATCTGCGCGCACCCAGAACTAAGCCGGCCTTATTATTATATTCAATTTATTTGCAAATAAAAGGCCCGATGACCAGAAGGGATCAGCGATATTTAACTAGGCTGTAAACATAATTCCACTGTGCACAGACTCGACAAAATTAATGGTTTTAATAATTGGGATTTTAATTCCCAGGGAACTGATGTAGTTTACACTGCATAAGTGCCCTGTAAATTGAAGGGGGTTGACGAGGGAGGGGTGGTGGGTGAAGGGAGGGGGGGGGTGTGGAGGCAAGGCTGGGTGCGAGTTTCTGGCAAAGTTTTCTCATTCCACCCCCCCCCCACCCCCCTCCCTCCTCCCCTCGCCCCTCTTTCTCTCAGTGCAGCTGTCCTGAATCTCGCAAACTCCCCCCTTGGGTCTCCTCCCTATTAGAACAAATGTGTTCTTCTTTTGTTGAGACGCGTTTGCTTTCCCTGTCCTATTACAGGCGACACATGATCAATAGGATGATAACACCAGAACATCAATATAAGCGACAGAACAATGAAGGATATCATCGAACATCTATCTTAATATAGCCTGCTACAAGATACATGACAAAGAAAAGCTCATGAAAATTCCAGCCCACGATTCCCCATTTCACAACCAATTCAGCACAGCCAAATATGCACACACACATCTCATCCTATTATTTTCCAATTTCAATTTTATGCCCCAGCCCTTTCATGCTAATTCTATTATTGAAGGAACTTGTGTGATTCCATATCACTATAAAATCGGTAATGTGTAATAACCCTTTGGGCTAAACCCGACCTCGGCTGCCATCGGGAAAATAATCACTTTCATATCAGGACGCGGCAGGAAGCGGGCAGGACCGTGGCCCCTCCGGCTTCGCCACAGATTCACAGCATTTTAATGAATAAAGGTCTTATAGCAATAAACACAAACACAGCCTCTACCAGAGCAGCTCGGCTCCTGTGCAGATACTAACACTGACAGATCGCAGACAAAACGGGGTTTTTTTTAAAACGGGAACTTTTATTTATAAAAAAATGTTACATCATATATAAATATTTGATACATTTGTTTGGGTTTTACACAATGAAATGAGGAGAGGATTCTTGGTTTTATACATTGCGTCCAGACACCGATGTTAACTGTGCGTGTATATATATATATATATATATACACACACACACATATAAGATATAAACTGTTTTGGCTCCACTTAGTGAGGGCTGGGTTAATACAGTGTTTCTGTATCTGAACGTATCGCCTGGTCAGTGAAAATTCACACAGACACCCACCTGCAAAGCAAACAAACTAAATAAACTGAAAGGACATGTTTATCTAGTGAATTATACGAGAAAGTCCTTATTTATTTTCCCTCCCTCTTTCTTGTTGCTTTGTTTCGTTGTGTCTGCTTTGCAGATGTGATGTTACTTCAGGGTCCCTGGTTAGTCCATATCCACGTCTTCGCACTCTGTCATGTGTTCTCGAGGGCAGTTTATTTTTACTGGCTCGGGAGAGTCCGGGTTCTGTCGGGCTAGTTCATCTGGACTCGCCGAGGCCAGAGGTTTGTTCGACTCGGGCTGCTTGGAATTCGCATCGGGATAGTTGGCTTGTGTGGGGTTGGGAGTTGACCCGGCATAGCTGGTCTGTGCTGGGTTGGGAGTTGTCCCGGTGTAGCTGGTTTGCGCTGAGCTTGAATCTGACCCGGGGTAGCTGGTCTGTGTGGAGTTTGAATTTGTCCCGGGATAAGTGGAATGCACCTGGTCAGTTGCTGGAGCGGTTGTGTCTAGCCCAGAGGGAGATGGGGGTTGGATGGGTGGTGTCCTGACACTGGTTTGGGGTACAATGAAACCCAAAGGTTGGGTAATGGGGTACAGGAGGAAATGTCCTTTCCCAATGACTGCTCTAGGGTTTGGTAATGCTGGGAACTCGTAGTGCGGTTTGCGCCGCGGTGTTGTATCAGAAAGAAGACTCTCCACGCTGAAAGGATTGTTTTTTTGATCACACTTTGTCACGTTGGATGAACGACCGTTCGTGCACAGGTGACTCTGAGGTTTATCCCGATTGCAGTCCAGATCTGACGATCTACTGGCATTGTTCTGGGGCGCGTTTCTTTGGTGGTGGTGGGCGAGCTTTTGCCCCGTTTGCTCACAGATCGCTTCGGTTTGGTCCCTACTGCCATCGGGCGAGTGCTGGCCGGACTCGGCACGGATCGAAACCTGTTCCCTGCGCGCCTGGAAGTGGACCACGCTGCTGTCGGATTCGGATCCGGACGAGGCGATGCTGCAGTCTCCCTCCGAGTGCAGCAGCTTGTTTTGGGATTTCAGGAGTTTCTTCTCTTGCTTTCGTTTCTTTTTCTCCATCTTTTCCATCTCCCTGCGGGCAATCTCCTCGGGGTCCATGGGCTCTCCGCTGCAGGTGGTGGGGTGCGAGTTGTGCGCCGGTCGGCCGGGTCCCTTCTTAGTATTTTCTTTCTTACGCCACTTAGCTCTGCGATTTTGGAACCACACCTACGTACCGAATAATGAAAATGACATTACAATCGAATTTCACATCATTTCTCTCTCTCTCTGCAAAGTTTCTGTAATGTTTTTGTCCGTCTATGTTAGAACAGATCAGTTCCCTTACACTTATAGAAGGCAACATCTCCCGAGAGAGCGTCCTCCGGCTTCCAGTGGTCGGACTTTAATGGCCAGTTAGGGTTTTATTTAATCAAACAAATTTTTAAAAAATCATTTTGAAACGATTGTTAAACTCGTTAACACGCCAGTTTTAAAACAATAGCACCAACAAACCCTGACGCTGTATTTCAATTTCCCTTTTTATTAACAAAAAAGTTAGAACTATCATCTTTCATAACCCATCGTTGGCCCAATTTCAGTCATCTCACAAAAGTACTTTATAGAAAATTAGTTCCAGTTCTCTTTTTAAATCACTTGCTGTTGTGTGATACACTTCTCAATGTTGGGACTGAATACAGAGATTGTTGGAAGAGGATATTGAGTGGAAATAATAGTTAAATGTTATTTTTAAATGACTCGGGAAAAGATTGAACAGGAACGAACTCCGATACCTTTGGGGGTGAGAGGAAGTTTGGGAGTTACAATTTTTTTCCCTCACCCTCTCCTCTGTGTAAATAACATCTTGTTTACACTATCAACACGAAAACCTGAATTAGGTTAATTGACAAACGAATTGCATTTAATCTCGCGTGTAATTCTATCAATTAAATCGATGCTTTGCGATTTCAACTGAAGCAGTTTATTTTGCAAACCCAGCGGTGAAGAGGTGGAATCAAAGCTTGAATCCGCCCCTCAACTTATCAGTCCTCATCTCATCAAAAGACAGTAAGGGGGTGTGTGGATGTGAGAGTGCAATGGAAGCAACTGATATGGTGGTTCTAAAGGGAGTGCAAAACTCAAATAATAATTATGATCGATTATTAATAAACGAACAGTTCCTCGTAACCAAATACAAAAGGTTTAATGTATAATTCTAACTTCCAGTTTTGAAAATTGTTTCCTTTTCTTTCTCGCCTCCTACAGGAAACAATTAATAAGCTCGCTCACCCTCACAGTTCCTGACAGGGCCCAATATTACCAACTTTATTTATTTTACCCCATTACACGCACACACACATACAAAAATCACAATTCATATATAAACACAACGCCTTTTCGTTACACACAATCGAGGATTTTTTTCAAAATTAAAGATTTTAAACCAGTTTTCTTTTAGAAAAAAACAAGTTCACTCTGATCATCAAAAGAAGCACTCGTGCCGTTTTTTAAATTCTGTCCCCTTGTTAAACACGAATTAAACTGGCCAATAATCGTTTTACAAGGAGTCCTCTTTGTGTCGGTTCCAACTGTTTTGTCAATGAGAAGTGCTCATTACCGTCTTAAGGGAAATAAACATTCTCGACTTCATCTAAACCTCACTTAACTACCCATCAACAAATTGGATAAAGTGCTCAAGAACAAGGAAGGGTCAGGAGCGGCTGTGCCTTTGGTCTGATATTTCTTCTCAACCTGTAATTCTTGATTGTGACAATAGATTTATAATTTTTAAACGCATTTATTTAACTTAACACTCGGTCGGTCTGGTTTTTTTTTGTGGCAGTTTGCAGTTCGTCGTGATTCGTACAAGTTCATAACACATTTTTTGCAACACATTTCCACAAAAAGATTTAGTTTTCCAAAACCACATTTTTTATGCATACAGTGCCCAGCCTGTTGCAGGTTTTGAGAAAGGGTGCGATTTGATTATTCCCATTGAAATGTTAGACGGTTCCTTCCCATTAAAATACTATATGTTTACACAGCTTTCTGTTTAAGAGTTTGTGTGCAGCCCAACAGAGGTAAACAGAGCAGCTCGCGGCAATTCTTACAGCACGGGTAACACATTGTCAAGGCCAGACAGTTTCAGTGCAAAACACTTTTGTGTTTTAACCGCTCGTTCTTACCATACAAGTACAGGCTTTTAAAAAATACATTTATACACAAACATTTAACTTTCTAAAATACAAAAAAATAGAAAACCATTTATGGACTACCGATCAGACTCGAATAAGATTAGCAAATCATGTGTTTTAAACTGGGGTGCTGTCTATATCTATAATGCACTCTTAATATTGGTGTTGCCCATTGTTGAACTTGCACTCTCATATCAATTTTAATAAGGGAAGAATTAGAAATGGAATCGTGCAGTGAAACGGATTTAAATGTGGAAAAATATGAATTAAAACACGTTTTGACTTTGTCGGCAGTCCATTCACATTGTAAAATGTCACAACATGTTTGTAAATACCGGCTAACGTCAGCTGCAGTACAGTCTTTCGATACAGTGGGCTTGTTATTAACGTGTGTGTTTTATTTTAAATGGTTTTGGGGTTTTTTTACCTGGACCCGAGACTCCACCAGGTCGAGCCTCAATGCCAGCGCCTCCCTCATGAACACATCGGGGTAGTGGCTCTCGTTAAAGGCTTTCTCCAATTCCTCCAACTGCCAGCCGGTGAAATTCGTCCGCGTCCGTCTCCGTTTGCAGCCGGGGGTGTCCTTTTCGGGATCCGACGCGTCTGTGACAAGAGATAAAGAGGGATAAAACAAAAAAAAACGGGGAGAGAGAAAAAGAAAACATTGATTAGAATAAATAAAATCAGAACGAACGGTGAATAAATCCGTCGCTGGACGATGGGAGAATAAATCGAGACATCACAACCTACAAAGGCCTTCCAACCATTTTCCCTACACTTTCTTTCAAATTTACACTCGTTTCCACCATATTAGTACACATTAAGAATTCGCGCAATATATTTATTGTAGGAACGGGGGGGGGGGGGGGAAATGCAGTATTTTGGTCCCCGCTCTGTAAATAACCCGAATTAAATCACGGATACTGGCTGCATGCGACTTGTGGTCGGATTTGAATGTGTTGAAATGCAGGTGCATTGTCCTCCTTGCTAACGCTGCTTGCGCCTGAGTCGGGGTCGATGCAGTTTGTCTCCCAGCGATGAAAAAGAGAGGGAGCTTGATGAGAACAATATGTGCAGCTTTTTTTAACAGGCAGAGAGACCTGGGCAGAGAGCGCTCCGTTCCCACAGCATCGACTTACCGATTCCCACGGCTATGGAGCGCACCAACACACCCGTCCATCTATCCACACACACACAAAACACAAAACACAACAACAAAACACACACAACCGATTCCCCATACATTCCAGGCATCACCGGATCCCGGTATATAACTAACCGGCTGGAGACTTTCAAAATACCTTAAACACACACGGCATTCGGTGTCCTCCTTACAGTCCATGCATAACAGTTACCTGGGCGATTGTACTCGTTCTCACGTGAAACTACTTTTTGGAATAAATCTTTCCCCCCCCTTTGTATTATTAATTTAAATAAGTTTCTGCTGCATAATATAACTATGTTTGGCGTTTCTGTTATATCTTTCTGTGGCGAGCCTGCAGCTCTCGTTCTTGACCTGACTGAGGCCCGAACACTTTCTTTCTCTCTTACTCTCACTCTCTCTCTCTCTCTCTCTCTCTTACCTGACAGTTTGAAGGACTGGCTCTCCCCGTTCACGTTACAAGCCGAAGGCATCAGCGGGGACGGATTGACTACCGATGCCGTGCAGGAGCCGCTCAGTAATCCGTCTATGGTGAAGGGGACGCTGGCAGACTGGAGCTGGTGCCCTGCGAGCTCATACACATGGTGATGAGTAAGGGGGTAGTGGAATCCTACCATACTGGCCAAGGTGCCTCCAAACTGAGCATGGTGGTGCTCGAGAATCCTGCTATCCATCATCTCCCTACAGGGGGAAAGGGGCCAGGGAGAGAGAGAGAGAGAGAGAGAGCGAGAGAGAGCGACAGAGAGAGAGAAAGAGCTTGCACTTAAAGGATTTGGGTGAACTTCAAAATGTATGCAGGGGAAGTAGAAAAGCGGTTGACATGCTAGTGGACGGGGAGGATGTGACTTTACTTTATGAACATAAAGGATCCAATAATTAGCCCAGGCTTTGGGAATTTGGGACCAATAAGAAACGTTAATCGCGCCTGACGTCAGAGACGTATAGTCGGTGTGTGTGTTGGTACCAGTGGGTATTAAGACCGCTTGAAAACGTTTCCATATCGATCGCTAATTATACATGACATCCACCTCAATAAACAATATATGAGCTGTCAAAACAATGCGAGAGGATCTGACGAGTGCGGGCCCAGGCTCCCGCAGGTTGATTGCTACCTGGTTAAATACTAGACAGAGTACAGAGTAAACATATGCAATTTTTTCCGCACCCCTATACAACACAGACTAATAGATTTTTTTTCTCTCTCTCTCCCAAACATTGACCATCGTGTTGTCCAAGATTTTTTTTTTCCTCTCTCAAAGAGAGAACGATTTCCTTGGTCAGCTTTTAAACTGATGTCGAGCCAATTACAGGGACACATTGAGCGGCAAATAGACTGATCGGATAATAGAGGATTCATCAGCTGCTGTTTCCAGAGCTGTCACAATGCATTTAAAAGAACATGATATTTCATCTTCGGCGTTTGCTCTAGACTGCTCCGTCACTACGAATATTTAAAGCTATCGTGACGGTGCTTTATATATATATATATAAAACAGGGGGGATCTTTAAAACTGCCATTCGCTCTTTATGGAAGATATCGACAATAAGTAAATATTGAATTATTAATCACAGGACGGTGCTAATTAAACACAGGTCACACCAGTGCACGGGTGCAAGGAGTCATTTTTTTCATTATTTTCTCGCCATGCAAAAAAAAAATCAGCCACTTTCTCTGAACCGGTGATTAATGGTAATGAGCTGAGTCCCGCTTTGTTCTAATTAAATTATATTCCCCATTGAAGTTTCTAAACTCGCTCTCAACCGCCGAGCTGCAGACAACAGGAGAGAGAGGGGGGGGGGGGGGGGGAAACAATTAGACAAAGAATCATTGTTTTTGTTTAACAAAAAAAAACCCGCCGAAATAAAACAAACATTGAAATGAATTCGTTCGGATTGTTTCACAGAAGCATGCTAAATGTACAAAGTTTCACGAGACTCTTCAGGACCAGGACTGGGGTCCCGAACAGGGAGGGGGAGAAACAATTGAGATGCACTTGTCCCGGGCTATATCGGTTTACTGTAATATTCCGTGATAAATGTTTTATTTTAAATTGTTGCTTTGATTTCATAAATTATTTCTTTAAAGCCTTCCCCATTTCTGCTAATAGGACAATAAGTTGTCTACAAATAAACTAAAATCCCAGTCATAACACATTAAACCCAAATTATTCATCAGATGTCACCCTCTCTCTCCTTCCATGTGAAAACAATTCGAATGATTCCTTAAAATTACCTATTAAATTAGAAATGTAGTCTTTTTAACAAGAGATATTAATACTGTGTTTTCCATTTACACATTTCTCGTCCTTTCATCCTCTTCATTTTAATAGTTTTAAAAATAAAATTATTATGCATTATTCTGAGGCTGAGAATATTAATCTTTCCGTGCCTTTCGCGGGCCCAGATTGAATTCCATAAATTGATAGGGTGTCTTGTCGCTTTGTTTGACAATTGTGTCTGATTGTTATTTCTTGCTACCCAAAGGGGTGAGAAAAGTTGTTTAAATATTATTGCAAAGGTCGATTAACAGTCGGTCCTACAACGGGATCAGTCCCGCAACACAGGGCGCTGACACCCCCCCCCCCCCCCCCCCAGATTGGCAGTGTAAAAGCTGCCGGGGAAATGGGATTCTGAAGTTTCAGTAGCACCGTCCAGTCCAGTAGAGTGGCTCGGATTTCGCGCAGGAAAAAACTTTAGGATAGTTTGGAGAAAGTGAGATGACAGGAACACGGGAGGGGGGTAGTGGTTGGGGGAGGAGGGGGGGGGGGTGGTGGTGGTGTGGTGGTGTGGGGAGAGAGAGAGAGAGAGATTTCTGTAAAATATCACAAATGAACGCGGAGGAGAACTTTAGGGTAAGATAGAAACACAGAGGCGCCCGAGAGACGGAAGCACTCAGGGAATATAAAGACTTAATGGAGGAAACTTTAGTTGGTGAAACTGGCAATTAAAAAATATTCCGGGTAAAGTGAAAAATCTCACTTCGCCCAATAAATTCAGCAACCACACGAAATTAGTGCTGAAAATGTGGACCCGTCAGACTAACTAGATGGAAAAGGGGACAAGAGTACACTATATTTATAGAAATATAAGGTGTTGGCATTATTATTTTTTTAATATATTTTTTTTTAAAGTCTGTCATATTTCACACTAAGCAGGCACTAGCTAGCCGAATATTATACTTCTTAATTGAAAAATAGTGTCGATCTGCCAAAGTCCGATCAGAAGCATTGTACGAATGATAAAATAAAAAAGAGACCAAATATACCAGTTTGACTTATAAGAGACGGAGTAATAAGAATGGAGAGAAGTATTAATGCTGGGGGTCGCGGAGGCCAAGGGCCGCACTTTTCACCGTAATTTAATTTAACTTTCTATAAATACTAAATGTAAACTGTAGCCACTGGACCCAAATTTGCCCCTAGCAATAAGCGTTTCATTTTCTGTTTGAGCTTTGTGGCTGCAATACAGGAGACGTGTCTGTGAATACAGGGGAGGCTTAATCAAACTCAGGCAATGGGACTTTTCTCTCTTTATTACAAAGAATTAATTCGACTTATTTGACCAATTTCTAGAGCTGACAGAATGTTAATTTGAGCTGAATTCTCTTCCCCCGCTCACTGGCTGACCTCTGACCCGTGATTGGCGTGTTGTAATAACCTGTATCTTTCAACATAAGCCCTGATAATTGTTACCTTATTACCATGCAAATTGTTTAATTAATATTATTATGAAGAAGCATATAATCCATTCGTCACTTGACCTCCAGTCCACACTGCAACCGGCTTTCACAATCTGAATCTGTAAAATTTTAATCGTGGAAGGTTTAATGTTTCTAACAGTCTTTGTAAAAAAAAATCTCTTAAAGCGTTTGAGAGCACGCTTTAATGGAGAACGCTGTCGTTTGATGAGACTTTCCTTTGTGTTTGTAGTACTGCAGTCAATCTGCAAAAATTATGGAAATCGTTTTATTTTTTTTGATTTTTTTTTATACATCAAAATTCTATAATTGCCTGCATGACATTTGCTTATAAAAGCGCCTGCTTTAAAGCCACCCTTCAGCTGTGATTTCCAGGCGCAGGTTTCTTGCGCTCTTGCCAAGGCAAAACAGAGCAGCAACTCAATGAAAGCAAGCCCTTGACACAAAGTCCTCGGAGACATTGCATTTAAATACGTTTTCTTACACGAGAGTGACATTGTCAGATGTTGGCTTTAATTAACTTGATAATAAGACGTACACGCGGTGCATTCAGGACAGCGCGCCTCGCCATGTTCCTCTTTATCTCGTTAAGGTTATCTATTCCAACCGCTTGTCTCCTTTTTTTTTTGTGCTGTTAGCAGTGAAATTGGTCGGTGATTATAATCCCAATATCCAGAAATATTCAGGAGAAGGAAGCCTGTCCCATTATTCGCTTTAAACAAGTCACTACTCCCCCCTCTCACTCACTCCCTCCCCCTTGATTCGCGTCTCCCTTTCTGTTGGGGTCTGTCTCTCTTTGCTTAGATCCCCACAGCCCCACAAATTAATCACTGTACCCGGTTAACATTATTCTATGGGTATTAAACAAACAGGAGAGGGGGGGGTGGGTGGGTGGGCACACACACAGTCCTGACCAACCCGGGGGCAAATTGCAGCCAATATTTCCAACACACACACACGAAATCCATCATTAAAACTGAGGAACATTTAACAACCTACAGACGGGCTGTTAATGGTTATTTAATTCTTAGGCGTGAGAGTTGCTTTTGTTCGGCAATGATTTAATGGAATATAAATGCGTGTAAAACACGGATGCAAAGCACAACACCAAACCGGTTGGTACAGAGTGAGAATCAAAACAGCAAGCAACTCAACGCACAAACCGCCCATACCACTCTGATGTCAATATTACTTTAAATTGCACAAAATCAAATTTATTTTTAATTAGCAAATTAATAGGCGGCAGTTGAGGGTTTTAATTACTCAATTAACTTCACGCAAGTTAATTTTTAACTATCTAAATTAACTTGCACATTACTCGATTTGCTGATAATTACGGAATTAAATCTAAATTAATTGTCGCAGGTGATTTGATCCGGCGCTGGAGTTGGATGGGATCGCAATTAAACAGCGAAGTGTTTTTTTTATTCTCTCTGTTCTTGATGTATGACAATCCGGAGCTTTTTGAAATGTATTTTTTAAGAGGAGGGGGTGAAAGAGAGAGAGAGAGAGAGAGAAATTATTTCTAAATTCCCATCAGATCCAGAGACTGCTGCTTAATCCTGACAATTAAAACTCCTGCCCATCTAATTATCTACAGATTGTACGGACTGTCAACGGAGACACCAAGGCGATTGGGTTTGAGTCTCTCTTTTTTAATTCACTATATTTCAAATGAAAAGCAAAAAAAAAGTAATTCGCATCAAATTACGTCTCGCGTTGCTGACATGCTAATACCCTTCACATCTTTTTTTTTCCCTTCCCCTTTTTGCCTGGTGCATTCAAAAACCGAATGTTAAATGAGCGCGGAGTTTGTTAATAATATCCAAAGTTCCATCAGAATAATAATTTCATTTCAATTAAAACTGACTTATCACCTTTCCTAAAACGTGCTTAATATGCCAAAAATTATCAATGCTTGATCGAGTCCAAATCAGCAGCCTAATTGTAATCTGGTTGATCGGCTCCTTGTCGCCACTCTCCGCTTACATTAACACACGAGAGAGGCGCTCGGAAATAGAACTAATTTGCCAGCATCCCCGGGGAAATTGCCTTCGCCATATTAACATCTTAAAAATATAGTAATGATATAATTTGAGAAATGGTGACGCCAATTTGCAAGGAGCCTTTGTACAGAATCATTTGCATTTCAGCGCCTGCACTGTGCGCTAATCACTCCAGGATTGATGGCCCCTGGAATTTAAAAAAATATATATAATAAAACTCACCCTCTATTAGAATATATTTTTTAACTCAGTAATTAAACACAATTGGAATTCTGACCAAGAAGGTTTGAGGAGGAGGGGGGGGGGGGGGGGGGTAGAAACATTGCCGGAGTCTGTCCTTCCCTCACAACTCAGGAGTGAGTGAGATCCTCTCTCTGATGGTGGAACGTCTTTTTTGGGTGAAAAATCCCATTTGGAACAAAATCTTCAGCTAATAAAGTCAAATTTAACTTGTCTTGCAAGGCAGTAGTGTTAATATTTTCTAATCAGGTTTAAACACTCGAGTCAACGACTCTTCCACACTCATTTTCTCTCCTCTTCCACACTCATTTTCTTTCCTTTCCCATTCTACTCTTTATCTCTTTATATCCACTCTCCTTTCTTTCTCTCACTCCCTCTTTCACGGCTTTCCTCCTCTCCCCAAGTTTTCTTTCTGTCTCTTCCTCTCACTTTCCTCTCTCCCCCTCTCTGGTTTCCTTCCTCTCCCTCCTTTCTACGATTTTCTTCCTCCTCTCTTGTCTTTCGCTCACTTTTTCCCCCCTTCTTTCTCCTGTCCTCACTGTGATGGTTGTCAAACTCAGAACGCGGGACCACCTGCACGGAGCCGCAGCTGTACAGTGGGAGCCATTGGAAAAATGGGACGCCTGCTTTAAATGGGAATGTCTTTCAAGGGTGCAACGCCTCGATTTTAAAAATGCTCATCCTTGTTTTCAAATCTCTCCATGGCCTCGCCCCTCCCTATCTCTGTAACCTCCTCCAGCCCTACCACCCTCCGAGATCTCTGCGCTCCTCCAATGCTGGGGTCTTGAGCACTCCCGATTATAATCGCCCCACCATTGGTGGCCGTGCCTTCAGCCACCTGGGCCCTGAGCTCTGGAATTCCCTCCCGAAACCTCTCTGCCTCTCTCCTCCTTTAAAAGGCTCTTTAAAACTGACCTCTGTCCTAATATCTCCTTATGTGGCTCCATGTCAAGTTTTGTCTGATAACGCTCCTGTGAAGCATCTTGAGACGTTTTACTGCGTTAAAGGCGCTAGTTAAATACAAGTTGTTGTTGTTGCTCTGTTTGTTTTATTCTACTTCACAGTAAATGAAATCAGAAACATGACGTGTATATAAACAACAAATTACAAACTTTATACAGACTGCTAGTGTAATCTGTGCTTTGTTGCCCTCTTGTGTACAGTTTGTAACTGGTTTGGATGTCTGGTTTCGCTCGTGCCTGTCAGAGTGTATCTGAGTGTGAGTTTCATTGTGTCACTGAGTGTGTTTTTCAGTGTGTCACTGAGTGTGTGTTTCAGTGTGTCACTGTGTGAGTGTGAGTTTCAGTGTGTCACTGTGTGAGTGTGAGTTTCATTGTGTCACTGTGTGAGTGTGTGTTTCAGTGTATTTGAGTGTGAGTTTCAGTGTGTCATTGTGTGAGTGTGTGTTTCAGTGTGTCATTTTGTGAGTGTGTGTTTCAGTGTGTCACTGTGTGAGTGTGAGTTTCAGTGTGTCACTGTGTGAGTGTGAGTTTCAGTGTGTCACTGTGTGAGTGTGAGTTTCATTGTGTCACTGTGTGAGTGTGTTTCAGTGTATCTGAGTGTGAGTTTCAGTGTGTCACTGTGTGAGTGTGTGTTTCAGTGTGTCATTGTGTGAGTGTGTGTTTCAGTGTGTCACTGTGTGAGTGTGAGTTTCAGTGTGTCACTGTGTGAGTGTGAGTTTCATTGTGTCACTGTGTGAGTGTGTGTTTCAGTGTGTCACTGTGTGAGTGTGTGTTTCAGTGTGTCACTGTGAGAGTGTCAGTTTCAGTGTGTCACTGTGTGAGTGTGAGTTTCATTGTGTCACTGTGTGAGTGTGTGTTTCAGTGTTTCATTGTGTGAGTGTGAGTTTCATTGTGTCACTGTGTGAGTGTGAGTGTCATTGTGTCACTGTGTGAGTGTGTGTTTCAGTGTGTCATGGTGTGAGTGTGAGTTTCATTGTGTCACTCTGTGAGTGTGAGTTTCATTGTGTCACTGTGTGAGTGTGTGTTTCAGTGTGTCATTGTGAGTGTGAGTTTCATTGTGTCACTGTGTGAGTGTGTGTTTCAGTGTGTCATTGTGTGAGTGTGAGTTTCATTGTGTCACTGTGTGAGTGTGAGTTTCATTGTGTCACTGTGTGAGTGTGTGTTTCAGTGTGTCATTGTGTGAGTGTGAGTTTCATTGTGTCACTGTGTGAGTGTGTGTTTCAGTGTGTCATTGTGTGAGTGTGTGTTTCAGTGTGTCACTGTGTGAGTGTGAGTTTCATTGTGTCACTGTGTGAGTGTGTGTTTCAGTGTATCTGAGTGTGAGTTTCAGTGTGTCATTGTGTGAGTCTGTGTTTCAGTGTGTCATTGTGTGAGTGTGTGTTTCAGTGTGTCACTGTGTGAGTGTGAGTTTCAGTGTGTCACTGTGTGAGTGTGAGTTTCATTGTGTCACTGTGTGAGTGTGTGTTTCAGTGTATCTGAGTGTGAGTTTCAGTGTGTCACTGTGTGAGTGTGTGTTTCAGTGTGTCACTGTGTGAGCGTGTGTTTCAGTGTGTCACTGTGTGAGTGTGAGTTTCAGTGTGTCACTGTGTGAGTGTGAGTTTCATTGTGTCACTGTGTGAGTGTGTGTTTCAGTGTGTCATTGTGTGAGTGTGAGTTTCATTGTGTCACTGTGTGAGTGTGAGTTTCATTGTGTCACTGTGTGAGTGTGTGTTTCAGTGTGTCATTGTGTGAGTGTGAGTTTCATTGTGTCACTGTGTGAGTGTGAGTTTCATTGTGTCACTGTGTGAGTGTGTGTTTCAGTGTGTCATTGTGTGAGTGTGAGTTTCATTGTGTCACTGTGTGAGTGTGTGTTTCAGTGTGTCATTGTGTGAGTGTGAGTTTCATTGTGTCACTGTGTGAGTGTGAGTTTCATTGTGTCACTGTGTGAGTGTGTGTTTCAGTGTGTCATTGTGTGAGTGTGAGTTTCATTGTGTCACTCTGTGAGTGTGAGTTTCATTGTGTCACTGTGTGAGTGTGTGTTTCAGTGTGTCATTGTGAGTGTGAGTTTCATTGTGTCACTGTGTGAGTGTGTGTTTCAGTGTGTCATTGTGTGAGTGTGAGTTTCATTGTGTCACTGTGTGAGTGTGAGTTTCATTGTGTCACTGTGTGAGTGTGTGTTTCAGTGTGTCATTGTGTGAGTGTGAGTTTCATTGTGTCACTGTGTGAGTGTGTGTTTCAGTGTGTCATTGTGTGAGTGTGTGTTTCAGTGTGTCACTGTGTGAGTGTGAGTTTCATTGTGTCACTGTGTGAGTGTGTGTTTCAGTGTATCTGAGTGTGAGTTTCAGTGTGTCATTGTGTGAGTCTGTGTTTCAGTGTGTCATTGTGTGAGTGTGTGTTTCAGTGTGTCACTGTGTGAGTGTGAGTTTCAGTGTGTCATTGTGTGAGTGTGTGTTTCAGTGTGTCACTGTGTGAGTGTGTGTTTCAGTGTGTCATTGTGTGAGTGTGAGTTTCATTGTGTCACTGTGTGTGTTTCATTGTGTCACTGTGTGAGTGTGAGTTTCAGTGTGTCACTGTGTGAGTGTGTGTTTCAGTGTGTCATTGTGTGAGTGTGAGTTTCAGTGTGTCACTGTGTGAGTGTGAGTTTCATTGTGTCACTATGTGAGTGTGTGTTTCAGTGTGTCATTGTGTGAGTGTGAGTTTCATTGTGTCACTGTGTGAGTGTGTGTTTCAGTGTAGCCGAGTGTGTGTTTCAGTGTGTCACTGTGTGAGTGTGTGTTTCAGTGTGTCATTGTGTGAGTGTGAGTTTCATTGTGTCACTGTGTGAGTGTGTGTTTCAGTGTGTCACTGTGTGAGTGTGAGTTTCATTGTGTCACTATGTGAGTGTGTGTTTCAGTGTAGCCGAGTGTGTGTTTCAGTGTGTCACTGTGTGAGTGTGAGTTTCATTGTGTCACTGTGTGAGTGTGAGTTTCATTGTGTCATTGTGTGAGTGTGTGTTTCAGTGTGTCACTGTGTGAGTGTGTGTTTCAGTGTGTCATTGTGTGAGTGTGAGTTTCATTGTGTGACTGTGTGAGTGTGTGTTTCATTGTGTCACTGTGTGAGTGTGAGTTTCAGTGTGTCACTGTGTGAGTGTGTGTTTCAGTGTGTCATTGTGTGAGTGTGAGTTTCAGTGTGTCACTGTGTGAGTATGAATTTCATTGTGTCACCGTGTGAGTGTGTGTTTCAGTGTGTCATTGTGTGAGTGTGAGTTTCATTGTGTCACTGTGTGAGTGTGTGTTTCAGTGTAGCCGAGTGTGTGTTTCAGTGTGTCACTGTGTGAGTGTGTGTATCAGTGTGTCATTGTGTGAGTGTGAGTTTCATTGTGTCACTGTGTGAGTGTGTGTTTCAGTGTGTCCCTGTGTGAGTGTGAGTTTCATTGTGTCACTATGTGAGTGTGTGTTTCAGTGTATCCGAGTGTGAGTTTCATTGTGTCACTGTGTGAGTGTGTGTTTCAGTGTGTCATTGTGTGAGTGTGAGTTTCATTGTGTCACTGTGTGAGTGTGAGTTTCAGTGTGTCACTGTGTGAGTGTGTGTTTCATTGTGTCACTGTGTGAGTGTGTTTCAGTGTGTCACTGTGTGAGTGTGAGTTTCATTGTGTCACTATGTGAGTGTGTGTTTCAGTGTATCCGAGTGTGAGTTTCATTGTGTCACTGTGTGAGTGTGAGTTTTATTATGTCACTGTGTGAGTGAGTTTCAGTGTATCTGAGTGTGTGTTTCAGTGTATCACTGTGTGAGTGTGAGTTTCAGTGTATCACTGTGTGAGTGTGAGTTTCATTGTGTCACTGTGTGAGTGTGAGTTTCAGTGTGTCACTGTGTGAGTGTGAGTTTCATTGTGTCACTGTGTGCGTGTGTGTTTCAGTGTATCTGATTGTGTGTTTCAGTGTGTCACTGTGTGAGTGTGTGTTTCAGTGTGTCACTGTGTGAGTGTGTGTTCCAGTGTGTCTGAGTGTGTGTTTCAGTGTATCTGAGTGTGTGTTTCAGTGTATCACTATGTGAGTGTGTGGACGCGATCTTGCCAGCCCTGGGGAGGTGGGTATGGCGGCAGGACTGCCAGGAAAATGGCAGAATCTGGGGGCGGGTGCCCAACCCACCTCCGTGCCATCTTGCCAGGAAGCGGGTAGCTGACCCGCACTGGGGTTCTGTCCCCTTGGAGGTGGGAAGGGGATTAGTGCCACTTATCTGCCTGTTAACAGGCAGATAAGAGGATTATCCTCATTTTGCCCACACAAGTGCGGGCATTCCAAAGGCTCTGAATCCCGCCAGGGTCAACGAAGCGAGCAGTGCGTCTGCGGGGTGCAAAAGTGTGCTGTGGAGGTAAGTGATGGGTGCAAGTGTAGAGAGGTGAGTACGTGAGGTGAGTGGAAAGTGTGAGTAAAAGCTTTCTTACTTTTGTTTCTTCCTGCAGGCTTCAAGAGTTGGGTATGCAGAGAGTCTCGCACCTCCGCGGCAAAGATGACAGACAGCGGCTGCATTCTCCAATGTAACAACCATCTAATTACTGCTAAATAAAGAGGTTTGATGAGTCTTGAATTCAAGAACTCATCAAACTACAGAGAATGTCAGTGTTTGGCAGATTCACAGAGCTGTCAAATGATGACAATTCATCTGTCAAAAATTTTTGACAGATGAAACGTCATACGTTGACGTTCTCTGTAACCAGCTTTCCCTTAATTGGCCTGCCAAGCCCGCTGGGTGGGCTTAACAAGGTCAATCAAGGGAAAATAGCGTGGGTTGGCCACAAGTCGATGGAGGCGGGACTGAAACCCGACAAGCGGGAGTCCCGCCTCCAAAAGCTCCCCATTGGCAAAATCCAGCCAAGTCTGTCACTGTGCGAGTGTATATTTCAGTGTAACTGGGTGTGAGTTTCAGTGTAACTGGGTGTGAGTTTCAGTGTGTTGCTGTGTGAGTGTGAGATTCAGCGTGTCACTATGTGAGTGTGTGTTTCAGTGTGTCACTATGTAAGTGTGTTTATATCAGGGTGAGTGTGTTTATATCAGGTGAGTGTGTTTATATCAGGGTGAGTGAATTTATATCAGGGTGAGTGGGTTTAAATCAGGATGTGCGTGTGTTTATATCAGGGTGAGTGTGTTTATTTCACGGTGAGTGTGTTTATATCAGGGTGAGTGTGTTTATATCAGGGTGACTGTGTTTATATCAGGGTGTGAGTGCATTTATATCAGGATGTGAGTGTGTTTATATCAGGGTGTGAGTGTGTTTATATCAGGGTGAGTGTGTTTATATCAGGATGTGAGTGTGTTTATATCAGGGTGTGAGTGTGTTTATATCAGGGTGAGTGTGTTTATATCAGGATGTGAGTGTGTTTATATCAGGGTGAGTGTGTTTATATAAGTGTGAGTGTGTTTATATCAGTGTGAGTGTGTTTATATCAGTGTGAGTGTGTTTACATCAGGATGAATGTGTTTATATCAGGGTGAGTGTGTTTACATCAGGATGAATGTGTTTATATCAGGGTGAGTGTGTTTTTAACAGGGTGAGTGTGTTCATATCAGGGGGTGAGTGTGTTTATATGAGGGTGAGTGTGTTTATATGAGGGTGAGTGTGTTTATATCAGGGTGAGTGTGTTTATATCAGGGTGAGTGCGTTTATATCAGGGTGAGTGAGTTTATATCAGGTTGAGTGTGTTAATATCAGGGACTGAGTGTGTTTATATCAGGGTGAGTGTGTTTATATCAGGGTGAGTGTGTTTATATCAGGGTGAGTGAGTTTATATCAGGGTGAGTGTGTTTATATCAGGTGAGTGAGTTTAAGAACATAAGAACATAAGAAATAGGAGCAGGAGTAGGCCAATCAGCCCCTCGAGCCTGCTCCGCCATTCAATAAGATCATGGCTGATCTGATCCTAACTGCCAATCCTCTATCACAGAACCATCTCCTGAATCTAACAGAATTAGACACACGAAATAGGAGCAGGATCAGGCTACACGGCCCTTGGGCCCACTCCGCTACCCACAGGGCCATGACCGATCCAAACCTAGACTCATGTCCAAATTCCTGCCCACTCCCCTTAACCCTTAATTCCCTTTACTTCTAGGAAACTGTCTATTTCTGTTTTAAATTTATGTAATGATGTAGCTTCTACAGCTTTTTGTGGCAGCATATTCCATGGACCTACCACCCTCTGAGTGAAGTAGTTCCTCCTCATCTCAGTTTTGAAAGAGCAGCCCCTTATTCTAAGACTATGCCCCCTAGTTCTAGTTTCACCCATCATCGGGAACATCCTCCCCGCATCCACCCGATCCAACCCCTTCACAATCTTATATGTTTCAATAAGATCGCCTCTCATTCTTCTGAACTCCAATGAGTAGAGTCCCAATCTACTCAACCTCTCCTCATATGTCCATCCCCTCATCCCCGGGATTAACTGAGTGAACCTTCTTTGTACTGACTCGAGAGTAAGTATGTCCTTTCTTAAGTATGGACACCAAAAATGTACACAGTATTCCAGGTGCGTTCTCACCAATACCTTGTACAACTGAAGCAATACCTCCCTATTTTTATATTCTATCCCCCTAGCAATGAAAGCCAACATTCCATTGGCCTTCTTAATCACTTGCTGCACCTGCATACTAACCTTTTGAGTTTCGTGCACCAGGACCCCCAGATCCCTTTGTACTTCAGTACTTTCCAGTTTCTTGCCATTAAGATAATAACTTGCTCTACGATTTTTCCTGCCAAAGTGCATAACCTCACACTTTCCAGTATTGTATTCCATCTGCCAAATCTCTGCCCACTTACTTAGCCTTTCTATGTCCCCTTGCAGGTTTTTTATGCCCTCCTCACTCACTACTTTCCCTCCCATCTTAGTATCATCTGCAAACTTTGATATGTTACACTCGGTCCCCTCCTCCAAATCGTTAATATAGATTGTAAAGAGTTGGGGACCCAGCACTGACCCCTGCGGAACACCACTAGTTACTGATTGCCAGTCTGAGAATGAACCATTTATACCAACTCTCTGCCTTCTGTTAGATAGCCAATCCTCTATCCATGCCAGAATATTACCCCCAATCCCGTGATTTTTTATCTTAAGCAATAATCTTCTGTGTGGCACCTTGTCAAATGCCTTTTGGAAGTCTAAATACACTACGTCCACTGGTTCCCCTTTATCCACCCTATATGTTACTTCCTCAAAGAACTCCAGCAAATTTGTCAAACATGACTTCCCCTTCATAAAACCATGCTGACTTTGTCCTATTAAATTATGATTATCCAAATGTCCTGTTACTGTCTCCTTAATAATGGACTCCAAAATTTTACCTAGCACAGATGTTAGGCTAACCGGTCTATAGTTTCCAGCCTTTTGTCTACTGCCCTTTTTAAATAATGGTGTTGCATTAGCAGTTTTCCAGTCTGCCGGGACCTTTGCCGAGTCCAGGGAGTTTTGGAAAATTATTACCAATGCATCCACAATCCCTACCGCCACTTCCCTCAAGACCCTAGGATGTAAGCCATCAGGTCCAGGTGATTTATCCGCCTTGAGTCCCATTATTTTACCGAGTACCACTTCCTTAGTGATTTTGATCGTGTTTAGCTCCTCCCCCCCTTTAGCCCCCTGTTTGCCCAGTGTTGGGATATTCTTAGTGTCTTCTACTGTAAAGACTGATACAAAATATTCATTCAGTGTTTTTGCCATCTCCATATTTCCCACCATTAATTTCCCGGTCTCATCCTCTAAGGGACCAACATTTACTTTAGCCACCCTTTTTCTTTTTATATAACTATAAAAACTCTTACTATCTGTTTTTATATTTTTTGCTAATTTACTTTCATAATCTATCTTCCCTTTCTTAATCAATCTTTTTGTTATTTTTTGCTGTCTTTTAAAGTTTTCCCAATCCTCCATCCTCCCACTAGATTTGGCTACCTTATATGCCCTTGTTTTTAGTCGAATACCATCCTTAATTTCTTTACTTAGCCACGGATGGCTGTCTTTTCTTTTACACCCTTTTCTTCTCAGTGGAATATATATTTTTTGGAAGTTGTAAAATAACTCCTTAAATGTACACCACTGATCATGTATCGTCTTCCCCTTTAATCTATTTTCCCAATCCACTCTACTCAATTCCGCTCTCATACCTTCATAGTCTCCTTTATTCAAGCTTAGCACGCTTGTTTGAGATCCAACCTTCTCACCCTCTAATTGAATATGGAATTCAACCATGTTATGGTCACTCATTCCAAGGGGATCCTTTACTAGGAAATTTTTAATTAATCCTGTCTCGTTACACAGGACCAGATCTAAGGTTGCTTGCCCCCTGGTCAGTTCAGTTACATACTGCTCAAGAAACCCATCCCTAATACACTCAATGAACTCATCCTCAAGGCAGCCCTGCCCAATTTGATTTGTCCAATTAATATGACAGTTAAAATCCCCTATAATTATAGATGTTCCCTTATTACAAGCCTCAACTATTTCCTGATTGATACTCCGTCCAACAGAGTTGCCACTGTTCGGAGGCCTATAGACTATGCCCACTAGTGTTTTTTCCCCTTATTATTCCTTACCTCCACCCAAACTGTTTCATTATCCTGATCTTTTGACCCAATATCATTTCTCTGTATTACAGTGATTCCTTCCTTTATTAACATAGCCACCCCACCACCCCTTCCTTCCTGCCTGTCCTTCCTGATCGTTAAATAACCTGGTATGTTTAATTCCCAGGCATTGTCACCCTGCAGCCATGTTTCTGTAATGGCCACAAGATCATACCCATATGTAGTTATTTGTGCCATTAACTCGTCTATTTTGTTACGAATGCTACGTGCATTCAGATAGAGAACTTTCAAAGATGTTTTGTGACACTTAGTTCCTGCTTTTGCCCTTTTTATTACTTTACCTTTTACTCCATACCTTCTGCCCCTTCCTGACACGCTCTGGTTTTCAATTTCCCCACTGCTACCTAAGTCTATGACCTTCTCTGTTGTCATTTTTATTATTTGCTCTCTAGGAACCTCCCCCCCACTAGTTTAAAGCCCTCTCTACAGCCCTAGTTATATGATCCACCAGGACTCTAGTCCCAGCATTGGCCAAGTGAAGCCCGTCCCAATGGAACAGCTCCCTCCTGCCCCAGTACTGGTGCCAGTGTCCCAGGAAGCAAAACCCATTTCTCCCACACCAGTCTTTGAGCCACGCATTTAACTCTCTAATTTTATTTGTCCTAGCCAAATTTGCTCGTGGCTCAGGTATTACCCTTGTGGTTCTGCTTTTTAATTTGGCCCCTAGCTGCTCAAACTCCCTCAGCAGAACCTCCTTCCTTGTCCTATCTATGTCGTTGGTACCAACATGGACCATGACAACTGGATCCTCCCCCTCCCACTCCAAGTTTCTCTCCAGTCCAGAGGAGATGTCCTTAACCCTGGCATCGGGCAGGCAACACAGCCTTCGGGACTCTCGCTCTTGGCTGCAAAGAACTCTATCTATCCCCCTAACGATACTATCCCCTACCACTACAACATTTCTTTTAACTCCCCCCACTTCAATGGCCCCCTGCTCCACGGTGCTGAGGCCAGGTTGCTCATCCTCCCCGCAGTCCCTGTTCCCAACCCCACAGGGAGTAAGAGCCTCGAACCTGTTGGACAAGTGCAAGGGCTGCGGCTCCTCCAACACTACCTCCTGCATCCCCGTACCTGCCTCACTTCTAGTCACACCATCCTGACCCTGGCCACGGACTACATCTGAATTAATCAATCTAATTGGTGTGACTACCTCCTGATACACAGAGTCCAGGTAACTCTCCCCCTCCCTGATGTGGCTCAGTGTTTGAAGCTCGGACTCCAGCTCTTCAACACGGAGCCGGAATTCCTCGAGCAGCCAACACTTACTGCAAATGTGATCACCGTGAGCATCAATGGTGTCCACCAGCTCCCACATATTGCAGCAGCAACACATCACCTGATCTCCCATTCTATGTAATTAATTAAATTTATTAATATTATTCTTAATTACCCTCTGCCCCGATTCTAGATGGTGAATATCACACCTTAGAAACTATAAACCAAAGAGATTTAAGCGTCAAAAGGGAGAAATACTCATCAACCAATCACTTACCCGCTTTCTGGTGACGTCACACTTGGATTACTTTTTACCTCTCTCCTTCCCAGACTGGAGACTGGTAGGCCTTACTTGGTCTCTGGGGCCTTTTATAGCGCCGCTCTGTCGCTCGAGTCTCCCGCCGACGCTGTGAGGCCTTAACTGGTCTCTGGGGCATTTTATAGCCCCGCTCTCAGGGTGTGAGTGTGATTATATCAGGGTGAGTGTGTTTATATCAGGGTGAGTGTGTTTATATTAGGGTGAGTGTGTTTATATCAGGGTGAGTGAGTTTATATCAGGTTGAGTGCGTTCATATCAGGGTGAGTACGTTTATATCAGGGTGAGTGTGTTTATATCAGGGTGAGTGTGTTTATATCAGGGTGAGTGAGTTTATATCAGGGTGAGTGTGTTTATATCAGGGTGAGTGTGTTTATATCAGGGTGAGTGAGTTTATATCAGGATGAGTGTGATTATATCAGGGTGAGTGTGTTTATATCAGGGACTGAGTGTGTTTATATCACGGACTGAGTGTGTTTATATCAGGGTGAGTGTGTTTATATCAGGGTGAGTGAGTTTATATCAGGTTGAGTGCGTTCATATCAGGGTGAGTACGTTTATATCAGGGTGAGTGTGTTTATATCAGGGTGAGTGAGTTTATATCAGGGTGAGTGTGTTTATATCAGGAACAGAGTGTGTTTATATCAGGGTGAGTGTGTTTATATCAGGGTGAGTGTGTTTATATCAGGGTGAGTGAGTTTATATCAGGGTGAGTGTGTTTATATCAGGGTGAGTGTATTTATATCAGGGACTGAGTGTGTTTATATCAGGGACTGAGTGTGTTTATATCAGGGTGAGTGTGTTTATATCAGGGTGAGTGTGTTTATATCAGGGTGAGTGTATTTATATCAGGGACTGAGTGTGTTTATATCAGGGACTGAGTGAGTTTATATCAGGGTGAGTGTGTTTATATCAGGGTGAGTGTGTTTATATCAGGGTGAGTGTGTTTATATCAGGGTGAGTGTGTTTATATCAGGGTGAGTGTGTTTATATCAGGGTCAGTGTGTTTATATCAGGGTGAGTGTGTTTATATCAGGGTGAGTGGGTTTATATCAGTGTGTGCCTGAGTTTCTATCAGGGTGAGTGTGTTATACAAGGGTGAGTGTGTTTACATCAGGGACTGAGTGGGTTTATATCAGGCTGAGTGTGTTTACATCAGGTTGATCGTGTTTATATCAGGGTGAGTGCGTTTATATCAGGGTGAGTGTGTTTATATCAGGGTGAGTGCGTTTATATCAGGGTGTGAGTGTGTTTATCTCAGGATGAGAGAGTGTTTATATCAGGGTGAGTGTGTTTATATCAGGGTGAGTGCGTTTATATCAGGGACTGAGTGTGTTTATATCAGGTTGAGTGTGTTTATATCAGGTTGAGCGTGTTTATATCAGGGTGAGTGTGTTTATATCAGGGTGAGTGCGTTTATATCAGGGTGTGAGTGTGTTTATCTCAGGGTGAGAGAGTGTTTATATCAGGGTGAGTGTGTTTATATCAGGGTGAGTGGGTTTATATCAGGGTGAGTGTGTTTATGTCAGGCTGAGTGTGTTTATATCAGGGTGAGTGTGTTTATATCAGGGTGAGTGTGTTTATATCAGGGTGAGTGCGTTTATATCAGGGTGAGTGCGTTTATATCAGGGTGAGTGTGTTCATATCAGGGACTGAGTGTGTTTATATCAGGTTGAGTGTGTTTATATCAGGTTGAGTGTGTTTATATCAGGGTGAGTGCGTTTATATCAGGGTGTGAGTGTGTTTATCTCAGGGTGAGAGAGTGTTTATATCAGGGTGAGTGTGTTTATATCAGGGTGAGTGGGTTTATATCAGGGTGAGTGGGTTTATATCAGGGTGAGTGTGTTTATATCAGGGTGAGTGGGTTTATATCAGGGTGAGTGTGTTTATGTCAGGCTGAGTGTGTTTATATCAGGGTGAGTGTGTTTATATCAGGGTGAGTGCATTTATATCAGGGTGAGTGCGTTTATATCAGGGTGAGTGTGTTCATATCAGGGACTGAGTGTGTTTATATCAGGTTGAGTGTGTTTATATCAGGGTGAGTGTGTTTATATCAGGGTGAGTGTGTTTATATCAGGGTGTGAGTGTGTTTATATCAGGGTGAGTGTGTTTATATCAGGGTGTGAGTGTGTTTATATCAGGGTGAGCGTGTTTATCTCAGGGTGAGAGAGTGTTTATATCAGGGTGAGTGTGTTTATATCAGGGTGAGTGTGTTTATATCAGGGTGAGTGGGTTTATATCAGGGTGTGCGTGTGTTTATATCAGGGTGAGTGTGTTATAACAGGGTGAGTGTGTTTATATCAGGGTGAGTGTGTTTATATCAGGGTGTGAGTGTGTTTATATCAGGGTGTGAGTGCATTTATATCAGGGACTGAGTGTGTATATATCAGGGTGTGAGTGCATTTATATCAGGGTGAGTGCGTTTATATCAGGATGAGAGTGTGTTTATATCAGTGTGAGTGTGTTTATATCAGGGTGAGTGTGTTTATATCAGGGTGAGTGTGTTTATATCAGGGTGAGTGTGTTAATATCAGGGACTTAATGTGTTTATATCAGGGTGTGTGTATTTATATAAGGGTGTCGTTGTGTTTATATCAGGGTGTGGGTGTGTTTCTATCAGGGTGAGTGCGTTTATATCAGGGTGAGTGTGTTTATATCAGGGTGCGTGTGTTTATATCAGGGTGAGTGTGTTTATATCAGGGTGAGTATGTTTATATCAGGGACTGAGTGTGTTTATAACAGGGTGAGTGTGTTTATATCAGAGTGAGTGTGTTTATATCAGGGTGTGAGTGTGTTTATATCAGGGTGAATGTGTTTATATCAGTGTGAGTGTGTTTATATCAGGATGAGTGCGTTTATATCAGGGTGAGTGATTTTATATCAGGGTGAGAGAGTGTTTATATCAGGGTGAGTGAGTTTATATCAGGGTGTGAGTGTGTTTATATCAGGGTGAGTATGAGTTTATATCAGGGTGACTGTGTTTATATCAGGGTGAGTGTGTTTATATCAGGTTGAGTATGAGTTTATATCAGGGTGAGTGAGTTTATATCAGGGTGACTGTGTTTATATCAGGGTGTGTATTTTTATATCAGGGTGAGTGTGTTTATATCAGGGTGAGTGTGTTTATATCAGGGTGAGTATTTTTATATCAGAGTGTGAGTGTGTTTATATCAGGTTGAATTTGTTTATATCAGATTGTGAGTGTTTTTATAGCAGGGTGAGTGTGTTTATGTCAGGGTGAGTGTGTTTATATCAGGGTAAGTGTGTTTATATCAGGGTGAGCGTGTTAAATCAGGGTGTGAGTGTGTTTATATCAGGGTGAGTGTGTTTATATCAGGGTGAGTGTGTTTATGTCAGGGTGAGTGTGTTTATATCAGAGTGTGAGTGTGTTTATATCAGGGAGAGTGTGTTTATATCAGGGTGAGTGTGTTTATATCAGAGTGTGAGTGTGTTTATATCAGGGTGAGTGTGTTTATGTCAGCATGTCTGTGTTTATATCAGCGTGACTGTGTTTATATCAGGGTGACTGTGTTTATATCAGGGTGAGTGTATTTATATCAGGGTGAGTGTGCTTATATCAGGGTGAGTGTGTTTATATCAGAATTAGTGTATTTATATCAGGGTGAGTGTGTTTATATCAGGGTGGGTGTGTTTGTATCAGGGACTGAGTGTGTTTATATCAAGGTGTGAGTGTGTTTATATCAGGGGGTGGGTGTGTTTGTATCAGGATGAGTGTGTTTATATCAGGGTGAGTGTGTTTATATCAGAGTTAGTGTATTTATATCAGGGTGTGAGTGTGTTTATATCAGGGTGACTGTGTTTATATCAGGGTGTGAGTTTGTTTATAACAGGGTATGAATGTGTTGATATCAGGGTGTGTGTGTGGTTATATCAGGGTGTGAGTGTGTTTATATCAGGGTGTGTGTGTGTTTATATCAGGGGGAGTATGTTTATATCAGGGTGAGTGTGTTTAGATCAGGGTGAGTGTGATTATATCAAAGTCAGTATGAGATTATATCAGGGTGAGTGTGTTTATATCAGAGTGAGTGTGTTTATATCAGGGTGAGTGTGTTTTTATCAAGGTGAGCATGAGTTTATATCAGGATGAATGTGTTTATATCAGGGTGAATGAGTTTATATCAAGGTGTCAGTGTGTTTATATCAGGGTGTGAGTGTGTTTATATCAGGGTGAGTGGGTTTATATCAGGGTGAGTGTGTTTATATCAGGGTGTGAGTGTGTATATATCAGGGTGAGTGTGTTTATATCAGGGTGTGTATGTGTTTATATCAGGGTGAGTATGTTTATATCAGGGTGAGTGTGTTTAGATCAGGGTGAGTGTGTTTATATCAAAGTCAGTATGAGATTATATCAGGGTGAGTGTGTTTATATCAGGGTGTGAGTGTGTTTATATCAGGGTGAGTGTGTTTATATCAGGGTGAGTATGTTTATATCAGGGTGAGTGTGTTTAGATCAGGGTGAGTGTGTTTATATCAGGGTGAGTGTGTTTAGATCAGGGTGAGTGTGTTTATATCAAAGACAGTATGAGATTATATCAGGGTGAGTGTGTTTTTATCAGGGTGTGAGTGTGTTTATATGAGGGTGTAAGTGAGTTTATATCAGGGCGAGTGTGTTTATATCAGGGTGAGTGTGTTTATATCATGGTGAGTGTGTTTATATCAGGGTGAGTGTGTTTATATCAGAGTGTGAGTGTGTTTATATCAGGGTGAGTGTGTTTATATCAGCGTGTCTGTGTTTATATCAGCGTGACTGTGTTTATATCAGGGTGAGTGTGTTTATATCAGGGTGAGTGTGTTTATATCAGGGTGAGTGTGTTTATATCAAGGTGAGTATGTTTATATCAAGGTGTGAGTGTGTTTATATCAGGGTGTGAGTGTGTTTGTATCAGGGTGAGTGAGTTTATATCAGGGTGAGTGTGTTTATATCAGAGTTAGTGTATTTATATCAGGGTGAGTGTGTTTATATCAGGGTGGGTTTGTTTATATCAGGGTGAGTGTGTTTATATCAGGGACTGAGTTTGTTTATATCAAGGTTTGAGTGTGTTTATATCAGGGTGTGAGTGTGTTTGTATCAGTGTGAGTGTGTTTATATCAGGGTGAGTGTGTTTATATCAGAGTTAGTGTATTTATATTAGGGTCTGAGTTTGCTTATCTCAGGCTGAGTGTGTTTATATCAGGGTGAGTGTGTATTTATCAGGGTGTGAGTGTGTTTATATCAGGGTGAGTGTGTTTATAACAGGGTGTGAATGTGTTGATATCAGGGTGTGAGTGTGTTTATATCAGGGTGTGAGTGTGTTTATATCAGGTTGAGTGTTTTCATATCAGGGTGTGAGTGTGTTTATATCAGGGTGTGAGTGTGTTTATATCAGAGTGAGTGTGTTTATATCAAGGTGAGTGGGTTTATATCAGGGTGTGAGTGTGTTTATATCAGGGTGTGAGTGTGTTTATATCAGGGTGGGAGTGTGTTTATATCAGGGTGAGTGTGTTTATATCAGGGTGAGTGTGTTTATATCAGTGTGTGAGTGTGTTTATATCAGGGTGGGTGTGTTTATATCAGGGTTTGAGTGTGTTTATATCAGGGTGTGAGTGTGTTTATATCAGGGTGAGTGGGTTTATATCAGGGTGTGAGTGTGTTTATATCAGGGTGGGAGTGTGTTTATATCAGGTTGAGTGTGTTTATATCAGGGTGAGTGTGTTTTTATCAAGGTGAGCATGAGTTTATATCAGGGTGAATGTGTTTAGATCAAGGTGAGAGAGTTTATATCAGGGTGTGAGTGTGTTTATATCAGGGTGTGAGTGTGTTTATATCAGGGTGTGAGTGTGTTTATATCAGGGTGAGTGGGTTCAGATCAGGGTGTGTGTGTGTTTATATCAGAGTGAGTGTGTTTATATCATGGTGAGTGTGTTTATATCAGGGTGAGTGTGTTTATATCAGAGTGAATGTGTTTATATCAGGGTGAGTGGGTTTATATCAGGGTGTGAGTGTGTTTATATCAGGGTGTGAGTGTGTTTATATCAGGGTGGGAGTGTGTTTATATCAGGGTGAGTGTGTTTATATCAGGGTGAGTGTGTTTATATCAGTGTGTGAGTGTGTTTATATCAGGGTGGGTGTGTTTATATCAGAGTGAGTGTGTTTATATCAGGGACTGAGTGTGTTTATATCAGGGTGTGAGTGTGCTTATATCAGGGTGAGTGTGTTTATAACAGGGTGTGAATGTGTTGATTTCAAGGTGTGAGTGTGGTTATATCAGAGTGTGAGTGTGTCTATATCAGGGTGTGAGTGTGTTTATATTAGGGTCAGTATGACTATATCATTGTGAGTGTTTTTATATCAGGGTGAGTGTGTTTATATCAGGGTGAGTGTGTTTATATCAGGGTTTGAGTGTGTTTATATCAGGGTGGGTGTGTTTATATCAGGGTGAGTGTGTTTATATCAGGGACTGAGTGTGTTTATATCAGGGTGTGAGTGTGTTTATATCAGGGTGGGAGTGTGTTTATATCAGGGTGAGTGTGTTTATATCAGGGTGAGTGTGACTATATCAGGGTGAGTTTGTTTATATCAGGATGTGAATGTGTTTATATCAGGGTGTGATTGTGTTTATATCAGGGTGAGTGTGTTTATATCAGGGTGAGTATGAGTTTATATCAGAGTGAGTTTGTTTATATCAGGGTGGGTGTGTTTATATCAGGGTGTGAGTGTGTTTATATCAGGGTGTGAGTGTGTTTATATCAGGGTGTGATTGTGTTTATATCAGGGTGTGATTGTGTTTATATCAGGGTGTGATTGTGTTTATATCAGGGCAAGTCTGTTTATATCTGGGTGAGTATGAGTTTATATCAGAGTGAGTGTGTTTATATCAGGGTAAGTTTGTTTATATCAGGATGTGAATGTGTTTATATCAGGGTGTGATTGTGTTTATATCAGGGTGAGTGTGTTTATATCAGGGTGAGTATGAGTTTATATCAGAGTGAGTTTGTTTATATCAGGGTGGGTGTGTTTATATCAGGGTGTGAGTGTGTTTATATCAGGGTGTGAGTGTGTTTATATCAGGGTGTGATTGTGTTTATATCAGGGTGTGATTGTGTTTATATCAGGGTGTGATTGTGTTTATATCAGGGCGAGTCTGTTTATATCTGGGTGAGTATGAGTTTATATCAGAGTGAGTGTGTTTCTATCAGGGTGAGTGTGTTTGTATCAGGTTGGGTTTGTTTATATCAGGGTGAGTGTGTTTATATCACGGTGAGTGTGTTTATATCAGGGTCTGACTCTGTTTCTATCAGGGTGTGAGTGTGCTTATATCAGGGTGAGTATGTTTATATCAGGGTGTGAGTGCGTTTATATCAGGGTTTGAGTGTGTTTATATCAGGTTGAATTTGTTTATATCAGATTGTGAGTGTTTTTATAGCAGGGTGAGTGTGTTTATATCAGGGTGAGTGTGTTTATATCAGGGTAAGTGTGTTTATATCAGGGTGAGCGTGTTAAATCAGGGTGTGAGTGTGTTTATATCAGGGTGAGTGTGTTTATATCAGGGTGAGTGTGTTTATGTCAGGGTGAGTGTGTTTATATCAGAGTGTGAGTGTGTTTATATCAGGGTGAGTGTGTTTATATCAGGGTGAGTGTGTTTATATCAGAGTGTGAGTGTGTTTATATCAGGGTGGGTGTGTTTATATCAGAGTGAGTGTGTTTATATCAGGGACTGAGTGTGTTTATATCAGGGTGTGAGTGTGCTTATATCAGGGTGAGTGTGTTTATAACAGGGTGTGAATGTGTTGATTTCAAGGTGTGAGTGTGGTTATATCAGAGTGTGAGTGTGTCTATATCAGGGTGTGAGTGTGTTTATATTAGGGTCAGTATGACTATATCATTGTGAGTGTTTTTATATCAGGGTGAGTGTGTTTATATCAGGGTGAGTGTGTTTATATCAGGGTTTGAGTGTGTTTATATCAGGGTGGGTGTGTTTATATCAGGGTGAGTGTGTTTATATCAGGGACTGAGTGTGTTTATATCAGGGTGTGAGTGTGTTTATATCAGGGTGGGAGTGTGTTTATATCAGGGTGAGTGTGTTTATATCAGGGTGAGTGTGACTATATCAGGGTGAGTGAGTTTATATCAGGGTGAGTGAGTTTATATCAGGGTGTGTATGTTTATAAACAGGGACTGAGTGTGTTTTCTCAGGGTGTGAGTGTGTTTATATCAGATGAGTGTGTTTATATCAGGGTGAGTATGAGTTTATAGCAGGGTGAGTGTGTTTATATCAGGGTAAGTTTGTTTATATCAGGATGTGAATGTGTTTATATCAGGGTGTGATTGTGTTTATATCAGGGTGAGTGTGTTTATATCAGGGTGAGTATGAGTTTATATCAGAGTGAGTTTGTTTATATCAGGGTGAGTGTGTTTATATCAGGGTGTGAGTGTGTTTATATCAGGGTGTGAGTGTGTTTATATCAGGGTGTGATTGTGTTTATATCAGGGTGTGATTGTGTTTATATCAGGGTGTGATTGTGTTTATATCAGGGCGAGTCTGTTTATATCTGGGTGAGTATGAGTTTATATCAGAGTGAGTGTGTTTATATCAGGGTGAGTGTGTTTGTATCAGGTTGGGTTTGTTTATATCAGGGTGATTGTGTTTATATCACGGTGAGTGTGTTTATATCAGGGTCTGACTCTGTTTCTATCAGGGTGTGAGTGTGCTTATATCAGGGTGAGTATGTTTATATCAGGGTGTGAGTGCGTTTATATCAGGGTTTGAGTGTGTTTATATCAGGGTGAGTGGGTTTATATCAGGGTGTGAGTGTGTTTATATCAGGGTGAGTGTGTTTATATCAGGGTGAGTGTGTTTATATCAGGGTGAGTGTGTTTATATAAGGGTGAGTGTGTTTATATCAGGTTGGGTTTGTTTATATCAGGGTGTGAGTGTGTTTATATCAGGGTGTGAGTGTGTTTATATCAGGGTGTGAGTGTGTATATATCAGGGTGTGAGTGTGTTTATATCAGGGTGAGTATGAGTTTATATCTGGGTGAGTGTGTTTATATCAGGGTGAGTGAGTTTATATCAGGGTGAGTGTGTTTATATCAGGTTGGGTTTGTATATATCTGTGTGAGTGTGTTTATATCAGGAGGACTGTGTTTATATCAGGGTGAGTGTGTTTATATCAGTTTGAGTGTGTTTATATCCGTGTGAGTGTGTTTATATCAGCGTGAGTGTGTTTATAACAGGGTGTGAATGTGTTGATATCAGGGTGTGAGTGTGGTTATATCAGGGGGAGTATGATTATATCAGGGTGAGTGTGTTTAGATCAGGGTGAGTGTGTTTATATCAAACTCAGTATGCGATTATATCAGGGTGGGTGTGTTTATATCAGGGTGAGTGTGTTTATATCAGGGACTGAGTGTGTTTATATCAGGGTGTGAGTGTGTATAACAGGGTGTGAGTGTGTTGATATCAAGGTGTGAGTGTGGTTATATCAGGGTGTGAGTGTGTCTATATCAGGGTGTGAGTGTGTTTATATCAGGGTCAGTATGACTATATCATTGTGAGTGTTTTTATATCAGGGTGAGTGTTTATATCAGGGTGAGTGTGTTTATATCAGGGTGAGTGGGTTTATATCAGGGTGTGAGTGTGTTTATATCAGGGTGGGAGTGTGTTTATATCAGGTTGATTGTGTTTATATCAGGGTGAGTGTGTTTATATCAGGGTGAGTGTGTTTATATCAGTGCGTGAGTGTGTTTATATCAGGGTGAATGTGTTTATATCAGGGTGTGAGTGGGTTTATATCAGAGTTGGTGTATTTATATCAGGCAGAGTGTGTTTATATCAGGGTGGGTGTGTTTATATCAGGGTGAGTGTGTTTATATCAGGGACTGAGTGTGTTTATATCAGGGTGTGAGTGTGTTTATATCAGGGTGAGTGTGTTTATAACAGGGCGTGAGTGTGTTGATATCAGGGTGAGTGTGTTTATATCAGGGTGAGTGTGTTTATATCAGGGTGAGTGAGTTTATATCAGGGTGAGTGTGTTTATATCAGGGTGTGTGTGT
This sequence comes from Somniosus microcephalus, assembly GCF_052327205.1. Taxonomy (NCBI): domain Eukaryota; kingdom Metazoa; phylum Chordata; class Chondrichthyes; order Squaliformes; family Somniosidae; genus Somniosus; species Somniosus microcephalus. Next base: position 407,517 of record NC_140997.1, read on the forward strand.
TTATAATCAGGGACTGAGTGTGTTTTCTCAGGGTGTCAGTGTGTTTATATCAGATGAGTGTGTTTATATCAGGGTGAGTATGAGTTTATATCAGGGTGCGTGTGTTTATATCAGGGTAAGTGTGTTTATATCAGGATGTGAATTTGTTTATATCAGGGTGTGATTGTGTTTATATCAGGGTGAGTGTGTTTATATCAGGGTGAGTGTGAGTTTATATCAGTGTGAGTGTGTTTATGTCAGGGTGTGAGTGTGTTTATATCAGGGTGCGATTGTGTTTATATCAGGGTATGATTGTGTTTATATCCAGGTGAGTGTGTTTATGTCAGGGTGAGTGAGTGTATATCAGGGAGAGTGTGATTATATCAGGGTGAGTGTGTATTTATCAGGGTGAGTGTGTTTATATCAGGTAGACTGTGTTTATATCAGGGTGTCAGTGTGTTTATATCAGGGTGAGTTTGTTTATATCAAGGTGAGTGTGTTTATATCAAGGTGTGAGTGTGTTTATATCAGGGTGTGAGTGTGCTTCTTTCACGGTGAGTGTGTTTATATCAGGGTGTGTGTGTTTATATCAGAGTTAGTGTATTTATATCAGGGTGAGTGTGTTTATATCAGGGTGAGTGTGTTTATATCAGGGACTGAGTGTGTTTATATCAAGGTGTGAGTGTGTTTATATCAGGGTGTGAGTGTGTTTGTATCAGGTTGAGTGTGTTTATATCAGGGTGAGTGTGTTTCTATCAGAGTTAGTGTATTTATATCAGGGTGTGAGTGTGTTTATATCAGAGTGAGTGTGTTTATATCAGGGTGTGAGTGTGTTTATATCAGGATGACTGTGTTTATATCAGGGTGTGAGTTTGTTAATCTCAGGGTGAGTGTGTTTATATCAGGCTGAGTGTGTTTATATCAGGGTGAGTGTGTTTATATCAGGGTGTGAGTGTGTTTATATCAGGGTGAGTGTGTTTTTAACAGGGTGTGAATGTGTTGATATCAGGGTGTGATTGTGTTTATATCAGGGGTGAGTGTGTTTATATCAGGTTGAGTGTGCTCATATCAGGGTGTGAGTGTGTTTATATCAGAGTGAGTGTGTTTATATCAGGGTGAGTGTGTTTATATCAGTGTGAGTGTGTTTTTATCAAGGTGAGCATGAGTTTATATCAGGGTGAATGAGTTTACATCAGGGTGTGAGTGTGTTTATATCAGGGTGTGAGTGTGTTTATATCAGGGTAAGTGGGTTTATATCAGGGTGTGAGTGTGTTTATATCAGGGTGTGAGTGTGTTTATATCAGGGTGTGAGTGTGTTTATATCAGGGTGAGTGTGTTTATATCAGGGTGAGTATGAGTTTATATCAGAGTGAGTTTGATTATATCAGGGTGAGTGTGTTTATATCAGGGTGTGAGTGTGTTTATATCAGGGTGTGAGTGTGTTTATATCAGGGTGTGATTGTGTTTATATCAGGGTGTGATTGTGTTTATATCAGGGTGTGATTGTGTTTATATCAGGGCGAGTCTGTTTATATCTGGGTGAGTATGAGTTTATATCAGAGTGAGTGTGTTTATATCAGGGTGAGTGTGTTTGTATCAGGTTGGGTTTGTTTATATCAGGGTGAGTGTGTTTATATCACGGTGAGTGTGTTTATATCAGGGTCTGACTCTGTTTCTATCAGGGTGTGAGTGTGCTTATATCAGGGTGAGTATGTTTATATCAGGGTGTGAGTGCGTTTATATCAGGGTTTGAGTGTGTTTATATCAGGGTGAGTGGGTTTATATCAGGGGTGAGTGTGTTTATATCAGGGTGTGAGTGTGTTTATATCAGGGTGAGTGTGTTTATATCAGGGTGAGTGTGTTTATATCAGGGTGAGTGTGTTTATATAAGGGTGAGTGTGTTTATATCAGGTTGGGTTTGTTTATATCAGGGTGTGAGTGTGTTTATATCAGGGTGTGAGTGTGTTTATATCAGGGTGTGAGTGTGTATATATCAGGGTGTGAGTGTGTTTATATCAGGGTGAGTATGAGTTTATATCTGGGTGAGTGTGTTTATATCAGGGTGAGTGTGTTTATATCAGGTTGGGTTTGTATATATCTGTGTGAGTGTGTTTATATCAGGAGGACTGTGTTTATATCAGGGTGAGTGTGTTTATATCAGTTTGAGTGTGTTTATATCCGTGTGAGTGTGTTTATATCAGCGTGAGTGTGTTTATAACAGGGTGTGAATGTGTTGATATCAGGGTGTGAGTGTGGTTATATCAGGGGGAGTATGATTATATCAGGGTGAGTGTGTTTAGATCAGGGTGAGTGTGTTTATATCAAACTCAGTATGCGATTATATCAGGGTGGGTGTGTTTATATCAGGGTGAGTGTGTTTATATCAGGGACTGAGTGTGTTTATATCAGGGTGTGAGTGTGTATAACAGGGTGTGAGTGTGTTGATATCAAGGTGTGAGTGTGGTTATATCAGGGTGTGAGTGTGTCTATATCAGGGTGTGAGTGTGTTTATATCAGGGTCAGTATGACTATATCATTGTGAGTGTTTTTATATCAGGGTGAGTGTTTATATCAGGGTGAGTGTGTTTATATCAGGGTGAGTGGGTTTATATCAGGGTGTGAGTGTGTTTATATCAGGGTGGGAGTGTGTTTATATCAGGTTGATTGTGTTTATATCAGGGTGAGTGTGTTTATATCATGGTGAGTGTGTTTATATCAGGGTGAGTGTGTTTATATCAGTGCGTGAGTGTGTTTATATCAGGGTGAATGTGTTTATATCAGGGTGTGAGTGGGTTTATATCAGAGTTGGTGTATTTATATCAGGCAGAGTGTGTTTATATCAGGGTGGGTGTGTTTATATCAGGGTGAGTGTGTTTATATCAGGGACTGAGTGTGTTTATATCAGGGTGTGAGTGTGTTTATATCAGGGTGAGTGTGTTTATAACAGGGCGTGAGTGTGTTGATATCAGGGTGAGTGTGTTTATATCAGGGTGAGTGTGTTTATATCAGGGTGAGTGAGTTTATATCAGGGTGAGTGTGTTTATATCAGGGTGTGTGTGTTTATAATCAGGGACTGAGTGTGTTTTCTCAGGGTGTCAGTGTGTTTATATCAGATGAGTGTGTTTATATCAGGGTGAGTATGAGTTTATATCAGGGTGCGTGTGTTTATATCAGGGTAAGTGTGTTTATATCAGGATGTGAATTTGTTTATATCAGGGTGTGATTGTGTTTATATCAGGGTGAGTGTGTTTATATCAGGGTGAGTATGAGTTTATATCAGTGTGAGTGTGTTTATGTCAGGGTGTGAGTGTGTTTATATCAGGGTGCGATTGTGTTTATATCAGGGTATGATTGTGTTTATATCCAGGTGAGTGTGTTTATGTCAGGGTGAGTGAGTGTATATCAGGGAGAGTGTGATTATATCAGGGTGAGTGTGTATTTATCAGGGTGAGTGTGTTTATATCAGGTAGACTGTGTTTATATCAGGGTGTCAGTGTGTTTATATCAGGGTGAGTTTGTTTATATCAAGGTGAGTGTGTTTATATCAAGGTGTGAGTGTGTTTATATCAGGGTGTGAGTGTGCTTCTTTCAGGGTGAGTGTGTTTATATCAGGGTGTGTGTGTTTATATCAGAGTTAGTGTATTTATATCAGGGTGAGTGTGTTTATATCAGGGTGAGTGTGTTTATATCAGGGACTGAGTGTGTTTATATCAAGGTGTGAGTGTGTTTATATCAGGGTGTGAGTGTGTTTGTATCAGGTTGAGTGTGTTTATATCAGGGTGAGTGTGTTTCTATCAGAGTTAGTGTATTTATATCAGGGTGTGAGTGTGTTTATATCAGAGTGAGTGTGTTTATATCAGGGTGTGAGTGTGTTTATATCAGGATGACTGTGTTTATATCAGGGTGTGAGTTTGTTAATCTCAGGGTGAGTGTGTTTATATCAGGCTGAGTGTGTTTATATCAGGGTGAGTGTGTTTATATCAGGGTGTGAGTGTGTTTATATCAGGGTGAGTGTGTTTTTAACAGGGTGTGAATGTGTTGATATCAGGGTGTGATTGTGTTTATATCAGGGGTGAGTGTGTTTATATCAGGTTGAGTGTGCTCATATCAGGGTGTGAGTGTGTTTATATCAGAGTGAGTGTGTTTATATCAGGGTGAGTGTGTTTATATCAGTGTGAGTGTGTTTTTATCAAGGTGAGCATGAGTTTATATCAGGGTGAATGAGTTTACATCAGGGTGTGAGTGTGTTTATATCAGGGTGTGAGTGTGTTTATATCAGGGTAAGTGGGTTTATATCAGGGTGTGAGTGTGTTTATATCAGGGTGTGAGTGTGTTTATATCAGGGTGTGAGTGTGTTTATATCAGGGTGAGTGTGTTTATATCAGGGTGAGTGTGTTTATATCAGAGAGGGAGTGTGTTTATATCCGGGAGAGTGTCTTTATATCAGGGTGTGAGTGTGTTTATATCAGGTTGAGTGTGTTTATATCAGAGTTAGTGTATTTATATCAGGGTGAGTGTGTTTATAGCAGGGTGGTGTGTTTATATCAGGGTGAGTGTGTTTATATCAGGGACTGAGTGTGTTTCTATCAGGGTGTGAGTGTGTTTATATCAGGGTGTGAGTTTGGTTATATCAGGGTGTGAGTGTGTCTATATCAGGGTGTGAGTTTGTTTATATCAGGGTGAGTATGACATTATATCATTGTGAGTGTGTTTATATCAGGGTGAGTGTGTTTATATCACGGTGAGTGTGTTTATATCAGGTAGAATGTGTTTATATCAGGGTGTGAGTGTGTTTATGTCAGGGTGAGTGTGTTTATATCAAGGTGAGTGTGCTTATATCAAGGTGTGACTGTGTTTATATCAGGGTGTGAGTGTGTTTGTATTAGGGTGAGTGTGTTTATATCAGGGTGAGTGTGTTTATATCAGAGTTAGTGTATTTATATCAGGGTGAGTGTGTTTATATCAGGGTGGGTGTGTTTATATCAGGGTGAGTGTGTTTATATCAGGGACTGAGTTTGTTTATATCAGGGTGAGTGTGTTTATATCAGGGTGTGAGTGTGTTTATGTCAGGGTGACTGTGTTTTTATCAGGGTGTGAGTATTTTTATCTCAGGGTGAGTGTGTTTATATCAGGCTGAGTGTGATTATATCAGGGTGAGTGTGTTTATATCAGGGTGAGTGTGTTTATATCAGGGTGATTGAGTTTATATCAGGGTGAGTGTGTTTATATCAGGGACTGAGTGTGTTTATATCAGGGTGTGAGTGTGTTTATATCAGGGTGTGAGTGTGTTTATATCAGGGTGTGATTGTGTTTATATCAGGGTGAGTGTATTTATAACAGGGTGAGTATGACTTTATATCATTGTGAGTGTGTTTATATCAGGGTGCGTGTGTGTTTATATCAGGGTGAGTATGTTTATATCAGGGTGAGTGTGTTTAGATCAGGGTGAGTGTGTTTAAATCAAAGTCAGTATGAGATTATATCAGGGTGATTGTGTTTATATCAGGGTGTGAGTGTGTTTATATCAGAGTAAGTGTGTTTATATCAGGGTGTGAGTGTGTTTATATCAGGGTGAGTATGTTTATATCAGGGTGAGTGTCTTTTTATCAAGGTGTGAGTGTGTTTATATCAGGGTGAGTGTGTTTATATCAGGGTGAGTGTGTTTATATCCAAGTCAGTATGAGATTATATCAGGGTGAGTGTGTTTCTATCAGGGTGTGAGTGTGTTCATATCAGGGTGTGAGTGTGTTTATATCAGGGTGAGTGTGTTTATATAAGCGTGTCTTTGTTTATATCAGCGTGAATGTGTTTATATCAGGGTGAGTTTGTTTCTATCAGGGTGAGTGTGTATATATCAGGTAGAATGTGTTTATATCAGGGTGTGAGTGTGTCTATATCAGGGAGGGTGTTTGTATCAAGGTGAGTGTGTTTATATCAAGGTGTGAGTGTGTTTATATCAGGGTGTGAGTGTGTTTGTATCAGGGTGAGTGTGTTTATATCAGGGTGAGTGTGTTCCTATCAGGCTGTGTGTGTTAATATCAGGGTGAGTGTGTTTATATCAGGGTGAGTGTGTTTATATCAGGGTGTGAGTTTGTTTATCTCAGGGTGAGTGGGTTTATATCAGGCTGAGCAACAAAGGCAGGCAGGTAGTGCAGGGAACCCCTGCGGGCATCCCCCTTTCAAACAAGTATACCGCTTTGGATACTGTTGAGGGGGATGACTCACCAGGGGAAGGCAGCAGCAGCCAACTTCCTGGCACTGGGGGTGCTCCTGCTGCCCAGGAAGGGGGGAAAAAGAGTGGGAGAGCAATAGTGGTAGGGGATTCTATAGTAAGGGGAACAGATAGGCGTTTCTGTGGCCGTAGACGTGAATCCAGGATGGTTTGTTGCCTCCCTGGTGCCAGGGTCAAGGATGTCACTGAGCGGCTGCAGGGCATTCTGGAGGGGGAGGGTGAACAGCCAATGGTCGTGGTCCACATTGGTACCAACGACATAGGTAAAAAGAGGGATGAGGTCCTGCATCAAGAATTTAGGGAGCTAGGTAACAGATTAAAGAGCAGGACCTCAAAGGTTGTAATCTCTGGATTACTCCCAGTGCCACGTGCTAGTAAGTATAGGAATGGGAGGATAGAGCAGATGAATGCGTGGCTAAAGAGTTGGTGTAGGGGGGAGGGTTTTACTTTCCTGGATCACTGGGCCTGCTTCTGGGAAAGGTGGGACTTGTACAAGTCGGACGGGTTGCACCTGAACCAGAGCGGGACAAATATCCTTGCGGGGAGGTTTGCTAGCACTGTTGGGGGGGGTTTAAACTAACTTGGCAGGGGGATGGGATACAGAGGGGAGCTGAAATAGGGGGGGATGTGCTGCCAATTATAGAGAAAAAAACAAGTCAGCTTGGTAGACAGGGCAAATATATAAGGGCAAGGCTGGATGGCATCTATTTTAATGCAAGGAGTCTTGCGAATAAGGTGGATGAACTGAAGGTGTTGATAAACACATGGGAGTATGATATTGTTGCTATCACGGAGACATGGTTGAGGGAAGGGCAAGACTGGCAGCTCAATATTCCGGGGTACAGAATCTTCAGGCGAGACAGAGGGGGAGGTATAAGAGGAGGGGGTGTCGCAATATTAATTAAGGAGTCAATTACTGCAGTAAGGAGGGATGATATATTAGCAGGGTCCTCTAATGAGGCCATATGGGTGGAGCTTAAAAACAAAAAGGGGGCAAGCACTTTGCTGGGAGTGTACTATAGGCCTCCAAACAGTCAGGGGGAGATAGAGGAACAGATATGTAGGCAAATCTCAGAGAAATGTGCAAGTAATAGGGTAATAATAATGGGGGATTTCAACTTCCCCAATATTAACTGGGATAGTCAGAGTGTGAAAGGCTCAGAGGGTGTAGAATTCTTAAAGTGCATCCAGGAGAGCTTTTTGAGCCAGCATGTAGAAAGTCCTACAAGAGAGGGGGCGGTACTGGACCTAATTCTAGGGAATGTGGCCGGCCAAGTGGAAAAAGTGCTAGTAGGTGAGCACTTTGGTGATAGTGACCATAATATGGTAAGATTTAAGGTGGCCATGGAAAAGGACAGGGATGGGCCGGAAATAAAGGTTCTAAATTGGGGGAAGGCCGATTTTAATAGGATAAGGCAGGATCTGGCCAAAATGGACTGGGATCAGCTACTTGTAGGAAAATCCGCATCGGAGCAATGGGAGGCTTTCAGAAGGGAGATTGAGATCATACAATGGCAACATGTTCCCGTAAAGGTCAAGGGTGGTTCCAAAAACCACAGGGAACCTTGGATGACAGGGGATATACGAGAATGGATTAGGAAAAAAAGGAGGGCTTTTGGTAGATACAAAAGGCTAAAGACGGAGGAAGCCCTAGAGGAGTACAAAAAGTGCAGGGGGATACTTAAAAAAGAAATTAGGAGATCAAGGAGGGGCCATGAAATAACACTGGCAAGCAAAATAAAGGAAAATCCGAAGATGTTTTATAAGTATATTAAGGGTAAGAGGATAACTAGGGAAAAAATAGGACCCATTAGGGACAAAAGTGGCAATCTGTGTGTGGAGCCGGAAGATGTAGGAGGGGTTCTAAATGAAATTTTTGCATCTGTTTTCACTATGGAGAAGGACGATGTAGACATAGAAATAGGGCGGGGGGACTGTGATATGCTCGAACATATTAACATCGAGCGGGAGGAGGTATTGGCGGTTTTAGCTGGCCTAAAAATGGATAAATCCCCAGGTCCGGATGAAATGTATCCCAGGCTGCTGTGTGAGGCAAAGGAGGAGATTGTGGGGGCTCTAACACATATATTCAGGACCTCTCTGGCCACAGGGGATGTGCCAGAGGACTGGAGAACCGCTAATGTAGTACCATTATTCAAGAAGGGTAGTAGGGAAAAACCGGGGAACTACAGGCCAGTGAGCCTAACATCAGTGGTAGGAAAATTATTGGAAAAAATCCTGAGGGACAAAATTTGTCTCCACTTGGAGAGGCAAGGATTAATCAGGGATAGTCAACATGGCTTTGTCAAGGGAAGATCATGTCTGACTAATTTGATTGAATTTTTTGAGGGGGTGACTAGGTGTGTGGATGAGGGTAACGCAGTGGATGTGGTATACATGGATTTCAGTAAGGCCTTCGATAAAGTCCCGCACAGGAGACTGGTCAAGAAGGTAAGAGCCCATGGAATCCAGGGTGCCTTGGCACATTGGATACAAAACTGGCTTAGTGGCAGAAGGCAGAGGGTGATGGTCGAAGGTTGTTTTTGTGACTGGAAGCCTGTGGCCAGTGGGGTACCACAGGGATCGGTGCTGGGTCCCTTGCTGTTTGTGGTCTACATTAATGACTTGGATATGAATGTAAAGGGTATGATCAGTAAGTTCGCGGATGATACAAAAATTGGTAGGGTGGTAAATAGCGAGGAGGGTAGCCTCAGTCTGCAGGACGATATAGATGGGTTGGTCAGATGGGCGGAACAGTGGCAAATGGAATTTAACCCGGAAAAGTGCGAGGTGATGCACTTTGGGGGGACTAACAAGGCAAAGGAATACACAATGAATGGAAAGACCCTAGGCAAGACGGAGGGTCAGAGGGATCTGGGTGTGCAAGTACACAGATCCCTGAAGGTGGCGGAACAGGTGGATAAGGTGGTAAAAAAGGCATATGGGATACTTGCCTTCATTAGCCGAGGCATTGAATATAAGAGCAAGGAGGTTATGATGGAGCTGTATAAAACACTGGTTAGGCCACAGCTGGAATATTGTGTGCAGTTCTGGTCGCCACACTACAGGAAGGATGTGATCGCGTTAGAGAGGGTGCAGAGGAGGTTCACCAGGATGTTACCAGGGCTGGAGCGCTTCAGCTATGAAGAGAGACTGGGCAGGTTGGGTTTGTTTTCCTTGGAGCTGAGGAGGCTGAGGGGGGACATGATTGAGGTGTACAAAATTATGAGGGGCATAGATAGGATGGATGCTGAGGAGCTTTTTCCCTTAGTAGAGGGGTCAATAACTAGGGGGCATAGATTCAAGGTAAAGGGCGGGAGGTTTAGAGGGGATTTGAGAAAGAACTTTTTCACCCAGAGGGTGGTTGGAGTCTGGAACTCACTGCCTGAAAGGGTTGTGGAGGCAGAAACCCTCACAACATTTAAGAAGCATTTGGATGTGCACTTGAAATGCCATAGCATACAAGGCTACGGGCCAAATGCTGGAATATGGGATTAGATTAGACAGGGCTTGATGGCCGGCGCGGACACGATGGGCCGAAGGGCCTCTATCCGTGCTGTATTACTCTATGACTCTATGACTCTATGAGTGTGCTTATATCAAGGTGAGTGTGTTTAAATCAGGGTGAGTGCGTTTATATCAGGGTGTGAGTGTGTTTATGTCAGGGTGAGTGTGTTTATAACAGGGTGTGAATGTATTGATATCAGGGTGTGAGTGCGGTTATATCAGGGTGTGAGTGTGTTTATATCAGGGAGTGTGTGTTTATATCAGGGTGAGTATGTTTATATCAGGGTGAGAGTGTTTAGATCAGGGTGAGTGTGTTTATATCAAAGTCAGTATGAGATTATATCAGGGTGAGTGTGTTTATATCAGGGTGTGAGTGTGTTAATGTCAGGTTGAGTGTGTTCATATCAGGGTGTGAGTGTGTTTATGTCAGGGTGTGAGTCTGTTTAGATCAGAGTGAGTGTGTTTATATCATGGTGAGTGTGTTTATATCAGAGTGAGTGTGTTTTTATCAAGGTGAGCATGAGTTTATATGCGGGTGAATGTGTTTATATCAGGGTGAATGAGTTTATATCAGGGTGTGAGTGTGTTTATATCAGGGTGTGAGTGTGTTTATATCAGTGTGTGATTGTATTTATATCAGGGTGAGTGTGTTTATATCAGGGTGAGTATGAGTTTATATCAGAGTGAGTGTGTTTATATCAGGGTGAGTGTGTTTATATCAGGGTGGGTGTGTTTATATCAGAGTTAGTGTATTTATATCAGGGTGAGTGTGTTTATAGCAGGGTGGTGTGTTTATATCAGGGTGAGTGTGTTTATATCAGGGACTGAGTGTGTTTCTATCAGGGTGTGAGTGTGTTTATATCAGGGTGTGAGTTTGGTTATATCAGGGTGTGAGTGTGTCTATATCAGGGTGTGAGTTTGTTTATATCAGGGTGAGTATGACATTATATCATTGTGAGTGTGTTTATATCAGGGTGAGTGTGTTTATATCACGGTGAGTGTGTTTATATCAGGGTGGGTGTGTTTATATCAGAGTTAGTGTATTTATATCAGGGTGAGTGTGTTTATATCAGGGTGAGTGTTTATATCAGGGTGAGTGTGTTTATATCAGGGTGAGTGGGTTTATATCAGGGTGTGAGTGTGTTTATATCAGGGTGGGAGTGTGTTTATATCAGGTTGATTGTGTTTATATCAGGGTGAGTGTGTTTATATCATGGTGAGTGTGTTTATATCAGGGTGAGTGTGTTTATATCAGTGCGTGAGTGTGTTTATATCAGGGTGAATGTGTTTATATCAGGGTGTGAGTGGGTTTATATCAGAGTTGGTGTATTTATATCAGGCAGAGTGTGTTTATATCAGGGTGGGTGTGTTTATATCAGGGTGAGTGTGTTTATATCAGGGACTGAGTGTGTTTATATCAGGGTGTGAGTGTGTTTATATCAGGGTGAGTGTGTTTATAACAGGGCGTGAGTGTGTTGATATCAGGGTGAGTGTGTTTATATCAGGGTGAGTGTGTTTATATCAGGGTGAGTGAGTTTATATCAGGGTGAGTGTGTTTATATCAGGGTGTGTGTGTTTATAATCAGGGACTGAGTGTGTTTTCTCAGGGTGTCAGTGTGTTTATATCAGATGAGTGTGTTTATATCAGGGTGAGTATGAGTTTATATCAGGGTGCGTGTGTTTATATCAGGGTAAGTGTGTTTATATCAGGATGTGAATTTGTTTATATCAGGGTGTGATTGTGTTTATATCAGGGTGAGTGTGTTTATATCAGGGTGAGTATGAGTTTATATCAGTGTGAGTGTGTTTATGTCAGGGTGTGAGTGTGTTTATATCAGGGTGCGATTGTGTTTATATCAGGGTATGATTGTGTTTATATCCAGGTGAGTGTGTTTATGTCAGGGTGAGTGAGTGTATATCAGGGAGAGTGTGATTATATCAGGGTGAGTGTGTATTTATCAGGGTGAGTGTGTTTATATCAGGTAGACTGTGTTTATATCAGGGTGTCAGTGTGTTTATATCAGGGTGAGTTTGTTTATATCAAGGTGAGTGTGTTTATATCAAGGTGTGAGTGTGTTTATATCAGGGTGTGAGTGTGCTTCTTTCAGGGTGAGTGTGTTTATATCAGGGTGTGTGTGTTTATATCAGAGTTAGTGTATTTATATCAGGGTGAGTGTGTTTATATCAGGGTGAGTGTGTTTATATCAGGGACTGAGTGTGTTTATATCAAGGTGTGAGTGTGTTTATATCAGGGTGTGAGTGTGTTTGTATCAGGTTGAGTGTGTTTATATCAGGGTGAGTGTGTTTCTATCAGAGTTAGTGTATTTATATCAGGGTGTGAGTGTGTTTATATCAGAGTGAGTGTGTTTATATCAGGGTGTGAGTGTGTTTATATCAGGATGACTGTGTTTATATCAGGGTGTGAGTTTGTTAATCTCAGGGTGAGTGTGTTTATATCAGGCTGAGTGTGTTTATATCAGGGTGAGTGTGTTTATATCAGGGTGTGAGTGTGTTTATATCAGGGTGAGTGTGTTTTTAACAGGGTGTGAATGTGTTGATATCAGGGTGTGATTGTGTTTATATCAGGGGTGAGTGTGTTTATATCAGGTTGAGTGTGCTCATATCAGGGTGTGAGTGTGTTTATATCAGAGTGAGTGTGTTTATATCAGGGTGAGTGTGTTTATATCAGTGTGAGTGTGTTTTTATCAAGGTGAGCATGAGTTTATATCAGGGTGAATGAGTTTACATCAGGGTGTGAGTGTGTTTATATCAGGGTGTGAGTGTGTTTATATCAGGGTAAGTGGGTTTATATCAGGGTGTGAGTGTGTTTATATCAGGGTGTGAGTGTGTTTATATCAGGGTGTGAGTGTGTTTATATCAGGGTGAGTGTGTTTATATCAGGGTGAGTGTGTTTATATCAGAGAGGGAGTGTGTTTATATCCGGGAGAGTGTCTTTATATCAGGGTGTGAGTGTGTTTATATCAGGTTGAGTGTGTTTATATCAGAGTTAGTGTATTTATATCAGGGTGAGTGTGTTTATAGCAGGGTGGTGTGTTTATATCAGGGTGAGTGTGTTTATATCAGGGACTGAGTGTGTTTCTATCAGGGTGTGAGTGTGTTTATATCAGGGTGTGAGTTTGGTTATATCAGGGTGTGAGTGTGTCTATATCAGGGTGTGAGTTTGTTTATATCAGGGTGAGTATGACATTATATCATTGTGAGTGTGTTTATATCAGGGTGAGTGTGTTTATATCACGGTGAGTGTGTTTATATCAGGTAGAATGTGTTTATATCAGGGTGTGAGTGTGTTTATGTCAGGGTGAGTGTGTTTATATCAAGGTGAGTGTGCTTATATCAAGGTGTGACTGTGTTTATATCAGGGTGTGAGTGTGTTTGTATTAGGGTGAGTGTGTTTATATCAGGGTGAGTGTGTTTATATCAGAGTTAGTGTATTTATATCAGGGTGAGTGTGTTTATATCAGGGTGGGTGTGTTTATATCAGGGTGAGTGTGTTTATATCAGGGACTGAGTTTGTTTATATCAGGGTGAGTGTGTTTATATCAGGGTGTGAGTGTGTTTATGTCAGGGTGACTGTGTTTTTATCAGGGTGTGAGTATTTTTATCTCAGGGTGAGTGTGTTTATATCAGGCTGAGTGTGATTATATCAGGGTGAGTGTGTTTATATCAGGGTGAGTGTGTTTATATCAGGGTGATTGAGTTTATATCAGGGTGAGTGTGTTTATATCAGGGACTGAGTGTGTTTATATCAGGGTGTGAGTGTGTTTATATCAGGGTGTGAGTGTGTTTATATCAGGGTGTGATTGTGTTTATATCAGGGTGAGTGTATTTATAACAGGGTGAGTATGACTTTATATCATTGTGAGTGTGTTTATATCAGGGTGCGTGTGTGTTTATATCAGGGTGAGTATGTTTATATCAGGGTGAGTGTGTTTAGATCAGGGTGAGTGTGTTTAAATCAAAGTCAGTATGAGATTATATCAGGGTGATTGTGTTTATATCAGGGTGTGAGTGTGTTTATATCAGAGTAAGTGTGTTTATATCAGGGTGTGAGTGTGTTTATATCAGGGTGAGTATGTTTATATCAGGGTGAGTGTCTTTTTATCAAGGTGTGAGTGTGTTTATATCAGGGTGAGTGTGTTTATATCAGGGTGAGTGTGTTTATATCCAAGTCAGTATGAGATTATATCAGGGTGAGTGTGTTTCTATCAGGGTGTGAGTGTGTTCATATCAGGGTGTGAGTGTGTTTATATCAGGGTGAGTGTGTTTATATAAGCGTGTCTTTGTTTATATCAGCGTGAATGTGTTTATATCAGGGTGAGTTTGTTTCTATCAGGGTGAGTGTGTATATATCAGGTAGAATGTGTTTATATCAGGGTGTGAGTGTGTCTATATCAGGGAGGGTGTTTGTATCAAGGTGAGTGTGTTTATATCAAGGTGTGAGTGTGTTTATATCAGGGTGTGAGTGTGTTTGTATCAGGGTGAGTGTGTTTATATCAGGGTGAGTGTGTTCCTATCAGGCTGTGTGTGTTAATATCAGGGTGAGTGTGTTTATATCAGGGTGAGTGTGTTTATATCAGGGTGTGAGTTTGTTTATCTCAGGGTGAGTGGGTTTATATCAGGCTGAGCAACAAAGGCAGGCAGGTAGTGCAGGGAACCCCTGCGGGCATCCCCCTTTCAAACAAGTATACCGCTTTGGATACTGTTGAGGGGGATGACTCACCAGGGGAAGGCAGCAGCAGCCAACTTCCTGGCACTGGGGGTGCTCCTGCTGCCCAGGAAGGGGGGAAAAAGAGTGGGAGAGCAATAGTGGTAGGGGATTCTATAGTAAGGGGAACAGATAGGCGTTTCTGTGGCCGTAGACGTGAATCCAGGATGGTTTGTTGCCTCCCTGGTGCCAGGGTCAAGGATGTCACTGAGCGGCTGCAGGGCATTCTGGAGGGGGAGGGTGAACAGCCAATGGTCGTGGTCCACATTGGTACCAACGACATAGGTAAAAAGAGGGATGAGGTCCTGCATCAAGAATTTAGGGAGCTAGGTAACAGATTAAAGAGCAGGACCTCAAAGGTTGTAATCTCTGGATTACTCCCAGTGCCACGTGCTAGTAAGTATAGGAATGGGAGGATAGAGCAGATGAATGCGTGGCTAAAGAGTTGGTGTAGGGGGGAGGGTTTTACTTTCCTGGATCACTGGGCCTGCTTCTGGGAAAGGTGGGACTTGTACAAGTCGGACGGGTTGCACCTGAACCAGAGCGGGACAAATATCCTTGCGGGGAGGTTTGCTAGCACTGTTGGGGGGGGTTTAAACTAACTTGGCAGGGGGATGGGATACAGAGGGGAGCTGAAATAGGGGGGGATGTGCTGCCAATTATAGAGAAAAAAACAAGTCAGCTTGGTAGACAGGGCAAATATATAAGGGCAAGGCTGGATGGCATCTATTTTAATGCAAGGAGTCTTGCGAATAAGGTGGATGAACTGAAGGTGTTGATAAACACATGGGAGTATGATATTGTTGCTATCACGGAGACATGGTTGAGGGAAGGGCAAGACTGGCAGCTCAATATTCCGGGGTACAGAATCTTCAGGCGAGACAGAGGGGGAGGTATAAGAGGAGGGGGTGTCGCAATATTAATTAAGGAGTCAATTACTGCAGTAAGGAGGGATGATATATTAGCAGGGTCCTCTAATGAGGCCATATGGGTGGAGCTTAAAAACAAAAAGGGGGCAAGCACTTTGCTGGGAGTGTACTATAGGCCTCCAAACAGTCAGGGGGAGATAGAGGAACAGATATGTAGGCAAATCTCAGAGAAATGTGCAAGTAATAGGGTAATAATAATGGGGGATTTCAACTTCCCCAATATTAACTGGGATAGTCAGAGTGTGAAAGGCTCAGAGGGTGTAGAATTCTTAAAGTGCATCCAGGAGAGCTTTTTGAGCCAGCATGTAGAAAGTCCTACAAGAGAGGGGGCGGTACTGGACCTAATTCTAGGGAATGTGGCCGGCCAAGTGGAAAAAGTGCTAGTAGGTGAGCACTTTGGTGATAGTGACCATAATATGGTAAGATTTAAGGTGGCCATGGAAAAGGACAGGGATGGGCCGGAAATAAAGGTTCTAAATTGGGGGAAGGCCGATTTTAATAGGATAAGGCAGGATCTGGCCAAAATGGACTGGGATCAGCTACTTGTAGGAAAATCCGCATCGGAGCAATGGGAGGCTTTCAGAAGGGAGATTGAGATCATACAATGGCAACATGTTCCCGTAAAGGTCAAGGGTGGTTCCAAAAACCACAGGGAACCTTGGATGACAGGGGATATACGAGAATGGATTAGGAAAAAAAGGAGGGCTTTTGGTAGATACAAAAGGCTAAAGACGGAGGAAGCCCTAGAGGAGTACAAAAAGTGCAGGGGGATACTTAAAAAAGAAATTAGGAGATCAAGGAGGGGCCATGAAATAACACTGGCAAGCAAAATAAAGGAAAATCCGAAGATGTTTTATAAGTATATTAAGGGTAAGAGGATAACTAGGGAAAAAATAGGACCCATTAGGGACAAAAGTGGCAATCTGTGTGTGGAGCCGGAAGATGTAGGAGGGGTTCTAAATGAAATTTTTGCATCTGTTTTCACTATGGAGAAGGACGATGTAGACATAGAAATAGGGCGGGGGGACTGTGATATGCTCGAACATATTAACATCGAGCGGGAGGAGGTATTGGCGGTTTTAGCTGGCCTAAAAATGGATAAATCCCCAGGTCCGGATGAAATGTATCCCAGGCTGCTGTGTGAGGCAAAGGAGGAGATTGTGGGGGCTCTAACACATATATTCAGGACCTCTCTGGCCACAGGGGATGTGCCAGAGGACTGGAGAACCGCTAATGTAGTACCATTATTCAAGAAGGGTAGTAGGGAAAAACCGGGGAACTACAGGCCAGTGAGCCTAACATCAGTGGTAGGAAAATTATTGGAAAAAATCCTGAGGGACAAAATTTGTCTCCACTTGGAGAGGCAAGGATTAATCAGGGATAGTCAACATGGCTTTGTCAAGGGAAGATCATGTCTGACTAATTTGATTGAATTTTTTGAGGGGGTGACTAGGTGTGTGGATGAGGGTAACGCAGTGGATGTGGTATACATGGATTTCAGTAAGGCCTTCGATAAAGTCCCGCACAGGAGACTGGTCAAGAAGGTAAGAGCCCATGGAATCCAGGGTGCCTTGGCACATTGGATACAAAACTGGCTTAGTGGCAGAAGGCAGAGGGTGATGGTCGAAGGTTGTTTTTGTGACTGGAAGCCTGTGGCCAGTGGGGTACCACAGGGATCGGTGCTGGGTCCCTTGCTGTTTGTGGTCTACATTAATGACTTGGATATGAATGTAAAGGGTATGATCAGTAAGTTCGCGGATGATACAAAAATTGGTAGGGTGGTAAATAGCGAGGAGGGTAGCCTCAGTCTGCAGGACGATATAGATGGGTTGGTCAGATGGGCGGAACAGTGGCAAATGGAATTTAACCCGGAAAAGTGCGAGGTGATGCACTTTGGGGGGACTAACAAGGCAAAGGAATACACAATGAATGGAAAGACCCTAGGCAAGACGGAGGGTCAGAGGGATCTGGGTGTGCAAGTACACAGATCCCTGAAGGTGGCGGAACAGGTGGATAAGGTGGTAAAAAAGGCATATGGGATACTTGCCTTCATTAGCCGAGGCATTGAATATAAGAGCAAGGAGGTTATGATGGAGCTGTATAAAACACTGGTTAGGCCACAGCTGGAATATTGTGTGCAGTTCTGGTCGCCACACTACAGGAAGGATGTGATCGCGTTAGAGAGGGTGCAGAGGAGGTTCACCAGGATGTTACCAGGGCTGGAGCGCTTCAGCTATGAAGAGAGACTGGGCAGGTTGGGTTTGTTTTCCTTGGAGCTGAGGAGGCTGAGGGGGGACATGATTGAGGTGTACAAAATTATGAGGGGCATAGATAGGATGGATGCTGAGGAGCTTTTTCCCTTAGTAGAGGGGTCAATAACTAGGGGGCATAGATTCAAGGTAAAGGGCGGGAGGTTTAGAGGGGATTTGAGAAAGAACTTTTTCACCCAGAGGGTGGTTGGAGTCTGGAACTCACTGCCTGAAAGGGTTGTGGAGGCAGAAACCCTCACAACATTTAAGAAGCATTTGGATGTGCACTTGAAATGCCATAGCATACAAGGCTACGGGCCAAATGCTGGAATATGGGATTAGATTAGACAGGGCTTGATGGCCGGCGCGGACACGATGGGCCGAAGGGCCTCTATCCGTGCTGTATTACTCTATGACTCTATGACTCTATGAGTGTGCTTATATCAAGGTGAGTGTGTTTAAATCAGGGTGAGTGCGTTTATATCAGGGTGTGAGTGTGTTTATGTCAGGGTGAGTGTGTTTATAACAGGGTGTGAATGTATTGATATCAGGGTGTGAGTGCGGTTATATCAGGGTGTGAGTGTGTTTATATCAGGGAGTGTGTGTTTATATCAGGGTGAGTATGTTTATATCAGGGTGAGAGTGTTTAGATCAGGGTGAGTGTGTTTATATCAAAGTCAGTATGAGATTATATCAGGGTGAGTGTGTTTATATCAGGGTGTGAGTGTGTTAATGTCAGGTTGAGTGTGTTCATATCAGGGTGTGAGTGTGTTTATGTCAGGGTGTGAGTCTGTTTAGATCAGAGTGAGTGTGTTTATATCATGGTGAGTGTGTTTATATCAGAGTGAGTGTGTTTTTATCAAGGTGAGCATGAGTTTATATGCGGGTGAATGTGTTTATATCAGGGTGAATGAGTTTATATCAGGGTGTGAGTGTGTTTATATCAGGGTGTGAGTGTGTTTATATCAGTGTGTGATTGTATTTATATCAGGGTGAGTGTGTTTATATCAGGGTGAGTATGAGTTTATATCAGAGTGAGTGTGTTTATATCAGGGTGAGTGTGTTTATATCAGGGTGGGTGTGTTTATATCAGAGTTAGTGTATTTATATCAGGGTGAGTGTGTTTATAGCAGGGTGGTGTGTTTATATCAGGGTGAGTGTGTTTATATCAGGGACTGAGTGTGTTTCTATCAGGGTGTGAGTGTGTTTATATCAGGGTGTGAGTTTGGTTATATCAGGGTGTGAGTGTGTCTATATCAGGGTGTGAGTTTGTTTATATCAGGGTGAGTATGACATTATATCATTGTGAGTGTGTTTATATCAGGGTGAGTGTGTTTATATCACGGTGAGTGTGTTTATATCAGGGTGGGTGTGTTTATATCAGAGTTAGTGTATTTATATCAGGGTGAGTGTGTTTATATCAGGGTGAGTGTTTATATCAGGGTGAGTGTGTTTATATCAGGGTGAGTGGGTTTATATCAGGGTGTGAGTGTGTTTATATCAGGGTGGGAGTGTGTTTATATCAGGTTGATTGTGTTTATATCAGGGTGAGTGTGTTTATATCATGGTGAGTGTGTTTATATCAGGGTGAGTGTGTTTATATCAGTGCGTGAGTGTGTTTATATCAGGGTGAATGTGTTTATATCAGGGTGTGAGTGGGTTTATATCAGAGTTGGTGTATTTATATCAGGCAGAGTGTGTTTATATCAGGGTGGGTGTGTTTATATCAGGGTGAGTGTGTTTATATCAGGGACTGAGTGTGTTTATATCAGGGTGTGAGTGTGTTTATATCAGGGTGAGTGTGTTTATAACAGGGCGTGAGTGTGTTGATATCAGGGTGAGTGTGTTTATATCAGGGTGAGTGTGTTTATATCAGGGTGAGTGAGTTTATATCAGGGTGAGTGTGTTTATATCAGGGTGTGTGTGTTTATAATCAGGGACTGAGTGTGTTTTCTCAGGGTGTCAGTGTGTTTATATCAGATGAGTGTGTTTATATCAGGGTGAGTATGAGTTTATATCAGGGTGCGTGTGTTTATATCAGGGTAAGTGTGTTTATATCAGGATGTGAATTTGTTTATATCAGGGTGTGATTGTGTTTATATCAGGGTGAGTGTGTTTATATCAGGGTGAGTATGAGTTTATATCAGTGTGAGTGTGTTTATGTCAGGGTGTGAGTGTGTTTATATCAGGGTGCGATTGTGTTTATATCAGGGTATGATTGTGTTTATATCCAGGTGAGTGTGTTTATGTCAGGGTGAGTGAGTGTATATCAGGGAGAGTGTGATTATATCAGGGTGAGTGTGTATTTATCAGGGTGAGTGTGTTTATATCAGGTAGACTGTGTTTATATCAGGGTGTCAGTGTGTTTATATCAGGGTGAGTTTGTTTATATCAAGGTGAGTGTGTTTATATCAAGGTGTGAGTGTGTTTATATCAGGGTGTGAGTGTGCTTCTTTCAGGGTGAGTGTGTTTATATCAGGGTGTGTGTGTTTATATCAGAGTTAGTGTATTTATATCAGGGTGAGTGTGTTTATATCAGGGTGAGTGTGTTTATATCAGGGACTGAGTGTGTTTATATCAAGGTGTGAGTGTGTTTATATCAGGGTGTGAGTGTGTTTGTATCAGGTTGAGTGTGTTTATATCAGGGTGAGTGTGTTTCTATCAGAGTTAGTGTATTTATATCAGGGTGTGAGTGTGTTTATATCAGAGTGAGTGTGTTTATATCAGGGTGTGAGTGTGTTTATATCAGGATGACTGTGTTTATATCAGGGTGTGAGTTTGTTAATCTCAGGGTGAGTGTGTTTATATCAGGCTGAGTGTGTTTATATCAGGGTGAGTGTGTTTATATCAGGGTGTGAGTGTGTTTATATCAGGGTGAGTGTGTTTTTAACAGGGTGTGAATGTGTTGATATCAGGGTGTGATTGTGTTTATATCAGGGGTGAGTGTGTTTATATCAGGTTGAGTGTGCTCATATCAGGGTGTGAGTGTGTTTATATCAGAGTGAGTGTGTTTATATCAGGGTGAGTGTGTTTATATCAGTGTGAGTGTGTTTTTATCAAGGTGAGCATGAGTTTATATCAGGGTGAATGAGTTTACATCAGGGTGTGAGTGTGTTTATATCAGGGTGTGAGTGTGTTTATATCAGGGTAAGTGGGTTTATATCAGGGTGTGAGTGTGTTTATATCAGGGTGTGAGTGTGTTTATATCAGGGTGTGAGTGTGTTTATATCAGGGTGAGTGTGTTTATATCAGGGTGAGTGTGTTTATATCAGAGAGGGAGTGTGTTTATATCCGGGAGAGTGTCTTTATATCAGGGTGTGAGTGTGTTTATATCAGGTTGAGTGTGTTTATATCAGAGTTAGTGTATTTATATCAGGGTGAGTGTGTTTATAGCAGGGTGGTGTGTTTATATCAGGGTGAGTGTGTTTATATCAGGGACTGAGTGTGTTTCTATCAGGGTGTGAGTGTGTTTATATCAGGGTGTGAGTTTGGTTATATCAGGGTGTGAGTGTGTCTATATCAGGGTGTGAGTTTGTTTATATCAGGGTGAGTATGACATTATATCATTGTGAGTGTGTTTATATCAGGGTGAGTGTGTTTATATCACGGTGAGTGTGTTTATATCAGGTAGAATGTGTTTATATCAGGGTGTGAGTGTGTTTATGTCAGGGTGAGTGTGTTTATATCAAGGTGAGTGTGCTTATATCAAGGTGTGACTGTGTTTATATCAGGGTGTGAGTGTGTTTGTATTAGGGTGAGTGTGTTTATATCAGGGTGAGTGTGTTTATATCAGAGTTAGTGTATTTATATCAGGGTGAGTGTGTTTATATCAGGGTGGGTGTGTTTATATCAGGGTGAGTGTGTTTATATCAGGGACTGAGTTTGTTTATATCAGGGTGAGTGTGTTTATATCAGGGTGTGAGTGTGTTTATGTCAGGGTGACTGTGTTTTTATCAGGGTGTGAGTATTTTTATCTCAGGGTGAGTGTGTTTATATCAGGCTGAGTGTGATTATATCAGGGTGAGTGTGTTTATATCAGGGTGAGTGTGTTTATATCAGGGTGATTGAGTTTATATCAGGGTGAGTGTGTTTATATCAGGGACTGAGTGTGTTTATATCAGGGTGTGAGTGTGTTTATATCAGGGTGTGAGTGTGTTTATATCAGGGTGTGATTGTGTTTATATCAGGGTGAGTGTATTTATAACAGGGTGAGTATGACTTTATATCATTGTGAGTGTGTTTATATCAGGGTGCGTGTGTGTTTATATCAGGGTGAGTATGTTTATATCAGGGTGAGTGTGTTTAGATCAGGGTGAGTGTGTTTAAATCAAAGTCAGTATGAGATTATATCAGGGTGATTGTGTTTATATCAGGGTGTGAGTGTGTTTATATCAGAGTAAGTGTGTTTATATCAGGGTGTGAGTGTGTTTATATCAGGGTGAGTATGTTTATATCAGGGTGAGTGTCTTTTTATCAAGGTGTGAGTGTGTTTATATCAGGGTGAGTGTGTTTATATCAGGGTGAGTGTGTTTATATCCAAGTCAGTATGAGATTATATCAGGGTGAGTGTGTTTCTATCAGGGTGTGAGTGTGTTCATATCAGGGTGTGAGTGTGTTTATATCAGGGTGAGTGTGTTTATATAAGCGTGTCTTTGTTTATATCAGCGTGAATGTGTTTATATCAGGGTGAGTTTGTTTCTATCAGGGTGAGTGTGTATATATCAGGTAGAATGTGTTTATATCAGGGTGTGAGTGTGTCTATATCAGGGAGGGTGTTTGTATCAAGGTGAGTGTGTTTATATCAAGGTGTGAGTGTGTTTATATCAGGGTGTGAGTGTGTTTGTATCAGGGTGAGTGTGTTTATATCAGGGTGAGTGTGTTCCTATCAGGCTGTGTGTGTTAATATCAGGGTGAGTGTGTTTATATCAGGGTGAGTGTGTTTATATCAGGGTGTGAGTTTGTTTATCTCAGGGTGAGTGGGTTTATATCAGGCTGAGCAACAAAGGCAGGCAGGTAGTGCAGGGAACCCCTGCGGGCATCCCCCTTTCAAACAAGTATACCGCTTTGGATACTGTTGAGGGGGATGACTCACCAGGGGAAGGCAGCAGCAGCCAACTTCCTGGCACTGGGGGTGCTCCTGCTGCCCAGGAAGGGGGGAAAAAGAGTGGGAGAGCAATAGTGGTAGGGGATTCTATAGTAAGGGGAACAGATAGGCGTTTCTGTGGCCGTAGACGTGAATCCAGGATGGTTTGTTGCCTCCCTGGTGCCAGGGTCAAGGATGTCACTGAGCGGCTGCAGGGCATTCTGGAGGGGGAGGGTGAACAGCCAATGGTCGTGGTCCACATTGGTACCAACGACATAGGTAAAAAGAGGGATGAGGTCCTGCATCAAGAATTTAGGGAGCTAGGTAACAGATTAAAGAGCAGGACCTCAAAGGTTGTAATCTCTGGATTACTCCCAGTGCCACGTGCTAGTAAGTATAGGAATGGGAGGATAGAGCAGATGAATGCGTGGCTAAAGAGTTGGTGTAGGGGGGAGGGTTTTACTTTCCTGGATCACTGGGCCTGCTTCTGGGAAAGGTGGGACTTGTACAAGTCGGACGGGTTGCACCTGAACCAGAGCGGGACAAATATCCTTGCGGGGAGGTTTGCTAGCACTGTTGGGGGGGGTTTAAACTAACTTGGCAGGGGGATGGGATACAGAGGGGAGCTGAAATAGGGGGGGATGTGCTGCCAATTATAGAGAAAAAAACAAGTCAGCTTGGTAGACAGGGCAAATATATAAGGGCAAGGCTGGATGGCATCTATTTTAATGCAAGGAGTCTTGCGAATAAGGTGGATGAACTGAAGGTGTTGATAAACACATGGGAGTATGATATTGTTGCTATCACGGAGACATGGTTGAGGGAAGGGCAAGACTGGCAGCTCAATATTCCGGGGTACAGAATCTTCAGGCGAGACAGAGGGGGAGGTATAAGAGGAGGGGGTGTCGCAATATTAATTAAGGAGTCAATTACTGCAGTAAGGAGGGATGATATATTAGCAGGGTCCTCTAATGAGGCCATATGGGTGGAGCTTAAAAACAAAAAGGGGGCAAGCACTTTGCTGGGAGTGTACTATAGGCCTCCAAACAGTCAGGGGGAGATAGAGGAACAGATATGTAGGCAAATCTCAGAGAAATGTGCAAGTAATAGGGTAATAATAATGGGGGATTTCAACTTCCCCAATATTAACTGGGATAGTCAGAGTGTGAAAGGCTCAGAGGGTGTAGAATTCTTAAAGTGCATCCAGGAGAGCTTTTTGAGCCAGCATGTAGAAAGTCCTACAAGAGAGGGGGCGGTACTGGACCTAATTCTAGGGAATGTGGCCGGCCAAGTGGAAAAAGTGCTAGTAGGTGAGCACTTTGGTGATAGTGACCATAATATGGTAAGATTTAAGGTGGCCATGGAAAAGGACAGGGATGGGCCGGAAATAAAGGTTCTAAATTGGGGGAAGGCCGATTTTAATAGGATAAGGCAGGATCTGGCCAAAATGGACTGGGATCAGCTACTTGTAGGAAAATCCGCATCGGAGCAATGGGAGGCTTTCAGAAGGGAGATTGAGATCATACAATGGCAACATGTTCCCGTAAAGGTCAAGGGTGGTTCCAAAAACCACAGGGAACCTTGGATGACAGGGGATATACGAGAATGGATTAGGAAAAAAAGGAGGGCTTTTGGTAGATACAAAAGGCTAAAGACGGAGGAAGCCCTAGAGGAGTACAAAAAGTGCAGGGGGATACTTAAAAAAGAAATTAGGAGATCAAGGAGGGGCCATGAAATAACACTGGCAAGCAAAATAAAGGAAAATCCGAAGATGTTTTATAAGTATATTAAGGGTAAGAGGATAACTAGGGAAAAAATAGGACCCATTAGGGACAAAAGTGGCAATCTGTGTGTGGAGCCGGAAGATGTAGGAGGGGTTCTAAATGAAATTTTTGCATCTGTTTTCACTATGGAGAAGGACGATGTAGACATAGAAATAGGGCGGGGGGACTGTGATATGCTCGAACATATTAACATCGAGCGGGAGGAGGTATTGGCGGTTTTAGCTGGCCTAAAAATGGATAAATCCCCAGGTCCGGATGAAATGTATCCCAGGCTGCTGTGTGAGGCAAAGGAGGAGATTGTGGGGGCTCTAACACATATATTCAGGACCTCTCTGGCCACAGGGGATGTGCCAGAGGACTGGAGAACCGCTAATGTAGTACCATTATTCAAGAAGGGTAGTAGGGAAAAACCGGGGAACTACAGGCCAGTGAGCCTAACATCAGTGGTAGGAAAATTATTGGAAAAAATCCTGAGGGACAAAATTTGTCTCCACTTGGAGAGGCAAGGATTAATCAGGGATAGTCAACATGGCTTTGTCAAGGGAAGATCATGTCTGACTAATTTGATTGAATTTTTTGAGGGGGTGACTAGGTGTGTGGATGAGGGTAACGCAGTGGATGTGGTATACATGGATTTCAGTAAGGCCTTCGATAAAGTCCCGCACAGGAGACTGGTCAAGAAGGTAAGAGCCCATGGAATCCAGGGTGCCTTGGCACATTGGATACAAAACTGGCTTAGTGGCAGAAGGCAGAGGGTGATGGTCGAAGGTTGTTTTTGTGACTGGAAGCCTGTGGCCAGTGGGGTACCACAGGGATCGGTGCTGGGTCCCTTGCTGTTTGTGGTCTACATTAATGACTTGGATATGAATGTAAAGGGTATGATCAGTAAGTTCGCGGATGATACAAAAATTGGTAGGGTGGTAAATAGCGAGGAGGGTAGCCTCAGTCTGCAGGACGATATAGATGGGTTGGTCAGATGGGCGGAACAGTGGCAAATGGAATTTAACCCGGAAAAGTGCGAGGTGATGCACTTTGGGGGGACTAACAAGGCAAAGGAATACACAATGAATGGAAAGACCCTAGGCAAGACGGAGGGTCAGAGGGATCTGGGTGTGCAAGTACACAGATCCCTGAAGGTGGCGGAACAGGTGGATAAGGTGGTAAAAAAGGCATATGGGATACTTGCCTTCATTAGCCGAGGCATTGAATATAAGAGCAAGGAGGTTATGATGGAGCTGTATAAAACACTGGTTAGGCCACAGCTGGAATATTGTGTGCAGTTCTGGTCG